>NW_017729031.1:9240657-9244609 GCF_001723915.1 Gavialis gangeticus | reverse complement strand
GGGGGGGTGTATGCCCCCGGATCTGCACATTGAGGTGTGGGCCGGGAAGAGCCCTGTGCAGCCTTGGCCCCAGCTCACCACACCCTGTGCATATCTGGGGGCACTCCCACCCCCCACTAGCCCTCCTGGGTTAGTGGCAAGAGCAGCAGCAGGAGCTGCCAGATGAGTGGCTCCTGGTCGAGCAGTGCGCAGTGGCAGGAGTGCCCCCTCATTCCTCTCAGACGAGCCCCGGCTCCATCCTGCACCCCCTCTTCTCTCCCACCCTGGCTGGGCAGCGCTTGCCCACTCCTCCCTCACCACGGTGGCTTTGATCTGCCTTCCATGCCCCTTCCTTCCCCTCTCCCCTTCCATTACAACAGACTTTCCAGCTGCATGCATCTTTCCAAGCTTCCAGGCTGTACTCCTTACTGCCTACATGCTGCGCTGTGGCTGTGTGCATGCATGGGCCATTTATCTGCCAAATTATTGGCCATATCATGCCAGTTTCTGATACAGACAATTTTCTTTATATTGGTGACAATCCAGTATTGTATTGGTGCACCTCTGGTGAAAGCTAAGAGCTGGCATATTCCAAGGGTTGCTTTGAGCCTAAAAGATTGAGAACCATTGCACTATGACACCCAGATGCCATGGCTAACTATGACTGTTGCAGGATTGTGAGTATCCACAACCTGGAAAAATCCACAGATTAAAATCTCAAAAACCAAAGATTTGGGGTTTTGCTTCCTAAAAGGACCCTGTGGACTGTTTTTTTTTTTTTTTTAATGAATTAAAACATGCTTCCCTTTGTAATGCCTTTTTTTCCCCTCATGCACACAAAGGCATTCCATTGTTCAGAATGAAATTTTAATTCTTCAGGTAAAGTGGAAGATCATATTAACTAGTTCCACATTTCATGATTTGGTTAATTTTTTGTGTGTGCGCATCTGTTCTTGGAACCTATTAAATTTTAACCATCCTATTTGTTCCTAGCACCTTACTGAAACTAGGTATTTTGACCAAAATAAAATGTACTAAAAACATTTTAAGTTGATCCTGAGCTGGTAAAACAGCCATTCAAGCTTTCAAAATTTGCAAAATTCTGAATTCCATTGATCTGTTTCTGATCCCTACCACTACAAGTTTCTGAAGCACCAGATTGATAAAATTACTTTCCAAATGTTGATTTAGTTTAGATTTATGGATCTTCTCTGAAATTCTGCAAGAGTAGGGTGGGGAAAGAAACTCAATTTCAAGCAGTCATATTTCAACATATGCTTTCTTCCTGCTTTCTTCCACTTCAGCATGTTGAAAGTCGAGAAGTACATAGGAAACATGGCACTTTGTATTTCCTAACTGCCATGAAGACAATTTCAGAGATTGTGAGATGTATCTTTTATCCTTTTTCTGTGGAACTGCCAATTTCATTTACTGTAATACATTATTATTTCTGTTGCAATGAACTTTATCATTCAGAACAACCTTAAAGTGAGTCTTAGGGTACCTATTAAGTCACTTCTTCTTTACTGTTTTTATTATTTCTGTATATCATCTTAAAGTGTATTGTTTGTTTATTTCAGCAGGGAAAGCCTTATGTCTTCGATAGAGTGTTACCTCCGAACACAAGCCAGGAACAAGTTTATAATGCCTGTGCCAAACAGATTGTTAAAGGTAAGTGAGGTTCTCATTCATCTCTAAACAGCAAATGTAAATGTTTGATTTTAAGGCTGCCTGAAGCTAGGTAAACATATATTGCCCTTTCTGGGCTTGAGTTTAGGCCCTGGTAGAACTCATCTTTTGAATAAGAAGTTTGTGGTGGGGTATGTAAAGTACCCCTGCTCCCCATGCAGGTTTTATCCTGAGTGCCAGTCAGCTTGTTATACTACTGCCCCACACTGATCAAAAAGGAGGTAATGGCTTCTGGTGCCTACTCAGCTGTGCCCTTTTATTCCTGCCATATGTAGTTGGCTTGGGGAAGTATAACAGAGCCAGCCTCGGTGGCTATCTGGGAGGAAGAGCAGACTTTCAGCTTTCACTCTGTTGTAACTAGGAATGGATTAGATACTGCTAATGCTGTAGGAAGGTAGGTCTGTTTTAGACTCAGTTAGACAGTTGTATGAGATACCTCATGAGAGACTCCAGTGGTTTGTGACGAGCTCAAGAGTGACACAGGCAGAGTTGTGAAAATAATTTTGGTAACAGGCTAAGCATGATTTGGCTTGCTGTGGGACCATTTTAAAACTGCAATAACAAATAATCCCTTTGCTGATGGTAAAACAGTGTCTAGAACAGGAAACGATATACAAAGTAGACTAGTATAATTCTTTTAACATGGCTTTTGCCTGCTCTGTCCTGACTAGAGGTACTCTGTTTTAAACCTCTGCTAATTGCAGCTGATTTTTAGATAGTCAGTAGAGATCTATTTTTAAAAATTTCTTCTAACTGCAGGGGTAGAATTGCATGAGGAGGCCTGAGATCACCCAGCTAGCTGAAAACAGTGCTGAACTTCAAGGAAGAAAGGAACCTTCAATTTCACTACCAGAATTCAGATTGGCTGGTGGTGATGCAGTGATATGAGCACTAGAATAATTTCTAGTAGCAAAGGCACTTCTCATTAAAGGCTTATCTGCATGGGAAAGGTATTTAAAAGTAAGCTGAATTTTAAAAGGCAATAGCTATTTCTGCTGGCTCCCTGTATTAGCATTCCTTACACCATTTTTATTGTGGCTCAGCTGTGCCCACAAAACACTAAAAAGGTACTCACAGTGTGGAATAAATGTGTCAATGGGCAGCTATTTCCTTGTGTAGATGAGCCCTAAGAAGAGAATCGTTATTTCATGTACAGAAAGCTCCTTTTTAAATGAGAGGTAAGCACACCATGGCTGCTGGATTGCACTCTGAATGCTACAAAAATATCATAAATCATTTCAGTGTTATGACTGAACTCATGAACCTTGAAATGCTTAGATATATTTTAATGTCCACCATTGATTTTTCACAAAAGACCTCTAGGAAAGGCCTGACCCTGAGCACTAGTTAGTGTCCTGTTAATTGTTCAGCACCTCACAGAATCAACGCTGAGTTTCCCAGATCAGTTTCTTCATAATGACATGGGCTGATTACCGCACTTTTTGAATGTGGAAGTCCCTTGATGACCTTGTTTTTAGCTTTTTAACATTACTTTTGGGGTGTGACCAATACCAGGTCATTGTTGAATGCAGGGGTGCTCAAACTCCCAGCCTGTAGATCTGATCCAGTCCCTGGTGCTGTGTGGTCTGATCGCAGGGCTCCCTATGGATTTGTGGGCAGCCCCACTGGGCATGGCCCTCCATGCTAGATTGGGTGTGCAGGGAGGTATGGGGCCTGATCCTGGTGCATGAGGGCCAGGTTGGGGCAATGTGGGGCTCTTGGAGCTTGCTCCCAGCTGGCACTTCCGTCTGGCTGGTATCATGCCTTGGGGCCCTGCACCACCTCCACCCAGCTCCTGCATGCTGAGATTGGGCCCCAGAGATCTATGCCACCCCCACCCAGCTGGCTTTGGGCTCCAGCAGAGTGGAGGTGGTGCAGGGCCCCGGAGTGCAATCCTGGTTTACAGGGTGATGCAGCACCCTATCTATCCCACAGACCAGCCTCATACCATTCCTCTTGCTGGTAGGGCCAAAAGTGTGGGCACCGCAGGTTTAGTGTAGGGTTTTCTGAAGTCTGGGGAAGCTCCTCTGGGTGCATGAAGGATTTGCCAGAGGAGACAAATTTCATAGTTTCATAGTAGCTAGGGTCAGGAGGGACCTGAACAGATCATCTAGCTGACCCCCTGCCACAGGCAGGAATGAATGCTGGGTTCACAAGACCCCAGACAGGTGATCATCCAACCTCCTCTTGAATTTGCCCATGGTAGGGGTGAGGACCACTTCCCTGGGAAGTTGGTTCCACATTTTGGCCACCCTAACTGTAAAATATTGCCTTCTGATCTCTA
>NW_017729031.1:9239786-9240036 GCF_001723915.1 Gavialis gangeticus | reverse complement strand
GCCACCAGGTCTCCCCTCAGCCTCCTCTTGCTGAGGCTGAACAGGTTCAGGTCCCTCGGCCTCTCCTCATAGGGCCTGTCCTGCTGTCATCTCATCAAGTGGGTTGTCCTCCTCTGAACCCTCTCCATGCTGGCCACATCCTTTTTGAAGTGCGGTGCCCAGTACTGGACGCGGTACTCCAACTGTGGCCTGACCAATGTCGCATAGAGGGGGAGTATCACCTCTCTGGACCGGCTTGAGATGCATCTTT
>NW_017729031.1:9219224-9234786 GCF_001723915.1 Gavialis gangeticus | reverse complement strand
AAAATGTCTAGCCCTTCCAGAAGATCCCTAACTACATCTGTGCTGACTGAAGGCCTGACAGAGCTATCCCCAAGATTGTCCCTACCTCTGGTAGGTGGAATGTCCCGGTCCCTGTTCAAGAAAACAGAGGCAAAGAAACTGTTAAGAATATCAGCTTTTTTGTCTGGCATAGCCACAAGACTACCGTTTGCGTCTTGCAGGGGCTCTACATTGCCTGCTGCCCTCTTCTTGCTCCCAATGTACTTGAAAAAGGACTGTTTTCCAAGTTCTCTATTTGCCCCTCCACCCCAAATTAAAGTGAAAATTTTCATTGGAAATATTGGAAAGGAAATCTTCAAAACATGATGGGAGTATAATATATGTATAACCACTTGCCATTGTTTACTGAGAACCTGAAACAGCAGCTCTGAAGTACAAAACTGCGTTTTCTGTTTCAGCTTAGATGTCAGTGATGATATTTTAAATATCATTATTGTTAAAAAAAATTTGCATTTCAGAATGTGTGCACTGGGGAAAGCAATATCAGCTCATCTGTGCTGCTCATTTTCCAAGGGGACACTTTCAGAAGAGATGCTAGAAATTAAGATGCTACTCATCTTAATTTAACAAAACCCACAGGGATTTGAGTTGGAGGTGGAAACAGTGATTAGTTTTAGTTTTTGAAAGTGCAACTCTGCTTTCAGATGTTTGTAAAATGCTGTTTAATGCATCCCATAGAGGGTAAAAGCTAAGGTTGTCTCTTTGGCATCATGAGTGCCAGAATACACATTTCACTGTATAAGTGGGTCACTTATCTTGCTGCCTTAAGACAGGTGAGTCAGCTCTGTTCTGAATTTCTCAGGCCAGTTTTATAATTCACAAAATAACCTTGAATCCATGACAGACCAAACCAAAACAAATCAAACCCTTTGTCATTTCTGAATGTTAGGAGATGGTTGATTTTAATCTGGGCTTATCACCCAGGAAAGGCACAGCAGCCTTTCCTCTCCAACCTTTCCAGAATTTGCCTTCTGGAATTTTTCATCCTTTTTGTGGCTCCCTGCTTCCAGCTTGCCCCAAGCCTCCCAGCCCAGCAGACTAATATCCACTGACCACCTGCAACTGAGTTCCAAGCCCTTGAGGAGTCCAGGACCTACTTAAACACTGTTGCTGCCATTCTGTCATTCCTACTTTTCACAACACTCTTACACAATATGTTCTTGGTTGTATGATGCTGGTTATTAAGTGCAAAACTGCATTCACTCTGTATGGACCAGTTGTAAATGATTGCTGGGGGATGGAAGAAATAATACATTACATTGTTGTACTCTCGAAGTCTTCTTTGAAGAAACTGTTGAAATCTTCTGTCACCAGACATTTTAGTGCATGTATAGACTTGTAGATTCTTTTGAAAAGAAATTTAATCTTTTGGTTAAAGCATTGACATGGGGCTCTGGAAATTTGGGTTCTCAGAAATACTCATAGACTGCCTGTGTGACTTTGGATCAGTTAATCTATTAGTTTCCTTAGTTCCCCATCTGGAAAATGTAGATTAAAATACTTTTTGTCTGTTGGGTCAATTATTTTGATTGTAAGGTTCTCTTTCTCAAATGGTATTTGTGTAGAGTAGTTAGCTTAATTGGACTCCAGTCTTGATTAGTGCTACTAGAAATCTACTGTCATACAAATATTAACATGGCTTTCTAGATGTTATATTTTATCATTTCTCATTATTAAGCCCCCAAATAAAAATCTTAATGCAATGATGATTATACCTGTAAACTGTGTAAATATATATAATGAAATGTTTTCATAATAGTTTAGAATATTACTAATAGACCATCAAGGATACTTGTATAACTTAATTTATTACATTAAAATATCCATTGAATATTAGATCATTATTTTCAAAGGCTTATTGGTATTTTTAAATAGTGTTATGATCATTACTGTAAGCCATCTTTATTCATAATACACCCACACTGTTCCATATTGTTTCATAATGATGAATGTCATTACAGAAAATGCCGGTTGGCATAATGAATGACCATTGAATACTAAAACAATGGTTACAAAAACTACATTGACAACAGAATTTTCTAATTTAAGATTTTTAACAAAAGCTGAACATAGCTGTCTATTTAAATAAACAGCTCAATATCTGAACCACGCTATTTTTATATCCCATGTATAAGAAACATGCAAACCATGTCCTTTGGTTTATATAATTAAGTAGTCTAGATTTTAGAGACATTTGTTTAATAACTTGAGTTCTTTTCAAATATCTTTTTGAAGGATTATCATGTACAGCGGTGAATCTGCCAGTCATTCTCCTTTCTGTTGCACTGCATCCTACTTTGATCTGGCCTTTTGTCATCAGAAAATGCTTTTGCTTTTTAGTCTAAATAAAAAGATGATTATATTTTGGGGGTCTTTGTCTTTTCTATACTGTAATATAGGAAGAATGGTTGGAAGGAATTAAATATTGCTGGTTGGAAGGAATTAAACACCATGGTTACTAGACATTGTTGTTGAAATACATGTTAAATATGTCATGGCCAGTGCAAGCTGTTTGCTGGGCTTTTGTTTTTCAGCTGTGTAGCAATTTGTGTGCGCTCTGCAGCCTTGGAAGAAAAGAAAATGAATTGTTTTAATGATTTTTTTGTGGTAGTTCTGTATAAACATTCTGGCTAGTCCTCACTGAATAGCTTATTAGCTGTCTATTCTGATTATTTATATACTTGACTCAACTGAATATTTAATGACAGAATTGTAGAAGTTAGAAGTGGAAAAAATGTATTGGATTATTCTGCTCACCTATAGAATAATTGATTCTGGAACGTTTTAAAACGGTCCTTTTTTTTGCTAGAAAACCTCTTGGGATCTTGTTCTGGAGGATCTGAATACTGGCTGTTTGTTCAACATAATGAAACTTTTACTTTAAGGCTGCCCTGTTCACAAATTCCAGAAGGAAGGCCTAGAAGTTTTCTATTTCTCTCAGAAAACAGGAGTATTGAAGGGTTGAAATTCTGCACACCACGGCCTCCCCCCATTAAAATACACCTGCAAGCGAACTTCTGTTATGCTATGTCTGCAAACAGGTGGAAGTACAGGAGGAGCCTGTTCTCAGGTTACAGTGTATCTTAATATTGCTAAAGAGTGGCCTGTAAAATAAGAAAGGAGTGAGGCTTTAGGAAAGAGTTCCCTGCATAAGCAGGTGAGGGTGAAGCAGCAAGCATAGGGAAATGATAAAGAGGAAGAAGAGAGAGGGGTCAACTGGATCAGAAAAGTTGGGTTCCATATACTGTAACCACCAGTGGTCATCAGTCAGAAAGTCATTTTATGCATAATAGAAGTTGAATGGTGGAGCTCACCATGCTGAGAGAGAGAAGAATGGGAATTGCAAGGCAGATCAGGAATAGTTTAGTTTGCCTTTTGGTGGGTTTGAAGAAGAGAAATACAACATGGCATTTAAAAATGTTAAGAGAAGGATTGAGGTAGGAATGAACAAGGGCGTGTGTGTGCATGTGTACATGTGTGTGTGTGCATGCACATGTGCAAAAAGGTAGATGTCCTTTTACTTGCATGTATTTTTCTTTCAACGTTTTGTTTTCCTCTCTTTTAGCTTGTGAACCTTTATGACAGAGACCACTTTCCTTTGTATTTGGATAGACCCAAGAACATT
The DNA here is from genome assembly GCF_001723915.1 of Gavialis gangeticus. Lineage (NCBI taxonomy): Eukaryota > Metazoa > Chordata > Crocodylia > Gavialidae > Gavialis > Gavialis gangeticus. The sequence goes on along the minus strand of NW_017729031.1, from coordinate 9,231,122 downwards.
CTGGGGTTACTGTTATATATAAACAAATGGGGTATTCAACGGTGGAAAGTCTACCAAAAATAACTTAACCCTTATTCCTCTGAGACTTCAATGCTGGCTTTTGTCAGTTGTATTATCCTTGTTCACTCAAGGTGTTGTAAAGGGCAATGGAGTGAAAGGTGATTTTTGAGAGAGAATAGACGTAGTGGTTTTAAAGACTTTTGAGCTGAGAACTGACAGCTTGAAGCACATGCAGTACTGAGTCCAGTGAGGGTTGCATAGTAATTAACTTGAAATGTTATATTTTTGTAATGGCCAAATGATATTTGTGTATTGTAACTGATATTTACAACCTTTACTTAAGTTTAGTAATAGGTTGTATGTAATAATATTCATATATCTTTCTAAAATGGAAACAAGAATAAATGATTCCAGTGGAGAAGTGGGTAAAATGAGGCAGCTGTCCAGAGTAGGTTAATTTAATTTATTCATTTTAATCTTGATTTGCATTACCATTATTTTCCAAGAGATACTCATTCTTATTGGTGGGTATAACCATTAAAGCATGTTGAATTTCAGCAAAATGTAGCCTTAACACTAGTTACTTTTTAATAATTAGAAAGACGCACCATCCATACGTATTTATTAGGCAGTTACATATTTTAACAAATATTGCTAACTCCTGTTCATTTACAGATTGCTAACTCCTGTTTGTTTGCATTAGGAAATATGAACAATACATTTTTTTATTTCTTAGATTTTCTTTTGTACATGAGATTTGTGTCAATCGTTGTGGGAGGGTGATAGGGATTCAGTTAAAATGGACAAAAACAGTCTTTTAAAATTTATTCTGTTACTTAAATAAAGTTATCTGCTAGATTAAAGAAGATATCATTGGGCTCATTGTTGCAGCATATTTTAATTTATTTAGTTTAGGCCTTAGTAAATTGTGACTTTCAAATTTATCTCTAAGCAGGTTTGCTTTCAAAAAGGAACCAACAGTAATTTTTATCTGCACTAAAGCTGTTTTAGGTTCCACTTCCAGTTTCTACTGCCTCAGTTACCATCCAGATCTGCTACCTTCAGCAGTCCTCCTTACCCACTCACAGCTGCCTGTTTAGGCTTCTCTGGGCATCCCACCAACAGGCATAGACTCAGATGCTGAGCTTCATAATCAAGCTATTTTAAAGGTCTCTCTCTCTCTTCCTTTCTTTCTCTTCCCCCCTCCATCACTTTCCTTTTCCCTCCTTTTTCAAAAACTTTTACATCTTGCAAACACTTTCTGATTAGCATTAAGCTTTCAAGAAAATTAGTATTAAAATCACAGCCATGAAATTTCAATTGGTTTACTTTTACCAAATGTAGATATAAGGATGATCAAAATCGGGGCTTATAAATAATGGAAGGCAAGCTTCAATCATACCTCTGGGGAAGCCTCTATCTGCTTAATATTCAAGCTGTTACTGCTGTAAGCAGGTCTTCCAGTTCCAGCTCATACTTCATTGAACTGGAAATCAATAAGATGCTGCTTTCAAACAGGAAATGTGAATGAATCTTTTGAAATCCTAAGGAAGTGAAACTCGGACCTGTTTAGAAGCCCCTTGATAAACATAACTGGCTGAGCTGAAGGTATGGGCTAGTTTATTTATGCCACATCAGAGACTAAACTGCTCTTAAATTGTGCTGCCAATGTGTGAATTTATTATAGGCCTTCTCTCACTAGAGAATGAATAAGCCATATTTTATTTCTGTAGATGAGGAGACCATGTATTTTAATCACCTTGGTGCAGACTCTCTGGTGCCCTGTAACATTTGATTACTTGATTTCAGGGTTTGGAAAATGTACCCAGAACTATTAGTCTGACATGCATAGTTTCATAGTGCTTAGGGTCGGAAGGGACCTAAACAGATCATCAGGTCTGATCCCCCCCCTGCCCCGGGCAGGAACAGGTGCCGCAATCGTATCACCCCGGCCAAATATCTGTCCAGCCTCCTCTTGAAGACCCCCAAGGTAGGAGAGGGCACCACCTCACTTGGGAGCCCATTCCAGAGCCTGGCAGCCCTAACTGTACAGTAATGTCTCCTGATGTCCAGCCTGAACCTTCTTGCTAACTATTTGTGGCCATTATTCCTAGTAACCCCCAGTGGTGCCCAGGGGAACAGAGCCTCCCCTAATTCTCGCTGGTCCACCCCTAGTGAGTTTGTAAACAGCCATCAGATCCCCTCTCAGCCTTCTCTTGTGCAGGCTGAATAGGTTCAGGCCCTTTAGCCTGTCTTCATAGGGCCTGCCCTGTTGCCCCTTGACCATGCAGGTGGCCCTCCTCTGGACCCTCTCAATGTTAGCCACATCCCTTTTGAGGTGCAGCACCCAGAACTGGACGCAGTACTCCAACTGTGGCCTGACCAACGCCGCATATAGGGGAAGCATCACCTCCCTGGGCCTGCTTGTGATGCATCTGTAGGTGCATGACAAGGTGTGGTTCGCCTCACTGACTGCTTCCTTGCATTGGCAGCTCATGTTCATCCTGGAGTCAACAGTGACTCCAAGATCCCTTTTTTCCACCATGTTGGCAAGAAGGTTGTTCCCCAGCCTATAGGTGTGTTGCTGCTTCCTTCTCCCTAGATGCAGTACCTTGTACAGGCAGTCCTCAACTTACAAAGTTTCTAGTTACAACGTTTCACACTTACAGCATTTATAAATTGACATCCTGTTTCAACTTTATGACGTAAGTTTTGACTTGCAATGCTTGATCCCATGTGATACCACACCAGCGAACAAGTTCGCTGTGGCACTCATCTCCCTGGAGAACATCTGTCCAAACTTCCTTGGACACTTTCTTTAATAAAGCAGACAGGACTCCAGAAAAACCTGCAGCCAAGACTCCTAAGGGTTCTTGGCTGGAGTCTTCTCAGAAAGCCCAACCAAGAGCCTTTCAAAAAGTCCAGCGAAGTCGCTTCGAAGAAGTCCTTCCAAATCAATGTGATGGCTATTTACAATATAAATGCATTAATGTAGCTATATTACTCATGTATAATTGATTGAGTACAAAATTCTGGGGTACTTTTGATTAAAATAGGGTATCAGGCTTTTGGTTCAAGAACAAATCCCCCATTTATAACATTTTCTTATGAGAAAATTGGTTCGAAGTTGCAACATTTTGACTTAAGATGTAGCTTTCAGGTGCCAATTGTGTCATAAGCCCGAGGACTGCCTGTACTTGTCTGTGTTGAATTCCACCCTATTCTCATGCACCCACCTCTGCAACTTGTCAAGATCTAGCTGGATTCTGTCCGTCCCCTCCAGCGTGCCCACCTTGCCCTACAACCTGGTGTTATCAGCGAATTTGGACAGCGTGCTTTCTACACCCACATCCAGATCACTGATAAAGATGTTGAACAGTACAGGCCCCAGGACCAAGCCCTGGGGGACTCCACTGCCCACATCCCTCCAGGTTGAAAATGACCCATCCAACACCACTCTCTGGGTGTGACCATCTAGCAGATTTGCCACCCATCTGACTGTGTAGGCATCAATGCCACAGTCACCTAATTTGTTTAAGAGAATGTGGTGGGAAATCATGTCAAAGGCCTTCTTAAAGTCCAGGAAGATGACATCCACCCTGACACCCTCATCCAGGGATTTTGTGACCTGATCAGAAAAACAAAACCAGGTTAGTCAGGCAGCACCTGCCCTCAATGAATCCATGGTGGTTGCCCTTGAGCATTACTTCCCCTGCTGGGCCCTTGCAGATGTGCTCCTTGATAATTTTCTCAAAGGTCTTCCTAAGGACCAAGGTAAGACTGACTGGCCTATAATTGCTGGCGTCCTCCTTTCTCCCCTTCTTGTAAATGGGGACCACAATGGCCCTTTGCTAATCCTCTGGTACCTGGCCAGTTCCGCACGAGCACTTATAGATCCATGGCAGGGGCCCTGCTATGACCCCCACCAATCCCCTCAGCACCCTCAGGTCCTAGCACATACGCTAGGGATCGTGGGCATAACGCCGCTAGATTGCTAGTCGGCGTTGTTTATGGTCAGAACTTTGATGGTATCTGATAGTCTTCGAACCTCCAACTTTTGTTCATGATTAATGAAAACGTTCCTGGCAAATGCTTTCACTTTGGTTTCTCTTGAGCCAGTTTAACACGTTCACCTCTAGTGGCACAATACGAATGCTCCTGGCCATCCATCTTAATCATGGCCCCAGTTCTGAAAACCAACAAAACAGAACCGGAGCCCTATTTCATTATTCCTAGCTGGAGTATTCTAGCCACCAGCCTGCTTTGAACACTCTAATTTTTTCAAAGTAAATGCTTCAGACCCCCAGGACACTCAGTTAAGGGCATCAAGGGAGTGTCGAGAGGCAGGGGCTGGGACAGGCGGTAGCTTGCCTTGTGGTGGACCCCCAGCTCAATCCCAAGATCCAACTATGAGCTTTTTAACTGCAGCAACTTTAATATATGCTATTAGAGCCGGAATTACTGTGGTTGCTGGCACCAGACTTGCCCTCCAATAGATCCTCGTTAAAGGATTTAAAGTGTACTCATTCCAATTACAGGGCCTTGAAAGAGTCCTCTATTGTTATTTTTCGTCACTACCTCCCCGGGTCTGGAGTGGGTAATTTGTGCTCCTGCTGCCTTCCTTGGATGTGGTAGCCATTTCTCAGGCTCCCTTTCCAAAATCCTGATTCCCTGTTACCTGTGGTCACCATGGTAGGCACAGAAAGTACCATCGAAAGTTGATAGGGCAGACATTCGCATGCGTCGTCACCGCCACAAAGGCGTGCGATCGGCCCGAGGTTATCTAGTTACCAAAGCGGCTGGGTGAGCCCGGGTTGGTTTTGGCCTGATAAACGCATGCATCCCCGGAGGTCAGTGCTCGTCAGCATGTACTAGCTCTAGAATTACCACAGTTATCCAAGTAATGGTTGGAGTGAGCAAAGGATCCATAACTGATTTAATGGGCCATCACAGTTTCACTGTACCACCTGTGTGTACTTAGACATGCATGGCTTAATCTTTGAGACAAGCATATGCTACTGGCAGGATCAATCAGATAGCCACACTCCTCAGGTGAGAGGGAGAGCGGGGCGAGGGAGCCTCACAGACGGGCACCCACTTGCCCAGGAGGGCCAGCAACTTTCCTGCCTGCAGCCCCCTGCCCCTCAGTGGCCCCACAGGACCCCTTCCCTGGGGCAGGGAAGGTGCGGGGACCGCAGTGCAGCGGCATGGGGAAGGACAGCGGGGAGGGAATGGCAGGCGCCAGGCCGGAGCCTGAGCACCCTCTTCCCATCCACTTTTCCCAGGGTGCCCCCCCTTGGGGGGCCGCAGCAGAAGCCTTGGCGGCATCCACCCGCGCAACGACTGCTAGAGAAGACGGTGTCCACAAGATGGGGAGGGTAGAGAGTCAGGGCGGGGACCCATGCGGGGCTCCCCCAGCTGGGCCTGCTAACTATCACCTGCATCTCTTGGCGTGGTCAGACCTCTGGGAGGGCTCCCAGGGCAGCTCAGCATGGGTTCGGCCAAACCTCCTCCAGGGGGAGGGAGGGGGAAGAGCCTGGTCTCCAACAGAGGGGGTCACACGGGTAGGGGAGGTAGCCACTTCGCCTGAGCACCGGTGGGGGGACTGTTGGCCTGCTAAGGGCCCTCCCCAATGTGACTGCAGTTGCCACATTGATTGGTAGAGAGGAAAAGAGAAGAACAGGGGGGAGGTAACTGCCTTGCTTGAACACTGCTGGGGGGGAATCCCCAGCCTGCAAAGAGCCCTCCCCCAAACAGGGTTTGCCACATCGATCAGAGAAAGGAGCACAAGAGTGGTGTCCAGGGCATGGCCCGGGCCCGTGGGAGCCATGGCCCAGGGGGGTCGGGCCAGGTGTGACTACCAGACTGGGACCAGGAGCTCACGCACCAAAGTGTCCACCATCCCTCTCTCAGCAGCGGGACACAAAACTCGGGTTTGGCCCTTGGGTGCAGCACAATTCTGCCCCAGAAGTTTCTCTGACCACCCTTCTGGAACAAAAGATAGACATTTAGGGTCCTGAAAACCATGTTCCTGAAAATCTCCACGAACATTTCCTTAGAGTTTTGTGAATGTGGCACCTGGCCCCACCACCGGGGTGAGGCACCAAAAGTGTCCGCCCTCCTGGATTGAATGGTTGGGCAACGTGCTCACAGCGATCCCTTACGGACTTTCGGGACGCGCCGGGGGGCCCATGTCAACCACTTGCAACACAGGAGATTGGGCTGGGTGAAATTTTTCTAAGTCCCATGGTGGACACCAGGACAACCCGGTTCTCCCGCAGGAGAACCCCGCCACTCCCAAGGGAGCACCCTACTGATTTAAATATGTTCAGCCTCTCCAAGAGTTCCCTAACTAGGTCATCCCTGACCCTAGGCATGGCGGTGCCACCCCTGGGTCTGTCCGCAATTCTAGTGAGGGAAATTTTTCGGTCTCTGTTCAGGAATATGGAGGCAAAGAATTCATTGAAGAGGTCAGTTTTTTTGTTTGCTGCAATCATGAGATTGCCAAACCTATTCTGTAGGGGTCCCACGTTACCCAGTGCCGCCTTCTTAGTCCCTGTGTATTTGAAAAAGGACTTTTTGTTATCCTTAATTTTGCTTGCCAGCCCTAGCTCCAACTCCACCTTGGCCTTCCTAACCAGCTCCCTGCAGTCCCGAGCAACAGAGGTGTAATCCTCCTTGGTGATATCCCCTTGCTTCCACTGTTTGTACACCTCCTTTTTTGCCCTTAGGCATCTCTGGATGCCTTTGCTGAGCCATGGGGGATTCTTAGCACTCCTGCCCCTCTTGGTGCACATTGGGACCGACTCCCTTTGAGCTTGGAGGATCGTCTCCTTGAGGAACAACCACCCTTCTTGGACCCCCATCTCATTGAGGCTCTGAGACCCCAATGCCTCTCCTACCAACCTTCTTAACTTATGGAATTCGGCCCTCCTGAAGTTGAAGACCTCTGCCTTGCTGCTTGCTTTCACCACCCTGTGCTGGATTGTAAATTCAAGCAGGTGATGATCACTGTCGCACAGGTGGTCGAATACCTGCAGACTCCTCACCAGGTCATCACTTGTGGCAAGGGCCACGTCCAGCAAGGCATTTCCCCTGGTAGGACTATGCACCTTCTGGGTTAGGTGGAGGTCCTGTATCCTGGCTAGGAACCTATGTGATTGGTTTGACCTGGCTGGCTGCTCCTCCCAGCAGATGTCTGGGTAGTTTAGGTCACCCATGACAACCACATCCCTTGACTTTACAGCCTCCGTGAGCTGACCTGAGAATTCCAGGTCCAGCTCGTTCCCCTGGTGAGGCAGTCTGTAGTAGCTGCCCACTAACAAGTCCCTTTTCCCACGACCCCCTTGCATTCTTACCCAGAGCGCCTAATTTTGCCCCTCCCCTGACCCCATCCTGATCATTGAGGACATGTATTGCTCTTTGACATATAGTGCTACCCCCTGCCTCTTTTCCCTGCTCTGTCCCTCCTGTACAGCCTGTAGCCCTCAATGTCCACTGCCCAGTCATGGGTAGAAGCCCACCAGGTCACATCCAGAGCCAGGGCTACTCGTGCTATCTCAGTAGCATGATTCAGAAGCATCTCTGTCAGTACGTTACCTCTGCCTCTTCAAAGCCTCTCCCCAGTAATATAAATTGGCAAAGAGTATCTAGTTATGATATTGTACTAGTCAACTTTCTTTTTAACATTTGAAAAATAGACTCTACTTTTTTCTTTTTCAGTCCCACTGTATGAGAAGTCATTGTGTACCTTTGCCTGAGTGGTCTTCAGTCTCTGCCTCCTGTTTCCTTTCTCACTCTTTCCATCTGGTTATATTTTCAACCACATCTCTGTATGGTTCATCTCTCCTTTCTTTTCCTAGTAGCCGCTTCCTTATCTCTTTGCTTTTTTTGATGTAACTCCTCTTTCCTTTTCTTTTTGCCATCTGTGCAAAACCTCCTTATACCCATCCCTCTACATAAATGTACATAACTTGTCTAAACAAAGATTTGCACCTTATAGACTAACTGAATCAGAATGTATAAGCTTCCATGAGCAAGAGCTCACAACACAGCTAGCTATTTCCCACTAAACAAAGATTTGTTAGACAAGATAGATAGCTTGTGTTTAAAGGACAATGAGGAGGTGAGGATTCATTTCACCACAAACTGGAAACAGCGAAGAAAGGGTGGGCTGCTGAGAATCCTAACAGGTTATTGTATTGTTTTTGGATTCTGTTTGAGGATTCACTTAATGTTTAAACTAGCCTTGAAGCCTCAACTTGGCTTCTGCATGCTAGAAGGCAGGAGAACATTTTTTCCTCTATACCACCAATTTTTTTCTTCCTACAGCTTTGTGGCTGCTATAGTAGCAGATAGCACAGTTCTGGGACTTCACAGTTCCCCTTAAGCTCCTAGCAGGAAGTGAGAGTGATAGAACTGCACTGTAGACTTTCCACTGTTGAATACCCCATACGGTATTCCTGCAACTGTCTTCTTGCTCCAGTACATGCCTCCACTAGAGTAAGGTTCCCATGGTAAAAAAGCACTGGATTGGTTACACTTTGTTCATATTTGAAGGACATTTGTTGACTTGTTATTAGCAACTACAGGGGTAGAAATTTAAGTAGCATACCTTATTTTTAAAGACATAAGTATATGAGGCTTGCTCATGAAAATGTCCTATTCTCTTCTGGGCAAGTAAATCTTCAAGCAAATGATCTACCTGATCATTTGTCTTTATCCTTGAAAGGTGAGTATGCTGGGCAGTGTAGTGTTTTTGCTCTTTTATGTTCTTCACAAAAGACTACATGCAATTTGGTTTTGGAATCACCTGGATGTAGGGGTCCCGCAATGTAAACTCTGCACCTTGGCCCAGGAGTGTGATCCAGTTTGACTATATTTAGGCCCCAAGGATCTCTGTACAGTCAATCAGGAGACCTAGCCACTCCTCAGGTGTGATTCAGTTTGACCAAGTGCAGGCACCTGTGTGTTCTCTGCAGAGTAGAGTGAGAAGCATGTGTCTCCAAAGCAATGATACTCAGCCTTTTTTGTACCAGGACCCATTTGTAAACATCGATGGCCAGTCCTGACCCTGTGTCCCTCACTTCTGACCTGCTGCCCCTGTCCCTAGGCCCCAGCCCCACAGTGTGTGGGGCAGGGGATGGGTGGGTGGGGGCAGGGAACTCTGCCATCCTGCAAGGGAAAAGCCATGTGTTCCCCATGTTTTTCTCCCTTAAAAGAGAATCCATTTTTAAAGTTGGTTCATGACACTTTCATATATTCTTGCGCCCCATGGGGTGAGAAATGCTGCTCTAAAGGACAATTTGGAGAACCCAGAGGCATTTGAAGGCAGTCAATAGGAAATACTGAGCAGAGGGTAAGCATGAATTTCCATCCCTCTCCAGAGCTTAGGTGTCTAACTTATGCCACACTGTAGACACCTCTGTTCATCTGTGATGCAGTATTCCCTGTCCCATTTCTGAGGTAGGTGCTTAATGTGGTGGGGCTGAGAGTGTTAACTTTTTGGCCTAGTAGGCTTATTAGAGCATTTGCTCAGAAAGTGGGAAACCTGGACTCTAGCCCCTACTCACCCTGCATCTTCTGCTCTCCCCAGAAAGTGTCTTAAACATAAATTAGGTGGGTGATGGCACTCTTGGGCCAAGAGTGCAAGAGTCATGTTCCAAGAGAGAAGACAAGCAGGAAAGAGCATGCTTTTACAGTCTAGTCGCTAGTGGCAAGAGCACTGGCTTGGGAGAGGGGAGTCTGTGTGGCCAGGGTTATTTCTGTTTTTTGGTTTGTTTTTTTAAATCAGTGACTATCTACTACAGTGGTTCTCAACCTTTTTAGCCTCAAGGCACCTCCTCCATAACTTTCTGAATTGCCAAGAATCACTGAACTGGAATCTACATTCAGAAAAGATGGGGAGGTGTCTTGAAGTAAGAAGAGTTGAGAGCCATTGATCTAGCTTGTGCCAGGTAAGGGCTGCAGGGGCAGGACTCTTAAGCATGCCATGCCTGTTCTTTCCCCTGTCTGTCCCCTCTCCACCCCCAGTCTGTATCTGGGGGGACAAGGATGGTCCCGCGCTGCCAGGGGTGCTCCTGTATGGTCTCACACAGCAGAGCTGCCACTGTGGCTCCTCTCACTGGCCCCAGGAGCAGTTAAGGATCAGAGGGGATGAGTCGGGCTACAAAGCATGCCCCACACTGTAGTAGAGTGTGCTGCTGGGAGTGTGGGGCAGCTAGCACAGGGGTTGGATGGAGGGCGGTGGCAATGCCAGTTCTTAGAGGAGCAGCTGCAGGCACTGCTAGGGTCTCTGGTTTGGATGCAGGGCACTGGATGATGGGAGGAGAGCACTTACCTCCTCATGTAGAGGATGGGAACAGCAACTTACAGAGATCTTGTGGTTGAGAATCACCGGTCTAATATAAAATGCAGAAAGAGTTTGGGCAGTATATGAGAAGGAGCACATCTCTGTAGTCTGATTATTATTGCATTGCCTTGGGAGATGCAAGTTCTGGGGTCCAGTCCCTCCTTTTGAGTGTACCTGGGAAACTTAGTTATTCAAAAGAGAGGCACATCCCAAGCTAAGGTTCTTACTAAGTTTTTATGCCTTATGTAACATGAGGCGGGGGAGTTATGCACCTTTATAGGCGTAAAGCTAAATAAGATATGCGTAGCACAAACTTTTGTGAACCCAAGTTCACTTCATCAGATGCTGCGATGAAATGAACTTGGGTTTACAAAAGCTTGTGCTCTATATACAGCTTCTATTCAGTTAGTCTGTAAAGGAGCATATCTGCCCTGCCCTTGTGCCTGACTTCAGACTAATACAGTTAATAACCTCTCGCTGCTTATGTAGCATGGCCAAATGGAATTTAGTAGCTTAAATTCTACTTACCAAGCTGGATCCATCAAATTGTTCTCATCTTTTAAACAATAATAACTCCATTTTTAGAACACTTCATGATACTGTACTATATTTTATTTCTTCCTAGACTTCTGTAAGCCTTGGTAGGCAGCCACCCACTTCTGTAAGCGCCTCTTCCAAACTAAATTGCATAATCTCAATACAACATGCTTCACAGGATTGCTTATCCCATCCTGTCAGATACATACTTGCCCGCGAGTATGATCAGAATAAAATGAGCCAAAAGACTCCAACTCCAAGGCCAGGTACAGAAATTACACTTTTACTGGTATAAATGATCAGAAACTGGTCTATACCTGTAACAGAGTAGAAGTTTGGGACAAACAGACCAGTTTAAAAATGGCAGAACTCAGTCTAAGATTTCCCACCCCACCAAAGGGCAAATGTGTTTTGTTTGCTACCGATCTAAACTATGCTGCTTACAGAAATCTGTGCAACTTAAATCGTTTCTGCCTCAGGTTTTTTAAATGTCTGTACCTAGCTGAGAGGTTCCCCACACTGACGGAAAGCCCTCTATCCCCAGATTGGGACAAAGGAAATCGGAATGCAGAAACATACTCACACCTGAACGGATGGGTGTAGGCCGGATCCCAGGAACTCTGAGGTCTTGTTTTGTTCTTCTAGCAGCTTGGGTCCATGATTCCCCACTTCCCCTCAGGTTTACAATCATCTATATGCAGTCATTAATGACGTGCATCTCTCTACAACCTGACTAGGTATATAGTAATGAAAGGGGTTGATAATGAAGACCCCCGTCTCAGCAAAGTGAAGAATTTATGACAAATACGTAACAACTGCTTGTCTAGGATGGCCTCAGAAATGATCAGTTAGGTTTCCATTCCTAACAATGAATGCTGTTCCGGATGGTAATGGGTTTTAGTTGCTTTGTTTATGTGATTTTTAGGTAGAGATCTCTGTAATTGTGCTGGAATTGCCCCCCGTAGTGGCTTCTTTAATGTTTTTCATTTTGCCACTTGCCCCCCCCCCCC
>NW_017729031.1:9205529-9218962 GCF_001723915.1 Gavialis gangeticus | reverse complement strand
AGAGGGCCCCCCTGGTTGGGCCATTGCCACTGATTGCCGAGGAAGTGAAAACCGCAGCATATTTAAAACTGCAGTTTTCACTTCCCCGGTGAGCTGCAGCAAATGGGCTGGCTGGTGGGTTCCCTCCACCAATCAGGGGGACGGGGGGCAAGCAGCAAAATGAAAAACATTAAAGGAGCCATTGTGGGGGGTAATTCTGGAAACATGAAATCTGGTTTTACAAGCCTGTTTCTCTATAAGGTTATCCAAAGTTCATTCCAACATTTATATAATTGAGAATGTATATGAGATGGAGGTATTTATGCCAAGGCCTCTAATGTGTTCCTTATACCCACCAGAGGTAATTTGGGAAATAAGTTAAATTTGAAATATTGTCAATTCAATTGTTGTGAGAAATAGATATTGGACATAAATATAAATTACATTTTCTTCTGTGCTTTAAAATTCAGATAAATTTAATTTTCTCCATTCCATTTCCAATAAATATATTGTATGGTACCTAGCATCTAGGATTTTTCCTCAGGAAACTAATAAAGGCACAAATTATTTTCTAATTATCTAAATTACATCTTATTGTAAAGAAATTCTATTTTTACATTAACAAAGAAACTCAGTGCAGCCATCTGCTCTTTCTTCATTCCCCAAACCCTTTATTTTCTCATTGAACTTTAAATGGTTTAAATGGTGAGTTGTTCAATACTATTTTCATGATCTTTCAGTAGTTAAGACAACGATGTGCATTTTTGAAATTTTTTCTCTTTTCTGCAGATGTCCTTGAAGGCTACAATGGGACAATCTTTGCTTATGGACAAACATCTTCTGGAAAAACGCATACAATGGAGGTAAGGAACAAAATGTTTTAATATAGTAGCATCTTAAGAATCAGACAGGACCAGCTGCTTCCGAGTCAGATGTATACCAGAAGTACATTTCAGCTTTCTAGACAAGTGGTAAATACATGAGTGACAGTGATGTGTTTTGTTCAGAATACCTCTTAGACTGCGGACATTCCTCAGGAACGCTTTCAAATGTTTTATTGATAAGTTGCTAAAATAAAAAACAGTGAATTAACAAGTCAACAATAGCTTTTCCAGACTTAATGTATCAAGTTAGGTATGTGTGTATTTTTAAAGTATCTGAGTGGGATTTGTTAATCCCAAAACAAGAGCAATGCTGAGGGTCTGTGTTGTCTTGAATGAGCCATTCTGAAAATTCATGCTTCTATTTCTGTTTCTCATTTGCAATCCTCTCCTGGGAGCCCCACTCACTCACATTGCAGCATTAATAGCTGAGCTCCTGAGACGTTGCTCTCAAAGAATGCAATGCAAAGCTAACTGCCGAACTCCTAAGTGTATCCTTGTCCCCAGCACATGGAGAAAAGTATAATGTGATCTGGAGCCCAAGGGCATTTTGCCCTAACCCTTGTCAGCCTATAAGTAGATCCAATGAGATGATATTTTAATCTCTTGCTAAAAATCAGCAGATTAAATCGAACATTTAATTATGTGATGGCTTTTATTTACATAGCTTGCTGTTTAAGTACTGGGCTGAGACTGTCTTACAGAAAGAACCTTCCGAAATCAGTTTATGTTGAAAATATGCTGGATAATTTTTTCCAGCATATTTTCAACTTAAGTTGCCAACTATAAATGGAAGGCCTACGACATGTATTACTAAAGGACATGGAAAAAAAGGAACCATAAAAGGAGGAAGAGGCTTGCTTTAATTAGCTTAGCAGACTTGCTTCATGAATAGCAGAGGTGACCTACCTAACCTAACGGTGAAGGGAGAGAGAGCATGATGTTCTCTTAACCTGACTGGCCATTGTGGAATTGCTGTCCAATTGCCACAGTAACTCCTAAACTGAGGGAGGGATGTAATAACTGATGCCTTGTGTCTAATTAAATCTGCCCTTGCCTTCTTGGAGAGTGAGGGCGGGGGAGTCACTAGCTCAATCCATACAGATGGTGCAAAGACTGAGTAATCCACCAGCTCAGAACATAATTAAATCAAAATGCCTGCAGGGCATGAGCTACTGCTTCCACAGTGTGGGGAAGGATTTCTTAAAGCCAATTCATATTTAGAATTATAGGCTCTGATAAAGAGAAGTACTGTAGAAAAGGAAGGGTTTCTGTAATTTTTTTTTTGAGAGAGAAATCTGTCACATTAAAATCCATTTTCAGTTTTAATCCTCCTTTTAGCCCAGCATCCTCTTGTAATGCCATTACAGTACTTTGGGAAGAAATAAGCCATTCTAAAATTGAAGAAATTTTTAAAATCCTCAAGGTAAAGCCATTATGCAGGATTTTCTACAAAATGTGAAATGATTAAAAATATTAGTGTTAAGCCTTCATGGGACAAGATAGTACAATGGAGCTCTGGGAAACCCATGTCTTGCACATGTAATTTTTGCACAGGAAGAGACATGGGTGTCGTGTATATGGGTAGCTACATTTTTTGTTTTGTTCACAAGCTTACACTTCGTTGATTCCTTAATTGGCTTTGACTTCACTCCAGACTTTTCAATAGCAGAGTCCTCTGTTAGGTTGACATTATTATTTCATCATCCTGAAACAGGAAAAAAAACTTTGTTTCAAATGTTACACATCACTAGCCACTGCTTGTCTGCTGTGTTAAAATGTAGGGATTGATGATCTGAGTAATATAAAAGTTTTTAATGAGCTTTGCATTTGCCATCTTGGGGCTTCAATGAATTGACTAACTGCACTGTCAGCATGGTGATAGCAGAACAACTCTCCGAAGCATTTTTGAGGTTACAGCTGTAATAGGGGAAGTTCGGTAACTGTAACTTTTGTATGAATAGGCCGTGTTGGTTTTTCTTGCTTTCCAACACTGACATGAAACTTTATTGTGGAAATGTAATGGGTCCTGCTTCAATGAACTCCAGATTTTAGTGAAATTCCATTTATAGTGATGTAAAACAATTTCCTCTTGGTTCAGTGCATCTCAGTGTAGCAGTGTAACCGCTGGTTATGCTGCACCTTTTGATTTCTTTTTTTCCGTAGGCCAGTGAATGTGATCTTGCTTCCACTCACTTCAGCGGTAACAGGGTCTGTCCCTAGAAGATAATTATAAGTGGTATACAATGACTTTGAATTGTATTTTTTTATTTCTTTTTTTTTCTTATTCCCTTTATTTTCTGCATAAGGAGACGATAATAGCGTAAGAGCAGAGCTTATCAAGGAGAAGGGAACATGTATTTTATGTTTTTATGCTGTCATTTCTTTGAGAAAAAATAGCAGTTATTGTCAGTGGCATTCTGGTTCTGTGAATAAATATGAAGTGAATGCCCACATTCTAGTTTTGTAATGAACTCCATCACATTGTTGGAGAATGTAGTCTCCAGGCAGTACTAGCAGATAGGCAGTTATGCTAGCAAAGCTGGTTGCAGGCTGATCTAAGAGGCAGGAACAAATTGTATTAAAATTATACTGCAGCTTCAATTCAGTAATAGCATGTCATAATGACACAGATGTAGGCAAGGTAATGCAAGGGTATTTTTTTTTCCCATCAGGGATTCTGAAACAGTTAATTTATCACCTCCATTTTCCTTTTCACTGATGGCTGTAAACCACTCTGCTGTGTAATGTAGGCTTTTCTGAGCAGGTGGGTGGGATGTCAGACATTGTATAGTTAATGGTAATTTTGTATGAACATCAAACATATACACACTTTATTATAAGTAGAATATTCATGCTCAAATATATCTAAACTCTGTTTTATAGGGGGAGGAATTAACAGTGTAACTGACAGTTTTCTCCCAAGATCAGTAATTCAAGGGCAGAAAGCTAGTGACTGCTTTAAATTTAGATGGACAGCTATATATAGAATGTGCCAGTTTTTCATGTTTAATTTTCTTCATCCTGGCTTAATGCTTATAAGCTGGCTGCCACTCAACCAGCCCCAGTACATTTAAATGCAGCCAATGATGTCCACAGGCACTTTATCTGAGAACAGTAATAAAAGCTGACTAATTGCTAGGGCAGTTGTACATTGCACACCAGTAAGAGTCAGAAATATATGCAGTATACACAGAGCTATTAAGTAGACTTTTCTCTCTAACTTGAATTCAGTTCTTTTTTCTTTTTAGTATTGCTTTTACAAATTACACGTTTTTACTCCTGACCTTTATTTAGAAAGGTACCCTGTGGCCTATGGTAATACTTACATTACTCAGTTTTCACTCCTCTTTATACCCTAACAGGGCAAAATACAAAAACATACTGTTTTCTGGTGTTGCCATGGGATTTTGGGAATTCTTAAAATCATCTCAAGTCTATTCAGTTCAATTATATATACATCTAATAAATAAATAACTACTCCCTAAAATCTTTATATTGCATCATCAGGCCATTTTTTACTATGGCTGAGAATGACTACAAAAGATATGAAACACCTTTTTCTGTTCTTTTAAAATTCAAATATTTTTCCTAGCTGTTACCATTCTGCTATATTCATGGAAGGATTCCAACCCCCCCCCTCGGTTTTTAAGATAATTTAATTTTTGTTACTATGCATTTCAGTTTCTTATTTATAAAGCTGACTTCTTTGTAGAGGAGAAAACTGAAGGATGCTGTGCAGTCGGGAAAATTGTTTTTTATTTAATATTCAGTGCAGCTGCTTAGGGCACAGAAAGCTGGCAGCAGGCATTAATACAGAGAATGGTAATGTCTGCAACACAGCATTTCCTGCCACTAGGGTCCAGGAAAATGAAACAGCATCATATTATTGAAATGCAGATCTCCATCCCAAGCATTTCTTTTCTAGCTGTCAACACTATTGACATGATAAAACAGACTGATGAATGGTTTAGGAGTTTTCCTCTCCTATAGGTTTTCAAATGTCTGAATTCAAACAGGAAGAGCATTTTAAGTGCTTTTGTCTTTACTTTGGTATGTTAAATCACAGAGTGACAGTGTGTGTCAGCAGGACAACATGATGCACAAAATGCAAGGAGCTGCCAAAACATGTAGGTACTCTGTAGGGGGAAGAATGCTAACATGTTGGGTCACTCTGCCACCTTTTGTGTGCATCTGTACAAGGCAAATCTTTGGAGATCAGAGGACAGGTTCATAGGGGTCCACTAAGCAAAGATCTGTTTGTGAGAAGCTTTTTTCTACACTTGTGCATGAAATACCATTTTGATGTTACACTTTGTCTTTGTATCTTTAGGGGAAGCTACATGACTGTCAGCTAATGGGCATCATTCCAAGAATTGCACATGACATCTTTGATCACATCTATTCCATGGATGAAAACCTGGAGTTTCACATAAAGGTAAATGCAGGATGACATGTTATGTAATGATTAAGAAGGAAGAAAACTAAGCTGGATGGTGAACTTTGGTCATGTTATAAAATGGGATGTTTCACCACAGTATTTTTCAGAATCATAGATGATTCAAAGAACTATTAATTTTAATAAGGAGATATATAATGCAGGAATCAGATGTAACAACACCAGTTTCCTTAGTCTAAGCTGAATATCCCTTTATTTTCTTTGTATATTTGCAGGTTTCTTTAATATTGTAATTCTCCATTTCTTCAATGCTTTCTTAATTCAAAGGGTAGGTCTTCACAAAAAGAAAGAGTACGTTTTTAACTTGGGTTGGCCAATGTGAGTCAGGTTAGAATAACAGCACAGACCAGTGCAGCTTGGACTGTGCATTAACTAACTTCTTGTATAGAGTTCCTACTCTGAAGTATGCATTGGTTTCATGATATAACCATTACCTCTGCATGTTCTCATAGTTGTGCAAGTGTAGCCAAACCGCTGTAACCTTAACACTATTTCAATCCAGGTTAAAGTTACAATGGTTTTGCTACACTTGTACCACAATGAGAGCTCACAGATGCAATGGTAACATCATAATAACTTATACCAGTATTATTCACTACCAATAAAACTATTACATTTGTGCACATGTTTTTGTTTAGCAGCTCTAAGTAAAGCTGGTAACCCAAATGAAAATCCAAGTTTCCTTTTCTTCACTACTATTTTAAGCTGAAGTAGCCAACCTTATTTAAAGCACACTTATTTTCTCTATGATATAGGTAGCAACTGCAGCTCAGCCCTTGTTATTAACTTGTATAGGGCATCACTGGTATGGATGGTGCTTTGGGAGAACTGCAATCTCTACCTTGAGGAGGTGGTCCATGGCCTCCTCTGCATGTTAAATGCGTCACATAATTGCTGGGTTAATCTCACAGTTAATTTAGACTGGCTACACAGTGCAGATTAATTGTCGTGCCTTAAAAAGGTCCAACCAGCTATGAAGTTATTGCTGGATAATGCATAACTAATTTAAAGCTGGTTTCTATCTAGCTCTAATTTGCACGTGCAGCACAGACATACCCTGCACAGCCAGGGCTGGGAGTCCCACAGTTGAGGGGACTCTTCCTCCCAGCAGTGCCCTGCAGCTGTGAGATCCTGAGTCCTGGCAGGACGCCATGACTCATGGGAGTCTTAGTCCTGGCAGTCAGGGGGTACTGCCACAGCTGTGAATCCTGTTAACTACGGGACTCAGCTACAGGAGCTTGTTACTTGCAATCCTGTGCTCTCCCTCTACTGGGAATAAGACGTGATAGGACCTGATGCTGGATCCCATAGTCATGCTTCCTGCCATGCCTGTGTGACATGGCTGGAGGCACAACTGTGTGGATGATACGTCAGATCCTGTCATGCCTTTGCCTGAATGTCTAAAGAGGCCCCATGTTACATAAGATGTGGTTTGTTGGGAAAGGAAGACTACCTCTGGTAATTGGAGAGGTGGCAGGAGAGAAGGCTTACTAAAGCTATGCAGTTAGTGGGAACATCTAGGTTGATATTAGTTCAATAACCTTTAGTACAAAAACACTTTTACTTCAGCTTCTGTGACCAGATAGTGCTCTCTTTAGAATGTGATTCATCTCTTTTCTAGATTCTCTGTTGGTGGAGGAAATGGTAACTTGTTACTTTGCTTGATTTGATCAAGATTTAAGAGCTTAGTGCATCACATTGGTTGGATTAAATAGAGCACTGCTGTGTATTCATTTGATAATCCACAAACAGGCCTCTGAACCCATTACTATTGTGTAATTACCTTGGTTATATAACAGAATAACTTTATTAACCATATACAGTCTTGAGTTGCACGTAAGGAGCAAAATGCTGACAGAAGAAATAGCTTTATGCATATAAAAGGATCAACTAACTATTGAAAAGCGTTTTATTAGAGTAGAGGTGTTTGAGGTTTTAAAAACCTTTTGGATATATAATTTTAACCTAACCAGATTTTGCAGGATATTTCCATTTTGATCATCCACATCAACCATGTGATCTTTATGTGGTTACTGCTAATTTATAGCACCTAGATGCTAGCCAGGCTAGTACCTCATTGTGCTTGGCACTATACAAACTTATTAATGGCCTGTGTTTGCCCTGGCAGAAGCCTTGGATGCGTTACTTAATAATTCACATACTGACATGCCTTAATTCTCTTCTGTAATCTCTCAGTAGTTGACATTTGTTACAGTGTAATGGAAGCAGACCTGATTAAATGGCATTGAATTAATGAGTCTGTTAATTATACAAGAGAGCTGTCATTTAGAGAGACAAATTCTGGTATTGGGACAAAGAATCCATCAAACTCTCCTGCATTTTTTGCATAAAATCATTACTTTTCAAGTTTAATCAGTCTGACAGTGGTCTTCTCAGCTGTGATCTCATCATTGGAAGCTATTTTATGTTTGAATTGTTGTGAAAACATTTCTACTAGGTGTTTTGAAACATGTATTTATTGGCTTTTTTATTATACAAAGCCTCAATTTGTGATGCAAGCTACCTAGTAGTGCCAGTGACCAAACCTGTAATGGTTTTGTCCAAATGTACTAAAGTGATGGAGTGTCATCTCACTTGCCAGTCTCAAAAGAAAGATTAAGGTAGGTAGGTCAATTTCCAAAGTGTGCTCCTGTTTCTGTCACTGATTTGCCGTGTTACAGGAGCGAGTTAGTTAAGCTTTTGCACCTCAGATTCCCCAGTTCTAATATTTACCTCATGGCAGTGCTGCTATGAGGATTCATTTATTAGCTTTAATGTCTGTAAAATGCTTTGAGATCTTTTCATTATAAAAGTTATACAACTGCAAATAATAGGGATTATTAACATATATATTGAATGTGTGAATTATTTGGGGCATGAGGCTCCCTTGCCTCTGAAAAGCACGGAGCTGGATTTATCTCTTACACTCAGGCAGAACTCCCATTGATTGCAGACTGAACAAGTGGAAAATCAGACCCAGAGGGTCGTAGGTAGCTGTGTTTGTCTGAAGTCAAATGGAAGACAGGGTAGTTTTGCACCTTGTAGACTGATTTAATTAGAGATGTGTATATTGTGTGAGCTTTGGTGAGATGGAAACAGCGTTTAACACCTACGTAAACAGTATTTTTAGCTTGCTTGTAAACCTATTTATTTAAGTAACAGCCTCTTACTGAACTATGTGTAGATGTATGAGAAGCAAGGTTTGTATGGTAATATATTTTATTGGACCAGCTACATAGTTGGGATTCATGCTAGATTGGCTTTTTTGGCACAAAATGCCCTTCCTCAGGTACGGGAAAGAAACGAATAGAGTTTAAGCTAAATACTGGGGGGACAGTTGTTTTGCTTAACTCTATTATGTAAATGAAAATAGTCACTTAAAAAGGGAGAAGAGGGCAATATACTTTTGGAGCAAAGTATAGTTAGCAGAAGTAGCTACAGATCAAGAGGCTGAAGCAGATAAAACCTAATTATGTAAAAAAATAAGATCATTCAGAAGAGGAGAGGCTCATTATTACCTGTTGACTACAAAGAGATTAGCAGAGGGAGCAGGTGAATTGTAATGAACCATAAAACCATTATCTGCCTTTAGTCTTCAGTATTTAGTGCCCAATAAAGTTGCATGAGAGGCAAGGATTTTTGTGGTGATATCTTTTATAGCACCAACTGTATTGTTGGGAGAGATGTTAGATAAGTTTTTGTGTGCAAAGTACCTTCAGGTCTGGGAAAGAAGCTGACACAGCTTGTGCTAAATAACACCTTTGTGTATAATTCCATATGTAAAGGAAAAACGATCACTGAAAGAATTAGGAGAAGGCTGTAAAGAGCAAAGTTAGCTGGAGTGGCTTCTAAGCAAGAGAAGTGCAGTAAAATCGATAACCTAACTGTGGGAGGGCAAGACCATTCAGAAGGGAAAAGGGTTGGTATTGCCTGTGCAGTGCAGAGGTTAGCAGAGGTAGCACGTAGATTGTAATGAGCCACAGCACAATTGTCTATGTTTAGTCCATAATTTTTAGTGTCCAGTAAGGTTATGAATATTTGATCCCAAATATCTTTTGAAGGTGTTTTATAGATTTCCCTTGAGCATAAGGATTGTGAGGTCAGAAAGTGAGTGATTATTCTATGAAAAGTATTCTCCTGCTGCTCTTTGTGTCTCTCTGTCCTTTACCTTGTTCTGGTCAGAATATTCATTTTGGTTCATAGCCTTGTTTAGTTTCACTCCCATAATTTCTCACAGGGTATTTGGTGCATTGGAGGAGATTATACTGTATTCTATGGTAGACGTGCATAGGAACTATAGATTCTGATGATTTTATTGTTGGGGATGTTGATTATGGTAGCAGTGGAGGTGTGCTGAGATGCAAATACTAGTAGGAGAACTCTCTTCTTTCCTGGACTTGAAGAAGGGCACTTTGTGCCTAAAAGCTTGTCTACCATCTCAAAGCTATAGAATTGTTCCAGTAAAAGATATCTCAAAAAAAATCCTTGCCTTGTATATTTCCTGGACTACAGCTACAACAACACTCTAATGCTACTGTAGTAAGTTTATGAATTATTTGCTCCCTGAATAGTCTTTTGAAGATATTGTGTAGGTTTCTCTTGAGTACAAAGACTAAACGTCAGAGATGGGGTGATTTGTCATTTGGTGATGACACAGTAGTATTTGGATGCAGCTTCATTAATAAAATGTAGACTTGGAATTTGTCACAGGTATATTGATAAAATTCCTAAGAGTGAGTAAGGTGATGAAACTGCACCAGCTAGGAATGATGGGTCTGAATATTGATAGTGTAGAGAGTGCACAAACTTCAAAAAGGCATTAGAAAAAGAGACGTTGGGCAACTTTTTGATGGCCTAGAATGACACTTTCTAATTTCTGTTAATATCAGAGATTTGTTTAATAATGCATGCAGTAGACTCCAAGATATAGGTTGGTTTCATTACATTGTGAAAGTCCTTCAATTAAAATAATCATTTACCCAATAACTAGGCTACCCTGTGATGCCTGAATAGTTGATATTCCAAAAGAGATTTGAATTTAAAAATTAAAGAGATCTACAGTCTCTTTGGTGTGTAGGAAGAGACAACCATGAAGACCAATGAGCTACATTCTTATTGTCCTTTTGGTTTTTAAAATGAATGGATGGCATAGCTTTTATTCACATACAAATGTAATGGAGAAAATATGTACGGTCAGCCTATTTTAGCATATGATTATAAAGTGAGGCCTTAATGTAAATACTAAAGAAATTTGTCACCCATAAACACGAATCATCAGTAGGGACCACTGCAAATCACGCTGGAAGTTCACTGCATGGCAGCTCCTTTAATCTTGCAGTTTCTCCTGCACACCTTCCCACCACTGATTGGCAGAGGGGCACTGACACTTGCCCCTGATTGGTGGGAAGGTGAAAACTGCGGCACATTTAAAATTGTGGTCTTCACCTCCAGCCATCAGGACCAAGTGGTGAGTCTGAACGGACCCCTCTACTAAACAATGGCAGGGCAGTGCATGGGGGAAACTGCAAGATTAAAGGAGTCACCACACAGTGCACCTCTGGTGCAAATTCCAGTGGTCCCTAATCATCAGCAATGTAATGTACATGGCACAGTTCTTCCTTAAAATAAAATGGCTTTTTACCCATACAGTACTAAATACTTACTAGACAAAACAGTCCTGGTGCAAGTACAGGCGATCCTTGCCATTAGTGGGGGATACATTCCCGTGTACTGTTGACACAGTTCCCTTAATTTAAATGTGTTTCTGTTTGTTTTTATTGGGGCTGAATAACCCCTTTATTTGTTCAGTCTCTCCCATCTCTGCCCCTTTTTTGTTACACAACATAATTTCTGTTCAGTATACTCTTCCTCTTGTCCTTGATTCAGGAAAGCACTTGGGTGTGTGCTTAACATTAAGTTTTGGCTTATCTCACGTTGACTCATTAAATTCAATATACAAATAACACTAAGCTTGCTAAAGTATAATCTGCACTTAGTGATGGACATAGCGTACCTTTTATAGATATCCAAAAAGTACCTTATTGATAGGGCTGTGCGTAATTTCAGCAGCTGTTTCATTTTGGAGATGTTTCGGCACCCAAAACACCGAATCCGAAATGAAATGGAAGGCACTGAAACATTACCAAAATTAAACGAACCCATCCAAACGTTTTGGAAATGTTTTGGCAGCGCCCTCTGGGAATAGTCCAGCAGAGCCCCTCAGCCCTCCTTTTAAAGTGCTGGGGCCGGGTGGGGGATGAGGCTGGGCAGGGCAGCCATGGGGGCTTCTCTCACAGCTCCCCCCGCTGGGGCAAAGGCAGGCACAGCCGGAGGAGCCGTGAGAGAAGCCCTTATGGCTGCCCTGCCCAGCCCCATCCCCCACCTGGCCCAGCCTCCCGGCACTTAAAAAAAACACTGCACTCACTGGGTGCAGCAGCAGTGATCAGGACCTCTGGGTGCTTGTGGCAGAGCCCCCCCATGCACCATGGAGGAGTAGGGGGCAGCGGGGATCATCCCCCTACCTGGCACCCGCACAGCAGCTGTCGCATCACACAGTCGCAGCGTTGCTTAGCAGGGTGCTGCACACTGTCTGGGAGTTGGGGCAGCTCCGCCTGTCAGCTGGAGCCCAGCACCACTCAGCCCCAGTGGCTCCAGCTCCCAGACAGCATGCGGCACCCTGCCGAGCTGCACTGCACTCATGCCATGGGAAAGCAGCTGCATGGGTGCCGGGCGAGGGGGAGGGGTGATCCCCACTGCCCTGTGATGCATGGGGGGGCTTTGCCACAAGTACTTGGAGGCCCTGATCGCTGTTACTACAGCCGGTGAGTGCAGGGCATTTAAAAAAAAACATTTTTTGTAAAGGTTGAAGGAGCTGTGGGAGAACCTGCAGCTGTCCGGCGGTGCCTGTCTCTCCCTGGCCGATCCGAATCAGCACTGAAACAGCATTAAAACTCTGAAACAGATTCTGCCAAATTGAAACAGAACAGTGATCTGAAACACCGAAACAAGTTACTGTCCTCCAAAATGGCCGAATGCGAAACGGAACAGCCGTTTCACACAGCGCTACTTATTAGATATTCCATGGCGTCATTAGAGCTTACTAAGATTCCACAGTTTGCTTTTTTTCACTCTAAATGTCTTGGAAAATTTGCAGTAAACAAGAGCAGAAGTGGATTTATTCATCTTTCTTTGATGGATCACTGAGAAGTTATCTTTCAATGAACAGTGGAAAAATCCATGTAATATGACATGTAAATAAGTTAAAATACAGATAGTTTCATCTGACCAGCAGGAAGATAAAAATTGCATGCGGGAAACTGTTGGCTCTGGATTTAGAATCCAGATCCCTTGTTCAGGGCAGGGGACCCACCCTCAGACTGACCACAACCTTCCCATTTCATAATAGACAAATTTATTGATACAATGATAACAGAAAAGAAACAATACAAATAATCAAACAATTCAGACATGTTCAAACAGACCAGACGTGTTCTTTGCAACTTTACCCCTCCTGTATACTGGGCAGTTGTCTCAATTGGGTGCTTGTGCCATTATAGCACTACTAGTGCCCCTTCATCCTGCAAAAGGCTGGAGAAATGCCAAGGGTTAGGCCTTTCCCTACCTGCATTGGAAACCAGACATGTCTGCACAAAAAGGACCTGGTCTTCCTCAGGGATCCTATCATTTTACTCTGTGTTCCTGATCTCTGCAAAAATTCTGCATACAACTACATTACATTACTATTACTACTATACAAGCTAAAATACGTATTTAATACAAACAAAGCGAAAAAGAAATAAAGAAAAAAAACAACCCAAAAGGATAACAACAAAACAAACAATCAATCCAGCCTTCTTGATCTTTGGTATGGCCGAGCTCTGTGAGGCCTTGGAGATGCTCTGCATGATGCACCATTTCTTGTAGCTACTCTGCAGGTATTTTATAGCCTATCAAGAAGCTTTGCTTTACATTTCATAGTCCAGCACAGTTGACATCACAGTCACTTATAGCAATAGCATTTTATGAGCACAGCTAAGCACAATCATTACACATAACACAGTCAAGCTCGATTCCTCTCTGTACCCAGCAAACTTCACAATACTCCAGCGGTGGTT
>NW_017729031.1:9197754-9200529 GCF_001723915.1 Gavialis gangeticus | reverse complement strand
CAGTTGACATCACAGTCACTTATAGCAATAGCATTTTATGAGCACAGCTAAGCACAATCATTACACATAACACAGTCAAGCTCGATTCCTCTCTGTACCCAGCAAACTTCACAATACTCCAGCGGTGGTTCCTTCCTGCAAAACACAAAGACAAAAAGGAGGGGCTTACCCCTCTCACTTGGTTTACATTTAGCTGGCGGACTGTGGCTGGCTTTGCTTGGCCTTCAGCCATGCTAATGCTCACCCAAAAATTTCCCCTCCTTGCATCTTCCAGAGGCTGCTTTTTCAACAGTGCTTTCCTCTCAAAGTGTCAGGTTCAAGGTGTATCTTGCCCCACACTAACCGTGGAGCAACATGCTACTGTTGGCTTATATTTAATTTTTTAAGTTTAGAGGGAGCCCAATGCACAGATCGTTTTTCATGTGCATTGGTCTCCCTCTAAACTTAAAAAATGAAATATATGACTAGAAGATGCATGCTGGAGATGTGATGCATTGAAGACAATGCTTGGTCTCATATTTTGGTCACCTCCTCTTACCAGTTCTGGTTTGGAAAGAAATTATAAATAGAGTTAACATGGTGTTGAACACAGCACTGATACCTTTGACAAATGCATGGGCTCTTGGGTGTGTATACCTCAGGAATCCAGACTGAATCTGTCCTAGACTGCAATTTTACAGTGGGTCTTATTAGTGATATTCAGTATTATATTACTGCATTGGAAAAGTTGAGCATCTCCAAAGCTTGAAATCTGGTCCAATGAGATGGTGCAGCTGGCATCCACGGATACAGTCATGTTTATCAGGTTTAACTGCTTCAGAAAGTTGGTGCAGTTTGAAAAGAGTTCTTAGAATATTTTGATCATGGGTGACTGGTGCCCCTTGAGTCAGGGGGAGACACCAATCAGCCGGGGGGTCCCCCGGTGACTGATTGAGCTGCCCAAGGGGGTCCCCCGGTGGCTGATTGGGCTGTCTGGGGTTGGGGCGGGAGTGGGTCCCCCATCAGTGAGCCTCTGATCTCACTCACTAAAAAGCGGCTGGTGCTTGCAGGGGGGGGCACCGACACTCCCACCTGCCCCCTGCCCAGAGCCTAAACATGGAGCATGGCCTGACAGGGGGTGCGCCAGCACTCTCAGAGGATGCACATGCACCTCCGTGCACCCACTATGTGTCACTACTAATTTTGGTAACTACGTTATTACTCCTTGCCCACTTTTTTTTAAAGTTTTCTAACCCTCCCTCATACCTCCTTTTTTTTCTCCCCCTTTTCTCCTTTATTACTTGTTTGTGACAGATATGTTCATAGTTCAAGTAGACATGTATAGTTGATATAATAGTTCTGATTTTTGTGTTGCATTTAAAAAGCTATAAAATCATTTAAAAATTGTATGTGGGAACTTGGAATTGATGGACATCTTGGGTGGTTATACACATGCAGCACAGGGACGCTGATACACAAGACTTGGAGTAATTACCATGCTTCAGCAGACTCAGTTAATCGAGTGTGCTCTAACACACTGTAATTACAGTGCATGGGAGCAGCCTTGCTGCTTATGTATAGGCACCCCTTATTTGGGTCCTTTGTCTCCTTCCATTTTCAAAGATTTGAAACTTCAGCTGAAAATGTTTTTGAATTATGAGACTGTAAATCTGAAATGATTCATATTTGTTTTGATCCAGGTTTCCTACTTTGAAATTTACTTGGACAAAATAAGGGACTTGCTTGATGGTAAGTGGCATTCGTTTCTTTACCTACTGGCTGGGGGTTATTCTGAGGTTGATGAGATTGTGAGGTTTTAGTTTGTTTGCAGTTGATTCATTGCTCTCATATTTAAGAGCTTGAATTAAATTTAAGATACCTAACTGAATTTTCTGGTTTAGATTTTCTGTGCTTTAAAGTTATATGAACGTATGGATTTTCCTTATGGTATTAGGGGAGACATTTAAAGTTATATCAGCCATTAAGTTCAGTTAATTGAAGAATGGGAAAGACCCCACTTAATGTTAAATTTTGTAATTGAGTTAGAGTCTATTCAAATTATTCCATGGGCATTTGCACAACTGATATGAGCATTTTACTGATAACAATTCTAATGCATGCAATTTCTCTTCTAGTGTCAAAGACAAATCTGGCTGTACATGAAGATAAAAACAGAGTTCCATATGTAAAGGTATAAGGAAAAATTTGAGATATTTTGGTTCGGGTCTTCCCATTACATTCTTAAGCCAGCTTCTGCTTTTACCAATATGTATTTCCTTAACTTATATTCAGTGTGTGTGGGTGAGAGGGATTGGATTAGACAAAGTCATGAAGAACAGTCCACTGGGACCTATTAAATAGATATTAACCACTGATGATTGATGCCAGGGAAGATGTGACTGGTGGTGGACTACTGTAGACATTAGCTCTGTGTGAATAGTCTATTTGGATTTGGCTCATTCAGAGGACAGTGATTTGAATCAGAGATTCAGATCACTGTCCTGAATCAGTTCGTCTGAATCAACTTTGAAAGATTCGGCACTGGTTCAGAGAGATTCGGTGATTCGGATTGGCTGGAGAGAGGCAGGCACAGCCGGGTGGCTCCTCTGGCTGTTCCCACCTCTCTCTGGATGGGAGGAGCCATGGGAGAAGCCACCATGGCTGCCCTGCCCGGCCCCACCACCAGCCTAGTCCCGGTACGCAGGGGCTGTGGGGGCTGTGGGGCCTCCTGGCAGAGCCCCCCCATGTAGCCACTGCTCCCTGCTCACCCCCCTGCCTGGCCCCGCCCTTAATGGC
>NW_017729031.1:9196608-9197743 GCF_001723915.1 Gavialis gangeticus | reverse complement strand
GCCATCCTCCTAAAAGAAAGCTCCAGCAGTCCAGGAATTAACCGCCACCCCCCCCCAATAAAACCCTGCACTCACTGGCAGTAGCAGCAGCTGTAGAGGCCCTGAGGTCATGTGGCACAGCCCCCTTTCCCCCAGCCTCCGCTGCCTGATTTGCACCCCCTGCCCAGCTCCACCCCTGATGGCTGCCTCATCCAGCCCCAGCCTCCTGGTAATTTAAAAAAAATAAAAATAAAAGCCCTGCATTCACTGGTTCTGGCACCAGGGATCAGGGCCTCTGGAGGCTCATGGCAGAGCCTCCCCATGCAATGCAGGGAAGTAGGGGGCAGTGGGGATTGCCTCTCCTGCCTGGCACCCACGCTGCAGCTGTCCCATGACATGCGAGCAGTGTGGCTTGGCAGGGCACTGCACACTGTCTGGTAGCTGGGGTCGCTGGGACTGAGGAGTGCTGGGCTCTGGCTGACAAGTGGAGCTGCCTTAGCTCCCAGACAGTGTTCAGAGCCCTGCTGACTTGTGCTGCACCTGTGCCATGTGGCAGCTGCTGCGTGGGTGCCACGCAAGGGTGGGGTGATCCCCACTGCCTGCCATTGCTTCGTGCTGTGCAGGGGGCCTCTGCCACGAGTGCCCAGGGGTCCCAATCATTGCTGTCAGAGCTGGTGAGTGTGGGACTTTTTTTTTAAAGTGCTGGGAGGCTGGGGCCAGGCAGGGGATGGGGCTGGGCAGGGAAGCCACGGAGCATCTCCCGTGGCTCCTCCAGCTGTGTCTGCCTCTGCCTCAGCCAGGGGAGCCACGGGGGCTATGCCCTGCTGCTGCTTGCCCAGCCAGTGTGGGGGGAAGGGAGGTGTGCTATGCAGGCACAGCTCACTCCAGGCGGCAGCAGAGCATAGCTCCCACTGCCGTGCCTGCATCAGCACTGCTGTCGCTTGCCAGCCGGCATGGAAGGGTGTGGAATGCTGGTGTGGCAGTGCTGGGAGTGGGGGCTAGGCCCTGATGCTGCTTGCCCCCTTCCACCCAGAGCAAGTCGTTCCTGCATCCCACGCCCCAGCTGCTCCCCTCCCTGAGTAATGCACCTCCTGCCCCGGCTGGGCAGCTTGCTCCAGCCCCAATCCTTCCCTCCTCCACACCTCTTCCCTCCCTC
>NW_017729031.1:9153225-9191608 GCF_001723915.1 Gavialis gangeticus | reverse complement strand
CTGAGTAATGCACCTCCTGCCCCGGCTGGGCAGCTTGCTCCAGCCCCAATCCTTCCCTCCTCCACACCTCTTCCCTCCCTCCTTCCCCAACCCCAACAGACTTACCAGCTGGAGGCAGCTGTGTCAGCTGCCTGTTTAGTCTATGGCCAAATCTCCAAATTGTCTGAATCTTTTCTGAAGCTTTTCCGAAATGATTTGGATGCTTCAAATCGATTTGGAGCTTTTACTTGGTCTCCTGATTCAATTCGGATTTGGAGATTCGGTCTCTGAATTGGGCCAAATTTCCTCTGAATCTAATTGGCTACCGAAGATTCACACAGCCCTAGTAGACATGCTGTGTCCATGTACTCCCTTTCTAAGATGGGGTAGAATGGACCCTTGGCCTTACCTAGTATGGCATATCTTAGGATGTTATGTTCTTATAGAAAGAGAGTTTTACATATTTAGAATATACTTAGAATTTTGTAGATCAGTAGTGCTCAATGTTTTGGCCCAGTGGGCCAAATGAGTGGTGCAGGGCTGGTCTGTGGGTTGATTTGGACAGTGCATTCCTGGATCTGGACCACACTGCCCTCATCAGCCCCATGTTATGTGTTTGGGGACCTGGGAACCTGTGCTGCCTTCACCCAGTCCTGCCTGCTGGGATCAGGCTCTGGGGCTCTGTACTGCATCCGCCTGGCCCTGCATGCCCAATCTAGCGCAGAGGGCTATGTGGGGAGCCCCATGAACTGGATGACAAGGCACTGGAGGCCAGATTTGGCCAATTAATCAGGGGTTGAGCACTCCTGTTGTAGGTAGCTTTGAGAGAAGAAATATGTGAAGGAATTAGATGAGGCTGTTCTTATGTATTTTGGTAGCCAAGGCAGATTGAGGTTTTGGTTAAGTGGGTAGTTTTTTTTTCATGATGATGCTTGTATTTAAACAGTTTCCTGAAACATTCATGAGCTTGAATCTTTTATTCTCTTTGCTTCACTTTCCTGCTTTTTAAAAGCTTATAGTTGCAATGAAAGTTAAACATTTATATTAATATTTAATAATGAACATGAACAAAAATATATAATTCCTCATCATTAATATTCAGTGGCATAGATGCTATAATTTATTTGACCTGATAGTTTTCCAGCGAAGCTAATGTTGTCATGGGGAATTTGCATAAATTGTTGCTTTACAGCTTTTTGCTCCTTTTTTTAGACTTTATATAACTAAATAGAAATTTCTGATGAAAAGGGGAGCATATTGTATGATTCTTTTCCTCCTCCTCTTTTGAGGTGGGGGGGGAGCAGGCAAAATAAATTCATAGGCATTACTGTATTTTTGTAGAAGGAAGAACAATTTTCTCCTACCTTTTAAGTTGAGAATGAGAAAATAATTATGGCCCTGGGGACTAATATGAGTTAGTGGCTCATATGGATATTGTTTGATTCTGCAGTGTCCTGATTATATGAAATTTCCTTATTATAAGTATTCTGATTATATTGGCCCTTTACTCCTATGGGAGAATAATTTTCCCTAAAGTTATGCCACAAAAATCTCACTGAAGTCAACAGGTATGGAATTCTGCTTCCCTTTGTGCAACTTAACATGGTTTTCTAGCAGTCTAGAGCTGTTTTTGGCCCTACGTTTATGCTGAGGATGTGTAAAAATGCACGTATAGACTGATTACGTATAGAAGAGC
Organism: Gavialis gangeticus; assembly: GCF_001723915.1. Classification (NCBI taxonomy): domain Eukaryota; kingdom Metazoa; phylum Chordata; order Crocodylia; family Gavialidae; genus Gavialis; species Gavialis gangeticus. Next base: position 9,189,933 of record NW_017729031.1, on the reverse strand, counting down.
TATACATTGGTTGGATATATGGGCACGTCCTGGAAGGGGTGTGGAGAGAAGGGCACTCAAGTTTTAGCCCCCAACTGCTTAATGGTTATGGCACTCACCTAGGAAGCTGGAAACATTGGTTCTAAATCCCCCTTGCCCAGAGGGGGTTTGAACCTCCATTTTTCTGCTTTTTCCTTTATAGTGCTCAACCACCATGCCACAAGTCAGGTGGTTACATTTAAAAGTCATTGGATAAAATGGATGGAGAACAGTACAGTGAGGAGGTTTCTGCTCCCCCTTGGCCCCAAGAGCTACAGCCTGAGCAAGAACCAAGGGTCATCTCCCTTTAAGGTAGTGGCCACTGCACTGAGCAGTAAGCACCCACCAGGTTGTTCATCCACCTGCCCCACAAATCTCCTTCTCATGGCTGTCAAAGGGGACAGCTTGAAAAGAGCTTAAACTGTGGCAGGCATGGTAGGTAGAGCACTGCTGGGAAGCCAGAGGGATGCTCTGGGAGAAGGCAGGACTTAGAACCAAAGTCTCCAGCTTCCTCGGCAAGAGCCCTAGCCACTCAGCTTTTGGGGCTAGAACATGGTGAAGTTGTCCTCCTCCTCCAGCATCTAACACCTGCTAGTTAGGGGTTTCTGGTTGGCTACATTTCTGTGGCATACAGGCAGTTATATGTCCAGATTTGGGCACACATACATAGCCTGTAGCTGTCCAGCCAGCCTACTGAACATGTTTGATCCATGTGCACAGGCTTATGCATTCACACTGCAGGGGAATTAGAATTGCTACCTGCACGTAAGTGCCAAAACCACCATTTATGTACCTAGAAAGCTGCCGTAGACACACACAAAGAACTAGAATTCTACCTGAGGAGTGCAGAATTTGGCTCATTATCTTTTGAATGATCATATTAGATATTAGTGGGGGAGTTTCTTTTTGTCTGTTCTGATGGATATTTTCCTTTGCATCTTTTCAGTGTGTTTTCTCAGCTTCTAAATACTGAATTTGTATGTTTCTAGGGCTGTACAGAGAGGTTTGTCTCTAGTCCTGAAGAAGTCTTGGATGTTATTGATGAAGGAAAAGCCAACCGCCATGTAGCTGTTACAAGTAAGTGATGTTCATCAAGTGGGTTTAAAACAAATGAACAAAAACCTAAAAAAGCTAACCGCACCAAAACCAAAAACAATAACAAACCCCTCAAACTCAATAACCAACTAACACCATCAACAGACAAACAAACAAAAAAAACCCCACCCCAAAACCCTGACCCTATATATGAGTTCTGAAGAGTCAGAAATAAGGTCAGAATTTACCAAACACCAAGCACAGGCTCAAATTTGAGCATGTGGTATAGCTCCATTGACTTAGATACCACACTTGATAAACATTGATTTTCTGATGGTGATCACTGAGGCCTGAGAGATCCTTTTATATTGGCCTAATAAATTATACCTGTAGATAGTTAAAAAGGGGATATAAAAACAAATGCACATGAAGCTGCAATCTAGTGCCAAATTTGAATGATAGAAAACTCCCATTGACTTTGGGGAAACAGATTTGGGCATTATTTCAGTGTACTTACACCAGGTATAGTAGGGAACATACAGACATTTGCTGCACCTCGTCAGTGTCAGAGAGTAGGAAGAATGCAGCCCCAGGGCTGGGGCAAGTTGCAGGGCTTTGGGGCTGCTCTCTGAATGTGTCCATGTATTCGATAGATTGAGCTAACCCATTTTGGATCTGTGTTAGTTCAATTGCCTAGGTGAACTAAGGTAGATTAGGCCCACTATTTTTGGCCCAATTTAAACCTCTTGAATGTCTTCACAAGATCAGCATTTAGATCAATCTAACCCTAGTTAGATCAAATGTAATGTCTGCACATACCCCTCTACTACAAATAAATTTGGTCAGATTATGACCATTATTAGCGGTAAGGTGCACTTTGACTTGAAAGGTATTAAAAAAAAGAAGTAAAGATGGCTTTTGATATACTTTTTACAAAGTGTTGAGAATATTTTTAAATAATTGATTTGGAACTTGCTTAACCTGGAATCTTTGCAATATTTCTTTAAGAAGCCAATAGTTAGAGTGAAGTTTTGGGGGGAAAAATGTCAAGCTAGTGTTTTGTTTTGTTTTGTTTTTTAAAGCCTCTTGCTAATTGCCCTTGTATGTGATGCTGCCTATTGCTGTGAAAACAGTTTCTTACAACATTGGTGATGGTTTCATTTATGATATATATCTGTTCAACAAAATGAACTATGTCTGGATTCTGTAAAGTTACATAGAATAAATATAGTAAGCTTTTGGTCAAATAATAGGACATTACTTAATAAAATGTAACACATGTTTCATGTAAGTCACCCCAAAGATTTATTTAAAAATCCTAGACACTCAGCAGCACAGCTCTGTGCCTGGGGCAGACCACAGCTCAGGGTGGCTGCACAATGTGGTGCAGCAGGGGAGCCCAAGGCCAGAGAGCTGCAGGTGAGGTCAGGGCACCCCAACGCATGTTGCAGCAGGGAGTGGTAGGGGGAGGAAGAGGAGGGGCTCAGTGGCTTGCACTGGTGTGGTCTGTGAAGCGTGCGGTCTGTCTTGGTGCAACCCACCAAGCATGCACCCCCCCAGCCACTTAGAAGTTAGACAACCCTGGTATAGACATTTGAGCACTTTTATTCCTGGTTTTCTCATTTTGGCATATAAGCAGTAATAATAACTTAAACATTCTTGCACGTATCTCAAGTGTATTTTTTCAGGATTATGTTTACTGTAAATCAAGTTAAACAGACACACCTCAACTCAGATGTCTTATCACTCAAGCACTCTCAAGACTCAATAGCTCAACAAATTCCTTATTCCAGTATGCTGCTATTATTTCTTGTTGCATTTTTATTTTTTAGAAATGTATATTCTACCTTTTATGTGTGCAGGTGTACCAACAAAGTAGGAGAATGCCTGTTTTTCTGCTAAAGCACCTGGGTTTTCATTAACTTTTTTCATGAAGTTATGTTAATTTTTTTTTTATTTTAGCCCCCCAGTTTTTTATTTTCATATAATATTTAATAGTGTTAATTATTTAATGGAAAAATTAGGTACTTATTTTTTTCAAGGTCATGTCATTTGTCATGAAGCTGGTTAAATTTCAGGCCAGGTTGGGAGAAAATAAATGGTCACTCTATATTTCATAAATGTTGAACCCTACTCTTGTGGAGAGACTATGCTGAGTGCCTCAGGATGGTGTCCAAAATGTATATGGATTATTTTGTGAAGTTTACCTGTTGATCCTAAATTATGACAACATCAGATATGTTGGCATATTTTAAAACTTTCTGAAAAGGGTAGTATTAAGCAAAAACCTTTTAAAAATATTGTTTCTCTATAGATATGAATGAACACAGCTCTAGAAGCCACAGCATCTTCTTAATTAATATTAAACAAGAAAACGTAGAAACTGAAAAAAAACTCAGTGGAAAGCTTTATCTGGTGGATTTGGCTGGAAGTGAGAAGGTAACGAACATATTTTTTATCAGTAATTTTTACCTTGCTTAGAAGCATTCTTGGAACTCCTAAATTGAGTGGGTATTGGTGCAACTTAAGTCTGTAGACTTGGGGGATAAAACTTCTGTAACTAATGCAGCCTACCTTTAGCACTATCAAAAACTGTATGCAGATTAAGCAGAGCTGATATTTGAATGTTAGGAGGTGGAGAAAAGGAGCAGACCAGAGCTACTAGAATGAAATGCAAAACAAAGCATCCATAAAGGATATTTTAAGTTTGTAGTGGAATGAAATGGGTCATTATCTATTCGTATAACTTCATGCCTTCCAGATCTATATATGGAAGTTTATGCTTGTTTTAATGGTGATTACAGAAGGCTGTGTTCATTCGCTGACATATAGGCTCCTGGCAGATGTTCAAACAATGGCATGATTGGGGCTGGAGGAATTGCTGGAGGAATTGCTACATCCCAAGCATGATGTCTCCTGCCTTGCCAGATGTTCATGTCAGGAGGTGTGATGTTTGGGTTGTAGCATAAAATCCCGATCAGGCCACCACGGAGCTGCCGCAGTCTTGATCCTGGAGATCCAGACATGGGGATGCCTCCAGTCCCAGACTTGTGTAGGTTCCAGACTTGTGGCTATTACAGTCAGTCTGACCATCAGCTGACTGTTGGTTCACGAACCCAGGCTGTTGCAGTGTATCTGTCATTCAGATGATTGTCAGACCCAACCTGAGAGTTTGAAACTTGGGTTTTTGGGGATGAGTTTGACAATTAGCTCATTGTTGGACTCTGCCCTGACAGTCCCTGGTCAGTTAGAGATCCTGGGCTACTGGTGCTGGTTTTGACAAGCAGTTGATTGTCAGCCCAGTCCCAGGAAAGCCCAGCTGTATGTGTAGGTTTTAGAATGTCTTGGGGCACTGGGATCGGGGAGTCTCTCCCCTATCCCTGTTTCCTTTGCCCTGGGGTATCCAAAAAGTGTGGGTTCAGGTTGGTTTCCTGCAACCCAGCATTTTTAAATACCTTCGCCTGCAGCCCCCCATGGGGACTGCAAAATGAGGCAGTAAAGGCTGCTGGGCTCGGGTTGCCAGGCTCCTAGGAGCCAGAGCCCCTCAGCTGCCCCCTACCACGGAATCCACTCTCCTGGCAATTGATTGTTGGCATTGGGACCAGAGCTGTCCTAGTCCCAATGCTAACCCCTGTCCACATGCCAGTGCTGACAATTAGCTGATTGTTGGTTGTCAACATCAGCATGAAGATGCTATAAAAGTTATGGCACCATACAAGCTAGCTAAAAATGTTGCACATTTTTGTGGCATAACTTTGTGGCTGGTTTGCAGCTTTATGCCACCATAAATTGACTGCAATGCTGCAAAATGTGTAGCATTCTTACTGCATATGGTGTGCTAAACACATTAATCCATTGTAACTGTAACGTGTGCCAGTGGCTGTAGAGAAGGCTATTATGGATGTGCGGACAGGCATTCACCGGTGTTGTTTGTTTGGAAGTTTTATGAGCTTTCTGTAAAGTGTCCACTTAGGCCATTACTGTAATATCTTTTCAGATTTATTCCATTTCTGGTACTTTAGATCATTTAATGTATTAGGTGATGAAACATTAGCAATTAGTTCATTTAGGATCATCAGAGGCTATTAGTATGTTTTCAGGTTCTCTGTATGCATCCTTTCATAACACTGACTGTATAAGCTATTTTTGCTTTTAAGGTACAAAAATATTAAGTAAAATAAAAAATTTATCTTGCTAATCAAAAGAATAATGGGTCAGAACAAAACTGCAATTGAACAAAAACTCTGTTTCTCGCTACGGAATTAACATCAAAGAGAGGATGTTGTTAGCAGATTGCAGAACATTCAGAATGTCTCCCTGCAACTAAAACCATGATTTTGTGGAAGTATAGAACACTTCTGATATAGTTTTAGAAGGCTTCTTTACATTTGTCCCTGCTTTTTAGCATATACATTCAATACTAGTAAGTAGTTGAGAAATAATTGAGTTTAAATAGCATAGGTAGCTCTTTCATGTTAATGGTAGATTTTCATTTTTCCAATTTAGAAAGCAACTGAGCAAAAAATTGGGTTCAAATGTATTGATGTGGCTTGCCGAATAACTTTGATTTTGCATTAGTTGATGACCTGAGATTGCTTTTCTGTTATTTCAGACGAAAAAGCCCTTTCACCTACATTAGTATATGTGTTTATTTAATTTATATTATTGGATTAAAAATGTGTTGATAACACTTTGGAAACTGAGTAGCCGATCAGAATTCCATTCTTCTGCCTTAAATTCATAGATTTGCAACTTGTGAATAGGTTTGGGGGAATTCAGTAGAAAACCTGGAATCGCACAGTCTTTCAGAGAGTTGTCCTGTTCATTGCCACAGTTATTCTTCCTTTCATGTGAAATGGCATCCATTTTCCATAGTTCCATAAAGAAACAGGGCTGAAAACATGCTGTATCTTAAAAACCACAATGAAACAACAAATATATAACCTTTTTATACACATCTTGGGCAGAACTCCCATGGTTCCTTTAACCAAGTAAGGGTGCATAAGCTAGCTTTTTCTTGCATTGCGCCAAAAGGAAGGAAAAAACAAAGAGAAAAAGATGAAAATGCTATTAAATGTTTTTAGTAGATGTTTCTTAACAAACACTTTATTTCAAAGGAAAAACTTATTTTCTTATGAGAGTCTATTATTTTTCCCCTGTCCCTTCCTGTATTGTAACTTTATTTGCACAAGCTCTTGCTGACAGTTCAATCTGACTGGTTTCTATCTCTGGTAGGTCAGCAAAACTGGAGCAGAGGGCTCTGTTCTTGATGAAGCTAAAAATATCAATAAGTCTTTGTCTGCTCTGGGCAATGTGATATCAGCTTTGGCAGAGGGAACTGTAAGTAATCCCCCCCTTTTTTCATTTGACAAATATGATTTTTATTTACCATGCACATAAAGGGTAATAGAAATAAGATGATACTTCCATTTTAAAAAGGAGAAAGTATTGGCTTTGGACTGTAAACTGATAACTGTGTTTTTATTTCTGCTGGAACCATAATTTAAAGAATTCACAGTCACTTCCAGTCGAACACTTAGGATGCACAGTACATGTTGTACACTTAACCATATACCTATTACACCAAAATTATCAGGTCTTAAACTTTCTTGTGCATATTAAAAACAAAGGTGTTTGAAAACAGTTATTTCTATCTTTTTATTTAGAAAACACATGTTCCATACCGAGACAGCAAAATGACTCGAATTCTTCAAGACTCTCTTGGTGGGAACTGCAGAACTACTATTGTTATCTGCTGTTCTCCTTCCATCTTCAATGAAGCTGAAACAAAGTCTACCCTGATGTTTGGACAAAGGTGAGTCTACCCAAAATTAGACTGAAAAGTGACCAACTTGGCTATAGTGTTTGAATCAAGTGAATATGTTTTTCTAAAAACAGTGGTAAAAGAAATTAGCCTGTACTGAAATTTGACACATAAGGATAAACTATATCATTAGTCCTTACGGTATCTGAAAAAAAATAATTTAATGTTGGCAGGTAGCTGAACTGGTCCAGAGTTCAGGCATTATTTTTGCAGCTGAAAGTACTTGCATCACAATGTTGTGGGAATGTAACAGTGCTGGATAATATTTTTCCCAGCTGGCTCAGTAGCTGGGTTTTGATTTTGCTTCATCTGAGGTACCACTGGAGCCTGCTTCTGAAACTTTTAACACTGAGTTTTCCATTCAGAGACATTTTGATTGGTATGACCTATATAGGAGTCCACGTGTAGTAATAGGAATATAATGTGGATTTGTATGTAAAGTTGATCACTGTTGTTGCTCACTGGAAATTTTAGATATGTACATCTTAACTTGGAAAAGAACTCTCAAGAAAAGGCAAGGATGAAGTAAACTTGCTCAGAATGAAAATCTTTGACTGATCCAAAAGAAATGCTCCTGTGGAATTAGTGCAGGCAGTCTGTAGATAGGTGATTCTTAAATTACTCCTTTTATTATAATCAGTGTAAGCTTGGATACTTTTTTGGAAATTGTTTACTTTTATTTAATATATGACTTGATAAAAAACATTATGTGCTAATAATTTGCGATTGCTCTTTGAAATATAAGTCACCATAACCATTTGTATAGCACTGTAGAATTTTTTGCTGTCTGTCTGAAATTGGGATGTGTTTCTGGATATGCACAGTTTGTATTGAAACCCATCCTTTGCAAAGAACATTTTACATAGAAATGTATAAGATTGCTGCAAGTTTTTACCCAGCAATCCTTTACTCGTTAAGGCCCCATTCTAGCCTTTATTAAAGTTTTGCTCTTGGCTTTAGTGAGAGAAGATAGACCATATAATTCTTAATTAGTGTTCTGCCTATAAACAGAAGGGGACATAAAAAGTGCAATATGGATCTTGTTATAAAAGGAACAAGAAAGGCTCAGAAGGATACAGGCCTCTGTTGGGTTTCAGCTTTTGAGGAATTAATAGCTGGAGCCAAGGTAGGCATAGCTGTTCTGGAGTATTGTCTCCTTGTGGCCTGATTGATGCTTCTAACTTGCCTTTCATGTCTGCTAGGATCTGGAGATCTGAACTAAATGTGGCCAAATAGGCAGCAATGGGGAAAGCTGGTACTGCTGTTTTAGGGCTCCTTCCTCAGTACCATAAATTGCTCACCTATAAAAATCTGCCCTAGGAAAGGTCACGCGGGCTCCTCCTATGGTTTTTTGTTGCAAGAAGGGAATACTTGGCCCAAGATAAAGTTATTACAGGGGGAAGCTGTCATTGACATGATCAGACTAAGAGGTTATGATGGCTTGTGTTTCAATGCAAACACAAATAAACAAGCAAGAAAACCTTCTCTTCAAAAATGCATTTCTTGGAGGGATGTGCTTAAGAGTCTTTAATGATATAATGATTACCAGGAATCCTGGTTTTCTCTGATTAAAAAAATGGCAAATTCCCTGATAAAAACCCCAAAATTTGCAATTAAAATGAAACACCACTAATAAAATAAAAGTTCTACTCTGTCTGGCTGTAATGCTTTATTCACGCTCTGATTGGCTGACTGAAACAGCCAATCAGAGTGTGAATACAGCATTGGGACTGAAGATATCAGCATGGCAGAGTGCTGCCATTATGGCGGGGACACAGGGAATGGAGCGGGGGTGGGCGAGGCCAGCAGTGCTCTCTGCAGGTGGCAATGATGGAGAGGCGCAGGAAGGTGAGGCTACTGGAGGTGGCCTTCTTGGAGGTGGCAGCGGTGGTGCAGGGGGGCAGGAGCAGGGTCGGGACACTGCGAGGGGGGCGGTGAGGCCACTGGCCCAGACCTTGACTTGCCTCTCCCCCTTCCATCGTCACCACCCACAAGGCTGATGTGGGCTGATGTGTCAGTGGGGAGGGGAGGAGTGGGCCCAACACAGGAGCTGGGAGGAGCGGGCATGCCATGACAGTGGGGGGCTGATGTGGCAGTGGGGAAGGGGAGGAATGGGCCCGGGCCCAACATGGCCCAAGTGGGGGGAGGAGCGGGCCTGAGGTGGGGGAGAAGTTGGCCTGTTGCAGGGCCAGGGGGAAGGGGGGAGAGCAGCAGGCCCAGCTTGATGTGACAGTAGTGGGGGGAGCGGAGGAGTAGGCCTCTTCCCCACTTTAGGCCCAGACCCACTTCTCCCCCAACCTCTTCCCCTGTGTCAGCCCTGAGCCTGCTCCTCCCATTGTGTTGGCCTGGGCCCGCTGCTTCTCCTCACCGCCAACACCACCATGGCGGGCTGGCTTTTCCCCACCCTCAGGCCTGGTTCTCCCCCACACTGCCCACGTTGGGCCCAGGCCCACTCCTCCCCTCCCCCTGCTGCTGCAGCCCTGGCCCCCTGGCTCTGTGAGTACCCCTCAGCCCCCCAGCCCCTTGGGCCCTCCTAATGACCCGTGGGTGGGGCAGGTGCGGGCTGCCTGCTGTAGGCTCTGGCAGGGGGTGGGGCCAGCACCCCACCATGACATTCATTCCTGGCAGGATGGGCCCGTGCCTCCTAGATCTGTGTGCAAGGCTGGGTGTGGGCTGCGGGCTTCCCTTCCCTCCTACACTCCCGCTGGGGCTTCCGCAGCCCAGTGGCCGGGACCCAGCAGGGCAGAGCAGGGCTGGGAAGCCCTTTACCACTACAAGGTCTGTGCTGCCCTGGCAATGTGCCCCCTGCCTGCCCTGTAGCAGTGAGGGGCACAATCTTGTGCTGCTGCCCCTGCCTCGCCAGGGTGACGCGGGGCCTGGAGTGGCAAAGAGTTTCCCTGCCAGGTCCCACCCACTGGGCTGCAGAGGCCCGGGGTGGGGGCAGCACAGGGAGAGCCTGACCTCACAGTGGGCAGCCTGCACCCACCCTGCCCCCACCCTGTGCACAGGTCTGGGGGGCATGGTTCCTCCATGCTCTTCCTTCCCCGCCCCCCCCCCGTGAGTGCACGCAGCAGTGGGGAGCCTGCCTCCCCCCTCCCCCAACTCTCTGGATGAGCTACCCCCAGCCCCAATGCACTCTCTGCCAGGGCCCTGTGGCCACACATTCTGACCCCACACTGCCTGGCTGGGCAGCAGCCCCAACCCTGCCCAACTCAGTCCCTCTCTCTATGGAGGCCTCAATCCCCGCTCCCCCCTGCCAGACTTACTTGCAGGAGCTGCTCTCCAGGCTGTCTGGTGGCCAACCCATGGCACTCCTTGCCTGACTGCCCTTCTTCTGTGCCCTCCACCCCTTGCAGGCTGGAACTCTGCCAATCTGCAGAGAGGTCTTTGCATAAGTGCAAAATCTTCATGTTTTTCTGTTAAAATGATAAATCCACATTTTCTCTGTTTTTCTGTGGGAAATGGAAAACCAGATCCCTGATGATTACTCAGTAGTGATGTTAACTAGGGATGTTAGGTTGCAATAATTATAGCTAGTTTGTTATGTAATGCATCTGTGTTGGCTTAGACTGGCTTGTACACTGTTGTTGCTAGAGGGACAAAAAGTTACAGATAGACATGATGATGGCTTCACAATGCTTCATAATTGTTATTTGAGTTTTTATTTGATAATTTTGTTTAATGTTTGTTTACATTGTCTTATAATAAAATGAATGAATAAAACAGGAATTGCACATCCCTAGCTTTTTTCCTGGATAAGGTCCCAATTCAATAAAGCAGCTAAATACAAGCTTAATTTTAATCACGTGAAATGTGCTTTGCATATTTTGGCCTGCACAAGGTTAGACAGCGCTATTTTTCTAACATCCTATGATCCTATGAACATGCATTGCATCTTTCTAACAATATTGGATGCTTGCACATACATTGAAGGGATATATGTATCCATAGGCTGTGCAGAATTCATAATATTCAAGTTTTCATTTCTTGGCTTCATATCTCATTTTGCAGTAATTAACAAGAATGGACCTTATGTGCGGAAGGCAGATCTGTTTAGAAACTGTTAGACTCTGCTCAACTTGACTAACAAGAGCCATGATTGATGCTGAATAAAGAAAGTAGTGCAGTGAATTATATCATTCTATGCTGCCCATAAAACTATAAATAACAAATTATGTTGTAAGAAATGTAAAATACTTTTTGAAGAAGCGGAGAGCAGTTTTATTTCAGTGCTTTTTTAAAATCATACAACACATTTCTTACTGAGGACAAGGATGCCAGCTGAGGGAATTGGGAGTAGAGCTAGACACTCTTTGGCAACTTAAAATAGATCATTCGGGATTATGCCAAACAGGAATGGCACAGAGCAGTGAACTGTAAAGAATAAAATACAAATGAGAGGTTAGCTGTAGTGCTGAGTTATATTAGATCCATGAAAGAGAGCAACACATACTCTGCATGTGGTACTAGTCTCTAAGGCTTTGTAGAAAAGAAAATGAATATTGATATCTACGGAAAAAAATTCTCCTTCTGGCCCCCTACCTGACTAAAGAATACAGATTTGACAGTTGACTTAAAGAAGACACTTTTGGGTGCGAGTCTTTTTACTTCCAACATAGCTATGTGCCACAGGGGCAAGGGAAAGCATTTTAAATATTAAAGGAAAGGTATTGAACATTTGTGCCTTGTGGATCGTTATTGTTTTCAGTAGTTCTTCTGCTTCCCCACATTTAAAACACTTATTTTAAATGACAGCATTTTCCAGGACTGAAGATAATCTCCCGAGAGCCATTTTACAGCACTGGGGAGTGTGCAAGTGCTTCACTGGTTTTGACATTACTCTGTATCCCTTACCCTGTTCATGTTGCATTTTTACTAACATAAACAGTTTCCACCATGTGTTTCACCAAATATTAGTAACTCTTTTAGGGGTTCTTTTTTCTTCTTCCTTCTCCCCCCCAGTGCAATCACAGGAATGGACAATTTGAACCAGGCTTTAAAGACTAACAAGAGATGTTCACATAGAAGGGAGTGGGGCTTATATTCTTTGGCAAAAATGCAAAAAATAAAACTACTGCATTGCACAGGTAGTAAAACCTGCTGTGAGAACGGTTGGGGCATTGGCTGGAACGTGGAGGAGGAGCAGTGCTGTTCCTGATATAATGTGAAATGGGACTTCAGGCTTTCTTGTTATCAGCTGCGTTTTTGGAAAGTTTTAAAATGACTTAAAGGAGCCGTGAAGTGTTTTTACAATAATTATGATACTGGTTTTTCCAGGTGATAATTAGTCTTCATCTCCAGGGCAAGTCATTGAAAATAAGTTGCTTCAGGGAAGGTATTTTTGTATTGGTGATTCTGAATATGTTCTCTAGAAACTGTTTTCTAGATATTAGTTTACTGGTGCTGCATGTATTTAGTATTCTTTGATTTTAAAGCTCTCGATCTAGTAATATGTCTCTCCTTCATTCATTCATGTCAGTGTTTGAGCATTTAAAGGACAGTGACTGTTTAAGTTTTCTTAACTCTATTTTTAAAATGTAGATATGGAAAAGCAGATGCCTTGCTAATTGTCTTGCATGTATGTGGTCTGTTGGGTTAAACCAAATTGTCAAATAAATCAGTTTCATTCAGTTTGTTCATATGTCCAAAAGGGTTTTACTGATTTCCTTCTCTGTCAGCACAGTAGGGTATGTGGTCTTGTGTTTATAAGTGTGTACCCATTGTAAAGCCACACAGGGCCTTTGAATGGTGTGTATCAACAGTTTAAACATTATTGCTAGCAATGGCCTGCATCTCTTCTGAGTCACATCAGCCAATGAGCTTGTCAGGTTGTATAAGCTCAGCAGTCGTGGACCTGGTCAGTTATGGGATAGGAGACGTCAAAGGAAAAACCAGTGTGCTTCATGCAGTTGCACTGACGTTCTTAGGATGTAGAAATCTGTCACTTCTGAAACGATACCACATCCTGGGTTTCGAGGCTGGCATGCTACTGAGGGAACTGTAAAGTTGCTGTTCTCTTTTTAGTAGCTTTGGTCACTTCAGATTCATTCTCTGGAGAGAACAGGTGCTTCCTTTGGCATCTCAACCATGTTGTCATTTGCTTAATTCACATTTTGACCACTTTAAATTCCTTCTGCAAATTCAGATGGAAACAGTGTTGTTGTACAATGCGGGATTGCTTTTTACAGTTAAAATGAACTATGAGCTCAGAATGAAATTCTCCTCTTCTAAATGGCCTAGGCAGAATCAGGGCTTTCTTTTTTTCCCCCCTTAAACATGAATTTTAACTAACACAATATAAAATTAAGGCAAAATTTTTGTGTCGAATGACCCCCACAGCCTGATCAGAGGTTCAGGTTGGCGTATAAATTGGTTTAAGTCCAAATTTCAGCTGTTCCAGTCAATGTATTTTAACTAAAACAGTAAGTACAAAGACAGTCTTTTTTCACGATTCTGTATTATTATTAGAAATACAACTTATTTTCATTGACAGAATTTAACTAAAAAAGGTTACAAACCTGGGCAGCACGCTGTCTTGCATGTTCCAGGCCAGGGGAGCCTGGAAACTGAGGAATGTAGCTGAGAGGCACTGAATGGCTGCTTAGCTGAGCAGCTCTCTTATTATAGTTTTTGTTTTTAATCAAAAAGCGGCACTTTCATGAACTTCCATCCTTAATTATGGCTGTATTTTGTCATAACTGGTCCCTTTGGGGATTAGTTGTTAGTTTTTCCATATAAAAATTACCTTTCAACTTCCAGGGAGCAATGCTGTCTAGTTTTTGAAAGAGGAGTATACATTGTGATTTTGTAATTTATGTTCTAATGTGCAGTGCAGTGTTTTAGGGTTTGCTTTTTAAAAAATCTGAATCCTTATGGTATTACATTCAGAGAAATGTTGTAATGAAGTGATTTATGCCTTCCTTTAATTGCACAGAGCCAAGACTATTAAGAACACGGTATCTGTGAATCTGGAGCTGACTGCTGAGGAGTGGAAGAAAAAATATGAGAAGGAAAAAGACAAAAACAAAGCCCTGAAAAATGTTATCCAGCATCTGGAAATGGAACTGAACAGGTGGAGAAATGGTAAGAAACAAGGAAGTAGAGTGAATATATATGTATTTTTAATTTTAGATGTTTCATAACTTAATCACAGGACAAACATTCCGATACATTTTAATGGCACAAATACAACAATTTCAGCTATAATTTTGAATGGCAAAAAGAAGGTTTTTGACTTGATAATACATTTTTCTTCATTTTATATCCCTAGATAAGACAAAATCAGATTATTATGGAATATAAGGTGCACTAATAACATTTTGGTATGTAACCTCTGGAAGCCTGGGTTTGAGTCATGGTAACTGACAATTAGTTGTAGTGCACTAGATCAGATAGATCAGAGTACTGAAGGTTACATAGCTTGCCATAAAGAAGAGAGTTTTGTTCCAGCATACCAGTATTGGAAAAGGAAGCAATACATCCAGTTAAAAAGTGACAGTTGTTTAAGGATGTTAACATGGCATCTGTACAGATTGTACTAGTCTCTAAATTGTACTAAAGATTTGTGTAATTTCATGAGCGTAGACTTTGCTCTGCTTATCTGTGGAAATGCATGAAAACTCATGTTTGTGAGTTGGGGGACATAGATGTGTGTAAAGGAGAACAATGCTTTTGTGTTCCTGGGTGTTCTGGCTTATTTTGATCAGTGTGCCCACTCTCTGAACCACTATGCTACAATGGAATAATAATTCCTTTTCAAAAAGCAATTTTAGTTCACAGACTAGATTATTCTAATGGCCTTTTTTGTTTTAAGATCACTCAGTTCTCTTGTGCGTGCTTGCTGCACGCAGGTGCCTTCATGACCCTTTTGTACAGCAGCAACAATAGCTTACTCTTCTGCCTAGGCCAATTTTGGAGGTTGCTGTGCTTTGTAAGAGACCAGTCTGCTGATGTGGGAAATGGCATTTTTGGCACAGTGTAGCAGGCAGGGTTATATGAACCACTTAACTGAATTAACTCACTGAAAATGAAAACAATTTCCGGTAACTTTGCTATGGTGAAGTGATCAGTCATAACTACAATTATGTGGGCACTTCTCTGTTCCTACATAATGAACAGGAAATTATGTTGTCATTGTTTGCCACTATCAGCCAGATACAGACATTACACTTTTACTGGTATAAGTGATCGAAAACCGGTCTGTACCCATAACACAACAGAAGTTTGGTACACATAGGTTGGTTTAAAAATCGTAAAACCCAGTCTAAGATTTGCCCTGCCCACCAAAGGGTGAATGTGTAGTCTGTTCACTACCGATCTAAACTACACTACTTGCAGAAAACCACACAACTTAGATGGAGTCCATCTCAGGCTTTTTGAATGTCTGTACCTAACCTTTGTGTTCAACTGGAATATTACATTCATGCAATTGTGTGTCAGTTATATGGTACAAAGTGTGAAATCTGTAGATAAAAAACTAATTATAAGACCATTTTTTCCTTTAAGACTCCAAGTGGAGTTTTCACTGCTGCTTATTACAAAGTAGTTAAAGCAGCATAGTAACAATTCTTAAAACTATTCTATTACCTTTTTTCCCAGTTAAATTGGTATAAATGTAGAAAAATTATATTGAAGTCAGCAGGTTCTCTGGCTTTACATTTGTGTAGCTGAAGGCAGAATTTGATCTCTAAAATTCCCATAAGAGCTGTATTTTTCGACTACATCAGAAACATCTAGAATTAAAAAAGTGTGCACAACAAACTTTGGAACTAAATCAGTTTATTGTAGCTAGTTGCATTGAAAGCAGTGTATATTACCTTTCATGAGTACTAAAATCACATGAGGTCTGGGAAAAGGAAAGCAGACAGAATACCCATAAAGTGATCTTTTTTGATGAACTTCTCAGTTTCTGTCATTTAAAAGATCGCTCTCTTTCAGCCATGGGTTTCTGCTCTTTAGTGCCTCCAGAATTGCTGCATATTTTCTACGTGTGAGTTTAGCAGGAAAAAAGGCAGTCCATTAGTACTGCCATTAGAAACTGTCGCCTGATCTGAAGATTCACCACCTGCCTGCCCTCCTGTGGCTTTTAGATGGAATTTCTGTGGAGAGCTGCAAATAACCCCGTTCAGAGTACCATAAAGAACAAAATTGCGGCTATGGCTGTGTGGCTTAATTCATGAAATTGGGTAGACAGAGGGGGGTAGGGAAAGAAGGTGACTTGGTAGGTGGCTTTTGTGTTGGAAATGTTAATGAGTAGGTGCCAATTTAGAGGCTTTCATCTACTCACAAGTTTGACATTGTAATGGATGGTGCTTGTTTTTCATTAAAGAGGAAAAAGTTGAATCAAATATGTTAAAAAAAAAAAAAAGGAAAAAAAAAGGAAAGTACTAAAGGAAGTCAAGAGCCATTTGAAAAAAGAAGAGTGTGTCATTTGAGTCCAGTGCTAGCATCTAAATGTTAATTATATGCAACATTATGAGCAAACACTGAACACAGAAGGTAAATAAATGCAAGCCAGTGATTTGGCATTGAGGGATGCGAGTCAAAAGATAGATGTCTTACCCACTTAATAACTCTGGTTTTAAATACACATACAATTTTCAGTGGGCTCATTAAGAGGCAACCCTTTTTGTCTTTAATGAAAGCAGAAAAAATAAAATCTTTATCATTTTCAAATGTTCCTCTTCCCTCCTTCTCTTTAGAGCTGTCTTCCTTATTAGTTACCTAGCGATAGCTTCTGTGGCCTTCTCTGGAGACTCAGGCCACTTCAGTGCAGGGAATATTTCTCCATTAGTGCTTTGGAATTGCCATGGAGACGGTTTGCCTGATGTTGGTCTTCTATAGTGCTGGGAATTTATAATCCCCTCGTGTGCTTGTATGCTTGATTCTGTGTTTACTGAATGTCACTTTCTAAATGCCTTTTCCATCCTAGAAAGATGGGAGTGTTTTTAGAATAAGGCACATGGATACACTGCTGAGTAAACAATGTTTGTAACATACTATCTTGTTTTTTTCACCTACCAATATGCCCCTTTCTGTTTCATTGGTCTTTCCCAGTTACGGTTTATTTGCATTTAAAATATATTATTGATTATTTGATCACTTGAATAAGATTGGTTGGTGGAAGGCAGAAACAAAGATGTGATCCCAGTTCCCACTGAAATCATTGGATTAAGCACATGCATATCCTGTGTATTAGGACTGAAAGGCTATTGTCATAAAACTTTGAACAAAAAATTTAGCCTTTTCTTCATATAGCAACCTGAATGGAAACATTTCTGATATTTTCAAAAAATTGAAACTTCTTTTTGCAAACGTATTTCTTGTTGTAGCAAGACACGTTGCCTGAAAGGCAGCTTCCAGGTTGTGCAGGGGCTGATTGCAGACTTACCTGATGGGAGAGGGCCAGGCTGGAGCTAGATAAGCCCAATGCCTGAGTCCGTGAGGCTGGATAGAGGAGTTCTCTGCAGGAGGGCTCCTGATCAGCCTAAGAAGGTCGGGGATGTAGAAAGACTCTGCAAACCCAGGAACGAGAGAATATTTCCTGGGACAGAGAAGAAAGGGTTTATGCAGGCAAGGGGCCTTTGTTTTATGTTGATAATGTTTTCTGAGTTGCAAGCCTTGAGCCCCACTGAAGAGAGGGCTCAAAGCCTATAGAGAATTCCCCTAGCTCAGAAAAGGGGCTGAGTGGGGACAGAGAGCAAGGGGATCGTGCCAACCAGCCCAGAGAAGGGAACTGAGCAGGGCACAGAGGGTTCCCCTGCCCAAAGGATAGTCAGAAAAGGAAGCAGAGCCCACCAGTCCAGAGGAGGGCTGAGTGGTTCCCCAAACCAGAGAGTGACTGGAGGAGGGACTAGGGGCCTGAGGACCCAGAGATAGAGGGCAGAGAGGGGCCCAGAGGGTCTGAGAGTCCTTAAAGGGCTAAGGAAAGCAAACAGTGGACATGAATAATACCTGCAAGGCTTGTGTTGTGGTGTAGGGGAGGAATGGAGCCACACAATTTGCCCTTTACTGCCAGGCTGAGAGGGCCTGTTTCACTGATTTGAGTCTAGTGGGGTCCATGAGGGACCTGCTGAGGAGTTGATTGGACTCAGGCTTTCTGTGTAAGGCCCATGGGCAGCCTCCCTTAACTTCAGTAACAATAAGGTGTGGCAGGTGAACAGTCAAGAAGACAGGAGGGGTCTGAGCCAGGCAGGAGTCATACAGCCACCAGGGGCATCATGGCTTCCCTTGTGGCTCCAATCTGTTACACTTCTGTAGGATTCTCATACATAGTGCTCCAGTTTTGGAAACAAAGGGTGTGTCTACACATTGCCTTATGTCGCCATAGCAATGCAGTACATCGCTGTATGACATGCTATAGCGACATAGCAATCATGTGAGTCTACATGTGAACAGCAGCTACTTTGCCAAAACGGCATGCTCCCCTGTTTTAGTGTGCCACTATGGAGAAGTAGCAGCTAAAACTAACCATGCACCACATGCATGGCACAGTATGGGCAGTTACTGCACAAAAAGAAGAACTAAAGTACAGTGGAGTAACAATGTCGCTGTAGGGTGATGTGTAGACATGCCCAAACATACTGTTCTAGTGCCCAAAAGCTAGGCAGATTCGAATGTTGCTTGTTATTCTGAATGAAATACAAAAGCTAAGCTAGTGACAGAAATGGTCAAAAATGTGTTAGATTTAGTAATATTTTGGTATTAATCATCTCATGGGTATCAATAATTTAGACAAAGACTATTTTTAAGATGTTTTATGCTGATAATTTTGAATAGTGAATGTTTCTGTACACAATTGGCAGGAGCAGTTACTAGTTAACATTTATTTTCTGGAGCCAAATATTTTTGTGTTCATATAAATGTGGTTGTTCCCTAGGTGGAATTTTAGTTACACCCCAAGCAATATGTATGGCATTTAGCAGTGACAGGAGTATTCCCATAATATTTTAATGAACTTAGATTCAGCTTTTAGTGTAAAATACTTCCCTTTCTTCTCTTATTTTAAAAAAATATTTTGAAGGAAAAAGTATAAGAAGAACATCCTGTCTCCCAAGTACTGGGAGTATACAGTTACTTAATGTTTGGTACTCAGAGGTACAATTGAAAATTGTTGGTTTTTCTTTATATGTGTCTTTATATCTTCTGAATCAGGAGTGTCAAACTCACCTTGCGTGCCAGATGAGTGCCGTGAGGCCAGCCTTCAGGCCCTATCCAACCCACGGACCTCTTCCCGCCTCCATCTCCCCTAGCATACCTGATCTGGCAGCTGCTTCAGCCTGTCTGGGACCTGTGCTGTGTGTGGTGCAGATCCTGAAGTAGCTGGAGCAAGTGGTGCATATGGCGCAGTTTGGCTGGAGTGGAAGCCACATTACATGTGGTGGTTACCCTAACAGCTCCAGAACAGTGTTGCATGTGATACTCACTCCAAGTATTTTGGGACCTGTGCTGCCCATGGCACCTGCAAGCAGTGCCTGCAGTGGAGGTCCAAGATTGGCTGCAGTGGGCATTGTGTGCAGCACATGTCCCAGTGTGGGTGCTGCCTATGGCTTAGTTTGGCTGGGGTGGCCGCTGTCTGCAGCACTGCTGCTGCTCTGGCTGGACTGTGCTGCATGTGATGCCTCTTATGGCCATTCCAGGATCCACACCACACACAGCAGGGGTCCCAGCATGGCTGGAGCAGCCTGTGGATCAGGTATGCTGGGGGAGTGGGAGGGGAAGGGGCCTGTGGACTGAGTGTGGCCCATGGAATGCCCTGGGCATATGCCATGTCCTGCGTGGGTCTAATCAGACCCAGGTGTAGCACTGGGGACTGGATGGTGGGGCTTCATGGGCCGGATCTAGCCCATTGGCTATGTGTTTGACACCCCTGTTCTGAGTCCTATATATCTTGTCTATCTTCCTAATGATGGTGGGAGGGAAAGGACAGTATTTGTCTGTCTGTTACATAGATAATGCTTTATGGACTCTAAACTGAGGGTCTGTTTTTCATATTTACCTTGCTGTAAGCCCATGGAGCAATTCTAGTATAAAATGGATATGGGAGAAAGAAGCAGGGTCAAGCAGACCCTTGTAAGTGTAATTTGTGAGATATTGAAGCTGTTCTGTGCTGTTCTGGTGGTATAAAGTAGCACTGAAACCACTTCATTTGGTTCACATGACGGGGAATCCATAGAGGATGTGTGTCTGCATGTGAGAGAGAGAGATTCCATTTTGTAGCATCAGCCACCCTCCCTATTTCTGTTGGCTTAGCAGTATGCTATTTTTATCCCTGAATATAGGAGGTCTAAAAGCCTGAACTTGTTACCTTTAGTCTACTTTGAGTTGTGCCATTGTCTGGGCCATCCTAGATCAAAACACTGCAAAAGCCACCTATTCCTCTGCACACTAGGTGTTGCTCAGCCACGGCTGATGACCTGGCCTATAGTCCAGGCCCTGTTTTCAAACTGATACTACTTCCTGGGTTCTAATAGTGATGACACTAACCATTTCTTCTGTGGGTTCAAAGGAGAAGCTGTGCCAGAGGATGAACAGATCAGTGCTAAAGACCAGAAGAATCTGGAGCCATGCGATAACACCCCTATCATTGATAACATTGCACCTGTTGTTGCTGGCATTTCCACTGAGGAAAAGAGGAAATATGATGAGGAGATTGCCAGTCTCTACAGACAGCTGGATGATAAGGTCAGAAAATTGCTTCTTTGAGTCTGCTCTTTATATGTAAATCCTGAGTGCAGAGTAGAGGTATTTGTTATCAGTGTTTCAGCTGTGGTGTGACTAACTGCATGGCACAGTAATAGTCTTGGATTTTGAGTTTTCTGTTCCTGGTGAGGCATCTTGAAAGCACTGGGCTCATCTGACATTTAGAGTTTCATATTTAATATGCACTAGCAGTCACAAATATTAGCTGATCAGTTTTTATGTTGGGAGAAGTTTTGAATGAGAACTGTGTAGCTGGAATTATTTAAAACGCCTGCTTTGGGTAGTAAGTAGAGTGCTTCTAGTACAGGGTTTATATGCTGGTCACAGATTCTGTGACTTCTGTATTTTTGTCTTTAGTGCCATCGCTTTTTCTGTGTGGATGAGGAACGTTTCAGGATTCCAAGTAACACCTCCTCTTACGGATTGGTCTGGTTCCCCTGACTGCAGCCATTTAACAGCTTGCACCTTTAGCTCATTTTAAGGTTCAATGCAATTCTCATTGGCGGCATCTACATGAGGTGCTTTCTGTGCAGTCATTTAGTACTTGTGTATAGGGATGCACCAATACAGATTTTTTGGGCTGATACTGATGGCTGTTTATTAATGAGCCATATTGGCCAATACCGATCCAATTGCCAATATGCAACCTGGCAGCCTGAAGAACAGTGTCAGGCTGGTAAGTTGGGGGTGGGGGGCAGATCAAGGCCCCCTCAGTGAGAGAGGGAGTGAGGCAGGGGCAGGTGCTGCATAGCTGGGGTGGGAGGTAGGATGGAGGATTTATCGGTGCATCTCTATGTGTATAAGCAAGTACTAAATGACGGCGCAGTAACCTGAGTTACTGTGCAGTAGCACCAATGAATGCCTTTTTTGTGACAGTACTTAGTGTTGTGTCATGGTTTTTGCCATGCGACGCTGCTGTGCAGTCGTATTGGGCTACTGTGAAGTCAGCATCTTGTATAGATGCGGCCACTGTAATGGAAAGATTGCCGTTAATTTTAGGGGCCTGCTCTAGTCCTTTTAAATTTCTCACCTCTGCACCGAGTCATAAATCAGTCATCTGCCTTGCCATCTTAATGCAGTAGGGAAGGTTGCTACATGACAGAGTAAGAAACTGAGATGTGATGAATGTTACATTAAAGTTAATACATCCAAGATTATCGTTCAAGTTTTCTGGAGCCTTTGTCTTAACAGTGTCACTCTTCCAGAATGCATGCATCTTGGAGGACAGGAGCATTTTTTATTGAAATTGCCATCACCTCCATTATTGTCATTGGTAATTTATTGAGAGATGATAATAAAGTTCACCGAGCACTTTTCAGAATAAACAAGTGTATTGGGCTTGGACAACAATAGAAAATGCAGAAGGTGTTCAGAAAGATTTGGTGACTATAGTCAGTTTTGTTCGTGATGCCAAAAGATGAGAGGGCATTTTGGGTGCTTTGATAATTGCTTTAAAATGTTCCTAATGTAAAGATGTACTTTACTGGGGGGGGGGAGGGCTTCTGAGATGCAAGGGAAATCATGTAAAAAATTTGCATTGACTTGCTATCTGCTGATGGCTAAAAGGTCTTGGGCTCAGAAAAGTATGGATGGTTCTATTGGTCTTGTAGTGAGTGAGAATATTAAAGCTGAGACCTATGCCTTCCATTATGCTCTTGGACAAGGTATGGCCAGGTATACAACAGTATTTTCATCTCAATCTTTTGGTATATTCACAAAACATCCATTGAACACCTTGATAAATTGCAGCTTTGGATAACTGCAGATTGCAGTGTTTACATCCTGATAACAAAAGGGTTCAACTATCTTTTCATCTCTTCCCCACAAAAGGCTGCACAGAACTAATTATATTAATTATTTAAAGAACTAATTATAGATAGTCTTAGTCAGTTGTACAGTCTGAGACTTATTGCAGGAAGTATGAGAGAACACAATTCAATCAGCTATTCCAATTGTGTAGAATTAGAAGGTCAGCCGTTCTCCTAATATATAAAATTTACTTTCATAGTTATAACTCCTGAGAATGTAGGCTTTGCATGTACAGTAAATATGAAAGACTATTTTAATGTTGGTGATGAGTTCTGCGTACTGCTCTCTAGCCAACCTAGCCATCAGAATAGAGATGCACCAATATATTGGAAATTGGCTTTTTTGCCCAATGTAGCTGATAATGTCACCAATAAATGCTGCATGCATGTGTGCAGCCGCAGTGGGCACACAGCCAGGAATGGAGCCCAGCAGCTTGGAGAGCAGCATCTGGCCGGTAAGTCTGTGGAGGGGAAGGGGCATGTGGTGGGGGGAGCAGATTGAGGCCCACACAGTGGAGGACAGGGTGGGGCAGGGGCAGACACTGCCCAGCCAGGGCAGGACGTGGGATGGAGCCACAAGTGGCTCATCTGGGAGGTGGGGGAGGGGCACAAGTGGGGGTTAGCTCCTTGCCACACCGCGCACCCCCAAAGGAGGTATGGGGGAATGCATGGCCCCTGGATTTGTGTGCTGGGTGAGGGTGGGCTGCCCACTGTGGGCTTGGGGCCAGGGGCTGTGCAGGCCTTTTCCCAGCAGGGGGCTGGGTTGGGGCTGCACTTGGGGTGGATGGGGGTGGGGTGGACGGTGGCAGCAGTGGGGAGGGCTATAGGCACCCCAAAATTATCCATAGCCACCCCTCCTGGTGCTGCCACTGCCCACCCCAAGCACAGCCCTGGCCCAGCCCCACTGCCTGGAAGAGGCCCCGATCCTGCAGTGGACAGCCTGCCCTCACCCCACACACAAATCCAGGGGGCACATGCCCCCATGTCTCCCCTGGAGGTGTGCACAGTGGTGGGGAGCCACCCCCGCCCCCGTGCCCCCCGGACAAGCTGCCCATGGCTCTGTCCTCTGCCCCAGCCGGGCTGCCCCTTTCCCTGTCCTTGCCCAACTCCCTCCCTCAACATGGAAGCCTTGATCTGCACCCCCCATGCCCCTTCTCCCCTACGGACTTCTCGGCTGGATGCTGCTTTCCACACCACTGTGCTGCATATTGGCTATTGGATCAGTATCGGCTGATATGGCTGGTTAATAATCGGCCATTGGTATCAGTCAAGAAAATCTTTATCGGTGCACTCCAACATCAGAAGTCAATCAGTTGTTTAGGATGCTTATCAGTAAAACTCAGAGAATTCCAGTTGGCTTTAATGAGACAAAAACAGGCACTTTGATCTTGGGATTTGTTTTAGAAGTAGATGTATCCTTTCTCCACAAGAATGGAGGAGACTGACTTCGTCAGTTGCCAGGATTGGCATTAATGTTGAATCCATGTGCCCAAAGAATACATACAATGGAATTAGGCATCTCTCTTTCTGCTTCTGCATTCAGCAACAGTTTCTAACCCCAAGGGCGTTGTCTTAACTAAGAACCTGGAATGCCAATAAAATTGGTTGCCTGGAGATGCAGTAGCCAGACATTGTTTCCTTCAAGGTCTTTGACAGAGAAGGAAAGATGAAAATTTAACAGACAAAATGCCTACATTCCCTGTTTTCATATGACATATTTTTTGTTTGTGTTATTCACAGCTAGTCCTAGTTTTTTTTAATTTACTAAGTCTGTCTTCACTTAGAATAGAGCCTACATTTATATTTTATATTTCTATGAAATGTGACATCCAATATGTTTACAGCTAATGAAACATTAGAAAATAAAGTTGTTATAACAGGACTGTTGACAGATCCTTCCCTGTAGAATACTTCAAATTTAGGGAACTTTTCTGGTCTCTTTCAATGTGTGAAGAGAGGAGATGCATATAGATATATATTTAGAAAAACTTTCAAATGGAATCATCAGCTTTAGCACTGAAGGTATTGTGTTCTCCAGTTATTATAAACTGACAAAAGTTGCAGGTGCAGCTACTTACCATTTCAGTATCATAGTCATGATCTGAGGCAAGCCTGGTTAACTGCATGCTATGATTTTTATTAAAAGACTACTAAATACTTTTGTAATGATATTACCACATACCTCTGTCTTCTAATTCTTTTCCCCCCTTTCCTACTATTTAAACTCTGACTTGCTTTATTTTCTCTGTTGTGGTATTACCGTTATATGAATTCTGAAAAAGAAAGACTAAAGGTTTCTAAGCAAAACTACATATAGAAATATTTTAAATTCCATTGCAGGATGATGAAATCAACCAGCAGAGCCAGTTGGCTGAGAAACTAAAACAGCAGATGTTGGATCAAGAGGAGGTAAAAAAGAATTATAGTATTAGTTGTACAGCTGCGTGTGTCATATTTACTGGCTAAAATTCATTTGGATGATAATTGCCTGCATGACACACGGAATGGTTTAAACTTTAAGTTTGTCTGCTAGAGTTGAAGCCCAGGTAGCTCCATACAAGTATGCCATATTGCTGTCTATTAGGTAGAAGACATCAGTGTAGGAGGTTTACCAGCATTTTTCACTGTTTAAAAACGTGTTTCAAAATGTTCGTATCTTCCAAGGTGCCACGCCCAGGCAGACATTAGCCAGTTGCCTGGTTTCCTTAGGACTATGGACCTTTATAAAATTATAAACACTGGTGAACCTGTATTCAAGCATTACTAAATGAGGCACAATTATTTAGTGCAGTGATTCTCAGCCGGGGTTCTGCAGCACCCTGGGGTGCCTTGAGATCCTTTTAAGGGTGCCCCATGGTGCTCCTCAATGTTAGCACTATTAGGTGAGCTAACATGATTTGCAGGATAAACCCGGTGATTTCAAATAGGAACCCACAGTGTTAAAAACATTCTGCCCCATTGTTTTCTTTCTGAGTTCTTTGCAACAGAAGAACTACTCTATTACTTTTCCATAACCAAAAAATGAGTGAAAACTATGAGTTAGCATTTTTCAGGGTGTCTCTCCAGGGCTGCAGATCTAAAAAGGTTGAGATCCATTGGCCTAGGGAGAAGTGTGTGATTGAGAATTGGATATTCTTGTGTTTTTGTTCTGGAGTTGCCTCTGATTTTGCTCTGAGGCTGTGGAAAGATCAGTTAATCTCTCTTTATATCAATGTTTCTTTTGTAAAGGAATCCTTGCCATATATGATTGAGAGTGAGGATCCTTACTTCAGTCACAGATATTAAATATATAAATGAATACTGATTTACTAGGTGCTTTGAAGATGTTCAACACTTCAATAATAAATACTGAATTATTTTTACTGAGTTCTCCAAATGTACCTCTCCTACTTAGAGAATTTGGATAAGTTGGAAGAGAAATTAAAATGTCTTGTAATCAATTAGTCTTGCCATTTTTGCTGTACTTGCTTTTGCAGTTTAACCAACTCTGCAGGTTTCTCATGGATCAAATTCTTTTACTGCATTGTAACCACAGACTAAATGTAATACCACTGTAGTCTAAGTAGTGCATACTGTCGATTTACATCAGTACAACAAAACAGATATTGCCTCTATGTTATCTTTTTCCTTATTTTTGAGAGTACCTTCTAGTTACGTTTGTATGCAGTTTCTAGCTTTCTTGCTTCACGTATAGAAAACATACCTTGTTTAACTCTGCCCGTACAAGTATTTTGTGAACGGCTCTTCTTTGGTTTAATCTGTTATTCAGAGTAGTTGATATATCATAGTTTTAGACAGGGTCACATACAATTTGGTGGGTGAGTGAGGTTGGTCAGATAATCATAGGTGATCGGCTCCATGTGTTCTCCAGTTTGTTTACACTATTCTCGTCCCTTTTTAAGGCTTGATTTATTAATCACAGTGAGCTTTTTCTCTACAAATTACTCTAAGCATCTTCACTCATCATAAGTTAGTTCAGATGGTGCTGATTACTTTCACTGAAATAGCTCTATTGTGAGCAATTACTAGTGGCCATTTCATAGCAGAATGACCATATTGAATTTTACCTTTCCATCTGTAGGAAACAATACTCAGCAGATGTTTGTCTTCAAATTCTTTACAAAACTTTCTGTAAATTGGGGAATTTTTTCATGTGGGGGAGGGGGCAAGAACAGGAATGAAGGAGGAAGGATCAGAAAAGGCACACGGTTCTGTAACTGGAATTTCGTTTTCACTTTGTCTTGAGTGCTAATCCCTACACTTTTTGCTAGACCATACATCTCCAAAAATACATTTTTTTCCTCTTCCTTTGGTGTAATAGCTGCTAATACAGTTGTAACTATATTCAGAAAATTATCCTCTCCTGGTTGCTAAATAAGGATGTCCAAGCATTTTCCCTAGGTACAGAACTGGCTTGTAGTAGAGGCACATATTTTCTGTTTTCAAAACCAGTTTTTGCTCTTTGCAGTGCTTTTTACCTTTTATTGAGTGGTAATCCACTGGTATTTTATGACTCCAAATGAGATGTTCATTAGAAAAAATTGATATTGTGTCTTTTAACTAGAACGGAAAAGGAGTGCAAGGATGTTCCATCCATTAGCATTATTTTCTGTTACCCTCCAACCCCCTCACCCACACCCCATAAGGCTGATAAGTCATCCTTCCCTTTTGGTCACTTCCTATTGGGAACTTGAATTTTATTGTCTGAAGCTTAAAAGTTAATACATCACTTCACAATCATCTTCTCCCACTGTTTCAAAACAGGATCTAGTGCTCTTTGGGTCTAATATCTGCAAATTTTAATTTGCATTCCAAACCTGGCTTCTTTCTACTCATTCCCTATTTCTATAGTTTGTACGTCCCTTACTTCTGCTCTCTTTTCTAATCTTTATTTCTTGAGCTATTTGGAACCATCTACTTCTAGATCTTGCATTACTTGGGAGTTTCCTGTCCTATCATTACTCCTTGCCTCCCTGTGATTCTTTATTTGCTCAAATTTTGTGGGATACGAGCCTATTTTCAGTGGCCTCTGACAATTTTTGGATTAATCCCAGTCTTGCTGTCTTTATTACTGAAATTCCTGAAGCTAGTGTTGTATCACTTACAAGCTGTACTGAGTTATCTGATAGGGATGGCCATCTGGAGTCCAATGCACTAATCTTGTAATTTCTTCTTCGAAAGAATCAACCCAAAATGTTTAAGGTTTTATCTTAGTGCATGTAAACTTCACCTGCTTTTTGCTACAGAAATGAGCCAGCTGCTCTCTGCTCCTGCTTGTGATTAGCTCATTGAAATATGTGCTGCAGGGTGGCTGTCTAATTGCTGTTCCCCATAATTAGCCAGGGCACTTATTTCTGGCTGATTAAACTAGCAGATTCATTGCTAATATAAGCCATGTTACAGATAGGATACCTGCTGTTATAATACCCTTTGTACTCCTTTGCCACTGTTTAACTATTTCTTTCTTGCCTACATTTGTAGTGCTACATAGTGGTTTCATAGTGGTTCTGAATCTTGTTAGGAAAACTGGTTCTTCTTTATTAGCACATGGGGGATAGGACTCTGTGTACTAAGCTAAGCCTAAAGGCTTCATAAATTGCTGTGGTCTGCTTTATTTTTTGAATAAGGAGGTGTTAGTGATTTAACTTTTCACATTGCTCCAAGCTTCCTGAGATTGCACCAACTCCTCATTTTTGTATGATTGTATTCACCTCAGATAAATTATGATTTGGACACTGGATTTTGTAAGAAATATGTGATTTCTAATAGACCTTCACCTTCTCTTAAGTACTTTTTCAGTGTCCAGGGATGTCTGTCTGTGGTTTGGATTTGATGTCAGCCTGAACTTTCTCCGGGCTTGAGAATGAGTGGGTAGGTGACAGAGGGAAGCCCAGTCAGCACTAGCTACATACTACATCATGGGAAACAAGAGCTGGAAGGGACCTCATGAGGTCATCTACTCAAGGGTGGGATCATCCCTGACTAAACCATCCCAGCCAAGTGTCTGTCCAACCTGCACTTGAAACTTCATAGGGATGGAGAGTCTACGACTTCTCTAGGGAACCTGCTCTGCGGAGTGCTGGACCACCCTCATAGTTAGGGTGACCTTTTTTTCTTTTCACTCCAAGGAGTGGTAGTGGAAGGAAGGGCCAGTCACACCTATCAGAGTCTCTGATTCTTGTTGCTTTGGTCCTCTGCTCCTGTGGTGCTCCTGCAATCAGGTTACCTCTTAAACAAGAATCTATTTCTTGTCCCTAGGCTTTATACAGTGCTGCTTTTTGCCTTATGTGTTAAAAAATGCACGTTCTGAGTTAAGTGTGTCACTTTCTAAAAGTGTAACATTAGAGACAAGTGTTGGGAGATGCATTTCAGGTTTTGTTTCTGTTTTATTTTGACACAGTTCTCTTATGGATAATGTAACTTGAAGGTCTTCCTATGAAGAGTGTATGAAATCTGCCTTTTGAAGAATTCTTAATTTTCCTTTATTTTATTGAGATGGGGTACAATGGTGTAGGAGTAAAAGGAAGTCTATAAAATGGACCATGTTGTAAACCTGACCATATCTCTTAATGGAGAATAAAGTGAATTAAATGCATTTTTGTAGGGAATTTGGAAACTGTCATAAGTCTGTGTCAAATCTGTACTCATGTAGTTAATCAAGTACTTCTTGTTGTTTAAAATTTATTTCTGTAAAAAGGAGCAATATTTTAATAAGATACCTGCTTAAGTTTTCATCTTTCAAATCTCAGATTAAAAGGATCATCGCACGTTTGCTTATTGAAATATTTCCCGTAACAAAATGCCACAAGATGTCCCAAGCTATTTTAGACAGCTTTTTTACACAGTTCATTTCACAGTTTTGACTCTTTGACATTTCAGTTCTTTGCCCAAGTTGGAGAATTAGATTGAGGGCAGAAAAAAGGCATTTGGAGCTATAAAATTTCTCCAACTAAGCTTCTCTGCTTCAATCTTGGACATAATAGGATTTGATTAAGCTTTCTTTTCTATAAGGTTAGGAGCTTTTTTGCTCGGCTGCTTCAGAGATACATGTACATTGATATTGATATTATTTCTGGTAGAATGGCAAGATTTATTCTCTCTCCTGCAATCACCTGCTGCTCTTTGCATTGTTGAAAACCTTTAAAACTAGTTCTTGGAGCACACCCATGATATCTGCCATCTGTTTTCAGCTTTTGGCATCCACTAGGAGAGATTATGAGAAGATCCAAGAGGAACTCACTCGTCTTCAGATTGAGAATGAGGCAGCGAAAGATGAGGTGAAAGAGGTCCTCCAGGCTCTGGAGGAACTAGCTGTCAATTATGATCAGAAATCACAGGAAGTAGAGGACAAGACCCGAGCCAATGAGCAGCTGGCTGATGAACTGACACAAAAAACAGTAGGCATATATATTCCTGAATATTCCTCTTTTTTTCATGCAGTTTTTTATTTGATCAAAAAATAATTCCAGTGGGTATATGTAAACGTTTTGGAGGTGTCTCAGATACTTGCTAGCAGCACCAATCTGTAAACCTTTTTTTGAAGGCTGTGGTGAAACGTTTTCATAGTTTTTGTTAAAAAGTTGACTAGAGAAATGAAGGTCTGTCTTAATTACAGTTCCCATACGCTGTCACAATTACAACCAATAATAGCTTTTGTTATGGTGACCACACTCCTTGCATAGAACATGTAGAAAAGGAACAGTAAGTTGTAGGATCAAAGCCTGAGTATAATGATATTTTAAATTACTGAACTCCTCGCTCAGTAAGTGTGTGGAGTTTTTCGGAGGGAGAAAATCCTATGCTGCTTGCCACTTCCTCTCTTTGGTTATCCACTGTGTTTGTGTGCTCTGGATTGCAGAGCTACTGTTACTACAGGCTGGTGAAAATCTTCCTTCTCTCCTCCCTCACAGAGTTTGGAATAATCAGAATTTTGACATTTACCATCTGAATGTAACACAGATCTTTCTTTCCCTGAGTTCTCTGCGGGACTGGAGATAACGTTGGCATTGGGGAATGATTCAAGAGTGCAAATATTATCACAGCCTCACTGTAATCATTCACCTCTTAATTTCTTTCTCTGCAATGCATAGTTAGACTCCTTGGATGCGATCAGAATGAATCATGTCTAGCTTAGCCAGTTTACAGCAACTCCAAGTTTAGGTTTGTTTTTAGCTGGATAGATGCTGGAGCAGCTGTAACTCGAGTCAACTTGGGTCATAGTCTCACTCCAATTTTTCTTCATTTATAATCGATAGTATCATATTGATTTTGTGGTACTAAAATGTTTAATGTTGGATTAATATTACATTTAATAGATTTACTATTAGATCATTCATTGCTTGTTTTCCTATGCTATTTACTGTAAGGTGTATTAACAGTCTGCTGAGTACATAGGGGATACGGAGGGGCAGTTAGATAGAAGGTACTGCTGTACAAATGCAGTGAAAAATTGCAATGAGGGAAATGTCATCTTAAATATAAAGAGAAACATTCAATAAAAGGAAGTCTGTATTTGCTAGTCAGTATCACTGTGAGTTGTTTGGTAATAGATAAAAGAACAGCTCCTAAAGATCCTTAAAAAAATTAAATACTAAAGATAATTTTCCCATAGTGTAATCTGGATGCATGAAAGGCCACACTATATAAATTGTATCCATGTAGTTTTCTCTGGACTATGTACTGAGGACCTGAAGGGAGGTGGGGTGGAATGAGACAGTAGAAATAAAGAAATACATCTGGCTGTTACCAAGTCCTTTCTGCCTAAGTAACAGTCCTGAAGAAAAGAATCCTATCTGAAAGATGAGTAGGCTTATTAGCTCTTGATATATCCTTATTTGTGAATCCTGTTGGCAAAAGGATGTTATTGTTCTCATGTCTGCCTTCATAGTTCTTAGCGCAAGGATGAGCTTTTTCTCTATCCAATTCAGTACTGCAAAAATATTGTAAGAAAACATTATGGAAAGAAGAACTCTGATAATTATATATATGTTATACATAATGCTGCCTGTCATGCATATAAATAGATGCACACCTGTCACCCTGATTAATATTCTTGAATATGTATAACACTAACAAGGCT
This sequence comes from Gavialis gangeticus, assembly GCF_001723915.1. Classification (NCBI taxonomy): domain Eukaryota; kingdom Metazoa; phylum Chordata; order Crocodylia; family Gavialidae; genus Gavialis; species Gavialis gangeticus. The sequence goes on along the minus strand of NW_017729031.1, from coordinate 9,158,468 downwards.
CACTTTAATTAGATTAATGTACTTAAGAAACTTAAAGCAGCCTTGTTAGCAAAGAAGTAAGATCTGTCTTTTAAAAACGAATTATATAAAGGAATTCTATGCTTCAAGACTAAAGGTACAAATATGTTTAATAATATGAAATGTGGCTGTCACACTCTACATGAATTCTGGTAAGGTTAAAAGAAATTATCTTGTAATCTGAAAGTCATAATTGGACAGCCTGCACCCAAGGAATGACACTCGAACATTGCTGAAGCAGGGGAAAATGACATGACAGTTATGTTACTGCTTAAGGGGAGACATAAATGTAACAACATGAATGTAACAGTCAAAACCTGTTTTGGCTGTTGAAGTAAGAAAGGTGGCATGGGTAGGTTCCTTCTACTTCGAGAATCAGTTATCAGTTTTTGGAAATGGTATCTGTTGTTTGATTTGAAAGGAATTGGAGGACAGGAGGGTAACTTTGTCTCTCGATCTTTTCCAGACGGCTTTGACAGCCACCCAGAAAGAGCTGGGTCAGTTGCAGGAACTGAGCAATCATCAGAAAAAAAGAGCTACGGAAATATTGAATTTGCTGCTTAAAGATCTGGGAGAGATTGGGGGAATCATTGGTACCAATGATGTGAAAACAGTAAGCCATCTCTTTTGTAGTACTTTTGGTTTGTAAAAATGTAAAGGGTTGTTGTAGAGCATCAAATTCTAAGCTTTTTACCTCTGAAATGAAAATGTTATGCCTGTTTGGAACACCAAATGTAAAATGTGTTATTTTTTTTTTAGTATACATTTGTCTAAACCATAAAACAACATGCAGCTTGGCAAAATCTATTATGAGGAACATTTATATTCATGAAACATTTGTTTTAACAACTCTCCAGCAGATCAGGACAGAGGCAGGTGAAGGAAAAATGCTTATCTGTACAATGGCTTTTCACAGAAACAATGAAGACCAAATTGATCACTAGCTTATAGGTAATAAGTGGCACAGGCTTATTAAGGCTGTCACCTTCCAGTGCTGTTGAATTGTGCTAGTCGCCACATAAATGTCTGCATGACAGTTTCATGAGCCAATAGTCAGGGATAGAGACAGATCTGCAAATGATTCCCTCTCCTTTGGTGTACAAAAGTGAGAATTAACAATTGCCACTGCCTTGGAGAAACCTGGATATAATGTTTCTGGTGATACCTGAAAGCTTCAACTAATCAGTGCTTTGGTATTTGCCTGCTGGCTTGCTCTACTGAATGCAGATAGGGGCCCAGCTTTCCACTTATGCTTCCTTTCCCTGCAGCTGAAGTAAATTCCAACTAGTGGGAAATGCATTTTAATGCTGTTGGCTAAACTGTGTATCAGTTAAGTAAACTGTTCATTTTAGCTGATTGCATGGCCTTGCAGCTTCCCCAACAGCACTGATTGCAAAAGTTTTCTGTTTGCCTGTTTGAAATTAAATGTTGGTAGAACATCTTGGTGAGTTTGCTTAAGACTCACTATTTCCAAGGAGTTTTGAATATTGTATTTACCCTGTAACATGTCCTTGCCAGTGAATTTTCTCCTTTTTGGCTTCACTTTTGAATATTAGTTATGTTGTCTTACTTTTCGAAACTCTTTCCATGCCTCAAAGGCTAAAAAGCACATCCAGCTGAATACCCTGTCTATGATTTGCTCCTGGGACTGGTTCTGGGACTTGTTGAGCACCATTATGTCCTGCTAAACTCGGTGGCATTCGCGAGCACCCTGCTCCTTTCCATTTGGCAGTATGTTTCCTAGGACATATAACGTCTCTGTATTTCCATGCCCACGAACAGTTTGATGTTCTAAACCGTGAAAGGGAATGAAAGTCCATGCAGGATAAGGGATGCCTTGGTTAACACACAGTGAGAAAACAGGGTTTCTGGAATTCTGCTGTGTATTAGATTCCCGGTTCTGAATGTACGTTGGCAATTGCTGTTAACTTCTGTGATAATCCCAGCAACCCACAGGTGCTTTCAAATATGTGCCAGTGTTTTAAAAGGACAATATTTTAAATCAACAAACTGCATTCCAGCTGGTGGCTGATACAAGCCACCAATAAGCCTCATATTCAGAGGGTTTATACAAGGCCAGAGGGAACTCTGCCCAAGTTAGTGTGATTTTATTTGGATGCTTTTTAATGTGGTATTAGCATAAGAGTGAATCTTTCATTTAGATGTTACAGCAACCCCTGGTGGCCACCCTATAGAGGAAGTTTTCAGAGAGAAGTATTTGGAAATAGAAGCCTATTGTTTTGTTCAGGGTTTTATATCAAGTAAGATACTATGGCTTTACACAACAGCTTTCAGGTCAAATAAGGCACAATTGAAGGGACCTTTAAAATGATACAGACTATGAAGTTCAGCCAGGAGGTAATTAGCAGCTTCTCCAGAATGTGTCTTAATTTCAGAATGAGTTGGATTTTGGAGGCAGGTGACCTCTTTATGCTCTTGTGAGAAGGTATTGGAAGGGCTTAGCCTCTCAGTGGCCATGCTGAGAGGAATGTGAAGCCCTGTGAGGTGCTGTGACCCACATATTTGCTCTTGCATAGTCTATATTGCTTGTCAGTGGGTAGCTGAAGGGGAATCAGAAAGAGAATCGAGGGAGATATAGAAAAGAATACAACACAGTCTTGGAACAGATAGGGAAGAAAAGTGCTTACCTAGAAGTATAGATCCTTGAAGAAAAGGGGTTTATATACTTCTTTTCAGGTGAGAATTATAGGCCAAAGCTGTCACTTGCCAGTGGTCTCAGATGGAGAATGGTTCATAAAGGTGGGTTTTTCCCCCCATGAATGCTATGGATAAGCTCCCTTGCCTTTGGCTTCATTAAAGACGGGAAGGTTCACTGTTGTTCTAATATCATAATATCATAGGAAAGCTCCTCTAAAACAGGTCATTGCAATTAAATCTGGTGTTCTTAATTATTCCCAGCTTCAGTGTTGAGCAGGGATCCTGGTTTTCTCTGTTTAAAGTCCCAAATTCCCTTATTAAAACCCCCCAAAATCCACATTTTCCTGCAATTAAAATGAAATGCCACTATATATACAGGGATAAGTTGAACACAATATTTTACTGATATATTTACAATTTTAATAATTTTGGAAGCCTACCAGTGCCTCAGTCATTATAATAAAAGAAATCCTAAATACCTATATATTTTGGCATTTGATTTTGGTTTCTTAATCATGAAAAATCAGAGCTTCCCATGCCTTCTTCATTCACCAGGACACAGGTCCAGCTGTACCTGTCCCTTCTGCTGCTTTGTGGCACTGAGCAGCCCTGATATGCTGATGCTTCTCACTCCCAAACCATGGCCTCCCCAGCCCTGCTGGTGCTCCTCACTCCTGACCCACAGTCCCCTGGCCCTTCTGGTGCCCCTCACTCCTAACCCTCAGCCCCCAGCCCTGCCAGAGGGGGCCCTCAGCTGCCCCCTGCCCCTCTTGGCCTCAGATGGACTCAAAGGACTCCAGCAGAGGACGGAGGTGGGGGTCCTTTGGGGTGGGGGGTAGGGAGCTGCGTGGCCAGGCCACTGGGGACCAGTGCTCATGCATGTGCTTAGTGGCAGAGGTGGCCACATGAAGCCAGGAGATGCCCAGGTAAGGGGGGGCCATGGCCAGGCTGCATAGCACAGCACAGGAGCTCCAGCCCAGGGCCACAGGCATCCTCTCCTCTTCCCTCCAGCCTGCGCTGGGGCTGGACTTGCTCTGCCACCACCTGCACAAGCAGGAGCCACTGCAGCTCCGACGGGCCAGAGAGAGACTGCCTGGAGCTCCTCCTCCTCGTTTAGCTGCCCACAGCATGTCCCGGGCCAGGGCTTCATGCTGCTGTGCTGATCCTCCCCACCATGCCCCAGCCCCAGCTGCAGCTGGTGGTGTAGGGCAGTGTGTGTTGTCCCAGCCACTGCCTGTGCCATGAAGCACCCTGCTGCCCCTGAAGGACCCCCACCCTCCTGCCCTCTTCCTCCGCTGGGGAACTGGGCTTGCTGGTGACACTGAGCACTGCCTCAGCCCCCCTGCCTGGACTCCTTTCCTCAGTGCCAGCAGGCACCCCCATCCCCCCCCCACGCACACGTGCACCCACACACACCCCAAACAGCCCCTAATCCCTAGCCCAGCCCTCTTTAAGGAGACAGTCCGCATTTTTCTGCAGCAAACGAAAACCTGGATCCCTGATGTTGAGCCTGCAAATTAATGGGTTGTAACCAGAGTATGAGGCTTAATTGTTGGGTACTCCTTTTTGTCAGTCAAGATTCAGAGAACTTGAGCAATTCAGCATTTCAGGATGTGGATATGAAAAACTCCAAACTGTTAAATCTATCACTTGAGTTCTGGTATGTGTCACGTAACTCTAGACAACTGATTCATCACTCTGGGCCCTTTGCACTGTTTTTTTCTTTTATAACCATTTAATAAGCAGTGCTTCCCTTGGTGTTGTTTAGTTAGCAGATGTGAATGGGGTAATTGAGGAGGAGTTCACCATGGCACGGCTCTACATCAGCAAAATGAAATCTGAGGTTAAATCGCTGGTGAACCGGAGCAAGCAACTGGAGAGTGCCCAAATAGACTCCAACAGGAAGATGAATGCCAGTGAGAGGGAACTTGCAGCCTGCCAGCTCCTCATCTCACAGGTATGTGTCTTTCCTCCTTGTCTCTTTGTTATTGATTTTACATTTTTACTGCACGCTCTTCTTCTTTGAAATTATTTTTGTTCTTCCCCTAATTCTTCTTTGGCATGCTCCTGTCTGGCTGTAGGTATCAATATAAGTTGTGTTGCACACTAGAGCTGATACTCTTTAAAGCTGTTTCATCTACACGTATTTCTACAATTCTGCATCTTTAGCACTTTCCACCAACAGTAACCAGGCTGGGAGAACATTTAGCACATTAGTATTATGCCAAATAGTATATACAATAATACATTCAAAACTATGGAAAATAATACCTATGCCTTTGAAAGCCAGATGGGAACAGGATTTTCTGGTAGCTGCTTGATCAACAGAAACGGGTGCAGGTTGCAGCACCCCAGAATAGATAGACTTGTCTGGATGCTCTGGATCAGATATTTGTGTCCTTAAAGGACATAGTAAGTGCTGAATACCAGATCTCTCCAAGAGGCTTGTTATATGTTAGTTTTAAACAGCCCCTGGAGTTCTTAACCCATGGATTGTCCCCACATTAACACCTAAAATGAGTTTTAAGCATGTTTCATAGTTTCATAGTTTCATAGATTTAGGGTCG
>NW_017729031.1:9151165-9153145 GCF_001723915.1 Gavialis gangeticus | reverse complement strand
CCCCCCCCCCCCCCAGCTTGTTGTTCTTTATGGACAGACATTGCACCCCCTGAACTCTGTGGCCCAGGGAAATGTTCTGGCACCAAGCCAACTCCCCTTTTCTCCCCTGGGGCTGTGACCTTCCCACCCAGAGGGGTGCAATCCTGTGCGAACAGCCTGCAGAGCACATGCCAGCTAGCCAGGTCACAAGGCACTGATGGGTCCAGGAATGAGGTCTAGAGAGGGTGGGGGGATGAAGGTAGGGGGCCAGATCAGGTCCCCAAGAGCTGGGGCTTCCTTCCTGGGGCAGGAGCAGTAGCTCCTCCCAAAATACCTTCTCTTACCTCTGCTGCTTCCCAGCCACTCCAGGAAGCATGATCAGCATCTTCCACATCTCAAATCCCAATTTATTTAAACATATCTTCTTTAATTTACTCCCTCTTTATTTTTTTTTCAATTTTTTTTTTTACTTTTTATTTTATCCTTCAGTGGCTGACTTCCTTCATTTCATCACCGTTTCCCTACCCTCATTTCCTTCCCACTTCCAATTTCATTACCCACCCCCATTCCTTTAACTCTCTGCCTCCTTGCTTTATGTTTCTGCCCCCTTCTGCACAACCTATCTCTTATATTCCCCCCACCCCACCTAGAGCAGGGATGTCCTATAGCAATCCTGTGTGGACTTACGAGCCCTGTAGTGACAGCTCACAGCTGTAGCTCTTAGTTAGGCCCCTGCTTGCCAGCCCTCTAATGGCAAGTCACAGCTGTGCAGGTGGGGGACAGACAGAAACTTTTTAGCCTTAAAGTGTGACTATTCCACACCTGAGCTAGCAGTAGCACTGATCAATATTTGAGCAGTTCCAAGTGCAATGTCTAACAAGGCTTCAAATTCACTTTCGTGTGAAAGTCATCTGTGTTCCCTGGTAATCTTACCTGTATGAGGATGGGGACAGGAATTGTGAGTCAAAAAAAAAAATGGGTTTTTATCATTAAAATATAAATAGGAACAGGTCCTGTGCTGCAGCTGCTGTAACTCTTCATGTCTGGAAAAGCAAAAGCTATAACATTAGCATCCCAGAGAAGCCGGAGACTAATCTGTGACTGGATATCCTGTGTTCAGGAATGTTAAATGAAGCATGAAATGAATGATTATGGCTGGTTATATCTTCTATCACTGAAACCATACACTTGACAGTTATACTTAAGTCACATGACACTTTACATGCTAAAAGCATTTTGTAAAAATTACCCAGTGTATTCCCTTCAACACTGATGGAAAAAACTGACAGAGGCTTTTTTTGCCCCAAGTGGTAAGAGGGAGTGAGAGGTAGCAGAAAAACATGGGTTGTGCTGAGACTAGTAGGCTACATCTCTCTCTCTCTCTCTCTTTCAATTCTACATTATTGGTTAGCGTTGTATAGAAACCAAGTAGAACGCGTGTATCAAACATGTGATTGCATTTATCTTAGCATTTGGGGAGCTTTGTAAATAGGTTTATGTTGAGGTGCCACTCATGCCCAAGCCCAGGGGGAAGCTTAGTAACTGAGGTAAGAAGCTTGTATTGAAAATACTGTTAAATGGAGTCCTAGACATTGAATGTCTGCCATACGTGGTTAATTCCTGACTTTGGGGACTGAGCAGTAGCAATCAAGCGTAGAAAGACTGACATTCTTGTAAAGTTTAGAAATGTGAGAGTCCTACCACGATAGGTGTGGAATTCAAACACATTATCCCATCACTCAGCTCTGAGAAACTGAATTCTGTCAAGTCTCACAAAGGTTATCACTAGGGATCCAGGTTTCTCATTTCCCACCCACCCTCTGCCCTGCACACCTCCTACCCCACACACTGGGGAGTTGGGGCCTGGGGCCAGAGGGCAGCGGGTCAGGAATGAGGGGCACTGGCAGGGCCAGGGGGCTGCAGGTCAGGAGTGTGGGGCACCAGCAGGGCTGGGGAGGGTGGGGGCCGTTGGTTGGGAGTGAGGGGCAATGGTATGGGCAG
>NW_017729031.1:9142760-9151064 GCF_001723915.1 Gavialis gangeticus | reverse complement strand
CTGTCCAGACTAAAAGCCTCTGCCCTGAAGAGCTTACAACTAGGCAAAGAGAGGGAGAACAGAGGGAAGGTTTGCACCATTTTAAACAATCTTTTTTGGGTGTGCTTAATTAAGGATAGGTTAACTAAATAGACAGACTAGGGAGTGAGGGGCAATGGTATGGGCAGGGCATTGGCACTGAGCAGCCCCAATATGCCATAAAGCAGCACAGGGGACAGCTGCAGCTGGACCTGCATCCTGGTGAGCAAAGGGAGTGGGGAAGCTCTGATTTTCCATGATAAAAAAAACAAAAGCAAATGCCAAAATATATAGGTATTTAGCATTGATTTTATTATAATGATAGAGGCACTGGTAGGCTTCCAAATTGCTTTAATATTGTAAGTAAATTATTAAAACATTGTGTTTAACTGATCACTATATATAGTACTGTTTCATTTTAATCATGGAAAAACATGGATTTTGGTTTTTTAAATCTGAATTTCAGATTCTCCCCCCCACACTTTAATCAGGGAATTTGGGATTTTTTTAACAGAGGAAATCAGGATCCACGGTTATCACCTATTATGATATTTAATAGGGAAATGTAATGTGAACTCTAGACTTCTTGTCTGTGCTGAGGACAGTGTTTTATAAAAACTTGAAGACCTCATCAATAGAAATGCAGTAGCTCCGACTCAGAAACTGGGAATTTGATTTTTAGATTCCAAATGGAATACAGGTTGCCTTTTAAAATGTGAACTACTATTTTTAAGTATTAAAATGGCCTTTTTGTTGCAGAGATGTTTACAAAAATATGGCCAAATAATTAGGATTGCTGTTGATCTATAAGTGAGATTTTTAGTATAGCTTTCAATGTCTGGGAAGTTACACCAGTGTGTTTTCTGTTCTAACCCAACACCCCCCATTTAGACTATTGCTGTGCCTTGATAACAAGCCAGTGATGTTCTCCTTACAGCATTTTGAAAATTTCCCATGCTTTGATTTCAGTGTAGATCTTGTTTATTAAATATGACCAGTAACCATTAACATTGCTTTGTGTGTTACCTCTGTCTCAGATCCTCTACTTCATTATCTCTCAGTAGATAGCTCTAGATGCATAAAGCTTTCTTGCTTTTCTTAACATGAGGAATCAAGCCCATTTGTCTCAAGATAACAGGCATAGCTAGTTATATCTTATTGCTGCTTACTGGTTTTCTTTTAAAGCATGAAGCAAAGATCAAGTCTCTGACAGACTACATGCAAAATATGGAACAGAAGAGAAGGCAACTGGAGGAGTCACAGGACTCGCTTAATGAAGAACTTGCCAAGTTGCGTGCTCAAGGTATTGTTCTTAATGCATGCTCTTCAGTGTCTTCTAATCAATGGCGTCTGCCGACTACAGACTAGAAAATTCAGTACTATACAAGTTAGGCAGTTGTTCTGGAGATGTCACTTTTTTTGTAGCTTTCCTTCTGTAAAAGGAAAGCCCCCCTCCTTCCTTCCATTGCCAGAGGTATAACATGGCTAAATCAGATTGGACAAGTAAGATTTTAATTCACTTGTCCAATCATAATCATTACAGAGGGTCTTCATTTAACAAAAATGAACTCTGAAGAGGCTGCAGGAATGTAACAGGGATGGGAGATCTGAATATGCACGTTTGACAATGAATGGTTCCCCCGCTTATAAAATTTTCCTGAATTCTTTGCGGTCAAACAGTACAACTGTGACTTGGATTAAATGTACACCCTATTTTAGTGATTTGCAGCATGCACCATGCTCACCTTACAAAACAAAGTTAATCCACAGCTGTCTAATCAATGCTCTGGATTCTGTGGGTTTCATTACTGAAAGAATGGAAACTATAAAGTGGGCCAGACTTTTGAACACTGAAATGTAAGCAGTCAAGAACCAAGCCTTTGCTTTCACAAATTTCTTCATTATGTTGTAAAATTCTTGGATTTTTGTCGAATAACCATGGTTGCTATTCCTTACAACCCTATGGATCCTTTATTTGATCCCAAGCAGCATATCCCTCTTCCAGCAGCTACCGAATGACCAGCTAACACAGGCTTCATTTTACAAAAAGCAACTTAAGTTATTCTAGTAAGATGTAGCAATGTATTTAAAAACATTGTTTCTTTTGCCCTTTCACTATGATAAGGCCCTGTTTTCTACCATGTAATGGGGTGATGTTCAACCAGAATGTTGAACATCACCCATATGAATTCCATATGCCTTTTCAGGAGGTCTTCCTGGACTCTGGGAGCAGCAGGTTGTGACAAAGAAATTGTTCTTTAATGGCTTTCTCAGCCAGTCCTGGGAGGGGTGTGGCACCCAAGAACTTGGATGTCTAGCAAATGGTGGAAGGGGAGGACAGGAATCATGATGGCCAAAGGAGAGTTGGGTAGAGTTGCAAGAGGACAAAATTGGCTGGAAATATGTAGGTACACAAACGTGGTGTGCACTTGTGTGTGGTGGAAAAGGAGATGACTTAGTGTATCCACATGTCACTACACATAGAGCATTGCAAGTCTGGGACCAGCCCTCTATTATCATTTTCACCAAATCATTGTTAGTGCATAGATCATATACCTTTTCATTTTGTTACCGTTGAAAGTCTACCTAAGACGGTCACTTTGTGTGCTGAATTCTTAATAATACTATACTTCTGGAAAAAGAAACTGTTGGAGAAATTTTTCTTTTTTTGGTCTCACGTTCAAAGCATTGGGGCAGGCATTGGTTAATTCTTTACATTTTCTTTTTAATCATAAACAGAAAAAATGCATGAAGTCAGCTTCAAGGATAAGGAGAAGGAGCATCTGACTTTACTTCAGGATGCAGAGGAAATGAAGGTAATGTTGCCTGTTACGGAGCATATTTCTCACCAAGGTCTGTCACACTTGTGGTTAGATTCTGCCTTCAGTCACATGTTATACCCATTCATTTTTGAATAAACATTAGAATCAGTGATACTCATACAGTTCTTATAAGAAAATCTGCCTGTCTTGTAGCCCGTTTACCTTTCCATCTTGATGGGATAGACCTAGGTAGAGTAGAGCTATGTGAACAAAGGAAGAAGTAAATTACAGACAGAATATCAGAGGTGGCTGTTTTTGAGAATGTGTTGAAAGCAGAGCTAAACTCAATTAAAAGTGAAGAGGTCCAGTCAGATGAGTTAATTCCACAGATTTAATCAAATGGGTTTACACCCATTCTTCTTTCTGAGCACAAATTCAAGGCTTAAATACCACCAGTAATTGGGAACAATTTCCTTACATATGAATGGAAATCCAAGCCCAGTTCACCACTGCATTTCTCTAGTTTTATACCAGCTAAAACTCTATGATGTCTTATCAGGTAAGTGATGAATGGGATCATACTGGTTAATGTAATTTGGATATTGAAATATAATAAAGACAAGCCAGGTTGATTTGTAAAGAACTTTGAATACCTCCTTCTAGAAATGAGTAAGTGAAATACAAAGCCAAAACACATTATTCCTTCTTTCTGTTTTACATATAGAATGTGAAGATGAAATATTAGATGATAATGCAGTGTGTTGGTGTTTTTTGATGAAGATTACACAGTATGTATAAAGGCAAAAAATGCTTTACAGGGACAGCTACTGTTGTACATCGTCAAGAATTTGACTTCCAATTGAAATACTTAATGCTTAGGTTACATAATCACACAGACTTATTCCATGTGCTTGGAGAGAAAAAAATGTCTTGTGTAATATCAAATCAAGAAGAGATTATAAGGTAGCTTTCTCTATTACTTGATGAAGCTTTAGCTCTAGGAGTTCAGTAATAGGGTTATGGGTAAGCCTTCCTCTGTATAAATAGGTCAAAGATTTTCCTGGTGAGCAAATAGGTACCATGATACAGGAGAATGGCAGGAGCAATTGTAAATCATAGACTATACCTCACCAATGCACTTTGTGGTCTGTATGTATCACTCCTTGCAAGGTGACAGAAATCAAGCCTCCCCAATAATAGAAGCCACATGCATGTTTGTGAATTAAGCACTTAGTGATATACACAAAATGGTATTTATACACAAAATGGCATTTATTAGGCTATCTTGAGCAAAGTTCTGATTTGACCTGTTTTTAAATTGGAAAAAAAGCTCAATTTAGATATAAGTTAACAAAGGGGAATAGAATAATGGAAGCATACTTACTTTCTGTTTTGTGTTTGGTTTTGGTCTTTGCAAACTACAGAAGGCACTGGAGCAGCAGATGGAGAGTCACAGGGAAGCCCATCAGAAGCAGCTGTCCAGGCTGCGAGATGAGATTGAAGAGAAGCAGAAAATAATTGATGAAATAAGAGAGTAAGCTCACTTGCTTTCTTCCTGTCACTGTCTTTTCTCTTGTACTTTTCTGATGACACTATAGCCATGTCTAGCCTGCAAACTTACTGTGCCAACAGCAGTGCCATATGGTTCTGCACATATTGTCTAGGCAAGTCCATGCATTGCTGAGGGCTGGTGAACACGGATGATATTCAGTGCCAATTAGTCCAACCTTGGTGCTGCATAAAATCCATTAACCTGCTTCTGGTCCAGTCAGGAACACATACAGAGCACTGTGACATGTTTGAGGCCCTGATGCAAGGCATAATAAATTTGCTGTCTAAACATGGCCTCAGAGATTGTGTATTTACATCGGTATTGATGTATGTCAGGGTTTTAAAATCCAGCAGCACATTTTCCCTGTATGGCTATTTGTATTTATTTGAAGATAAAACTAGGATAGTATATATAGTATCTCATGCATTAAATTGTTCTTTTGCTTTCTGTGTATCTGCTTTAATAAAAAAGAATTGCAGAGTGGAGAAGAGAAGGACAGAATATAGATAACAGGTATCAGATAATAGAAATATACAGGCAAGAAAAATATTACTAGAAGAAAATGAATTGGAAAAATAAAGGGTTTTAGCACCACTACCAACTGACTGGTCCTGTCACAACCTTTCTGGCACGCCAGTAGCTTTCTATTTCAGGACCTGTAGTATTCTCACTTGGCACTACATTTTCATTTCATCTTGGTTAATGTAATCCCTCAAAGTGTATTTGAGTGTGGATACACACATGCTTGGAGTCCTTTCAAAAGGGGAATGGTTCAGAAGGGCAGCAACTGGCACATTCATATTGTTATTTGTGAAAGAGCTGAGAGATTCAAATGTAGCAAACCTGCTCCAGCTTTAAACCTGGATAAGAGAGAATCACAGCATCATTCTCTGTGGTGAACTCTGCTTTAGTTATCAAAGTTTTGTTATTTATTTGCCCTAAAATGGTCAGTACCAAGTTCACTGGATTTTCCCCCTTCTCATTTTAGCATGAATCAGAAGCTGCAACTGGAACAAGAGAAACTGAGTGCGGATTATGATAAATTAAAAATTGAGGATCAGGAAAGAGAAATGAAACTGGAAAAGCTCATGTAAGTTTGTAGTCTCCTCATTTGACCACCCTCTTAGCTTAGTCCCTTTATATGATGTTGCAGGTACAAAGCTCTCTTTCCTTTTCTAGTAGGGACAGACTTATTGCCCGTACCCTTGTCAGTGTGGAACCATGTAGTTTCTCCACTCAGAGACTGGTATGCTGTGTGTACCAACTGCCAAGGGGGAAAGAATGATCGTCTTGTCCTACAATTGTGGAAACAAGTGTTCAAATCCCTAGCCACATGTTTTTCTCTGTGACTTTGGGCAAGTCACTTAGTCCCACGTTGTCAAAGGCGTTTACAAGGTATTTGAAACCAGTGGGAATCAGGTGCCTCAATACTGTTACGATCTGGCCTGTAGCATCTTTATACTGTACTTCATTTGTCTATTTGTACCATGGGGATAATAGCAATTTTTTACCTTATGCAGCAGGTTGCAAGGATAAATAAATTAAAGACTGTAAAGAAGTTAGTTTCTATAGGAAAGGGGAGGGTTTCAAAAAAGCACTTAGGTTGGATAATTTCCCTGCAGGTCTGAACGGGAAGAGATACAGGTGCTCAAAACCATTCAGGAATCTGTGACTATTGATAGAGTGACCAACAGCCACCTTGAGAGTGTTTATATGTAGCTTTGGGAAGAGAGTCCAGTGCTACATAAGTAATCTCTAGACCTGTCAGTCTTACTTCAGTATTTATCAACCCACAGCTGGTTCTTAGGCAGGTTTAGGTTTAGGTTTTTCACTGTGAGTTCTAGTCTGACTGTCTTGCTTAGTTTTTCCTTTATACTCTCAAGAAAGAGTACTTTTAAAACCTGTTTTCCCAGGAAGCTTCTTCAAGTCTTGGCAGGCTTTGATGCCCCTTGATTGAATCGGGTCTATTTGTTGTCCAGGACCGAGTAAGCGTCATCAGAGCTGGTGGTTCTGGTGTTGTCCTTTAACAGCTCTTAAATGTAAACTGAGAGATGACCAGGTTTCTACCTTACTTATCCCAGGCAGTGCTTTTAGCAAGAGGCAGAGGCATAACTGGCAGGGACTGTGCCCAGGGCAGTCCCCCCTTCCCCCTCCATCTCCCTTTATACCAAGAGCAGGCAATTATTTTGGATGGAGGGCCACTTACCAAGTTGTAGCAAGCTGTTGAGGGTTGCATGGGGAGCCCCACCCCTTGACAGGTGCCCCACCACCTGGTCACTATCTTGGGACTGGGAGTCCCACCCCTAACCTTTGCCACCAGAAGTCCCTCCCCTTGCCCCTGGAAGTACTCCTTTGGGGAAGAGGGTTTGCTATCTTAGAATGGGAAAAAACCCCATATATACTAAAAATCAAATACCCATAATAATATATTTTAATTTCATTTTAAAAATATTTTTGTCCTGATTTGTGCATTTATGTTGTATATGTGGAAGTGATTGCATAATAGCTTAAAATGCAGTCTTACTCTTGTATAGTATGTGGGATGTGCAAGGGTTCCAGGGGATATGGGTGGGTGGGTGGGTGGGTGTGCGGTTTGTGGGGAGCTGTGGGTAGGTACATTTGTGGGGATGTGTGGATGTCTGTGTATGTGGATATGGTATTTGGGGGGTGGGGGGACTGTGTTTGTGTGTGGAAGAGGGTGTGGCTGTGGGGTTTGATGGAAGAGTTTGAGGGTATGTGGGGTGTGCGTGGGAGCTGCCTGAGCTGGTCAGCACCCACCCCTGCCCCACAAAAGCCTGGAGCCAGAGTGCCCTGTGGCACACCTCCCCGCCACCACCAACAGCATGCAGCCCCAGTATGTCCCGTGTCTGCTCTGCACTGCCTGGCTGTGGTGTGTCCTGCTGCCCCTGAGCACGCAGCAGGGACAAGCGCACATAGTCGTGAACCTTTGTGCTCTGCACCAGCTCTGGCTTTGGCCATTCAGGCTCAGCAGTGGCAGCAGCAGCTGGTCAGAAACTGCTGCTCGGCATGGGGGAAAGCATCCCCTCACTGGGCAGTTTTTGCTGTGGCTGCCCGGTACCTGCCTGCAGCTCCATCACTACCACCCATGAGCTGCCCTGTAGCTGCTCCACACTGTGACCACTGCCATGCTGGGCAGCTCAGAGGCAACAGTAACAGAGCTGAAGGGCAGCCCAGCATGGTGTGGACTCCAGGTAGCCTCACCAAAAACTGCTCATCAGTGGTAAGGGGGAAGGGCCACTTTCCTTCACGCCAAGCAGCAGTTTCTGCCCAGCCACATCTGCTGCTGCTGCTGCTGCTGCTGCTGCTGCTTAGCCTGGATGGCCAAGCCTGGAGCTGGCCTTGGGACTTAGGCTCAGCAGTGGCAGTGTGGGAGAGAAACTGCTGCTTAGTGTGGGAGGATAGTGGCCCCTTCCACTGCTGGTGCTTCGTGGTACAGCCATTCAGAGTCATGTGGGGCTGCCCTGTGTCTGCTTTGTGCTGCCCCGTGAGGCAACTCAGAGGCAGCAGTGATGCGGTGGAGATGCAGGGCAGCCCCATGTGGGCTCTGGGTAGCTGTAGCAAGAAGCACTGGGAGGGGAGGGGCCACTTTCCCCCCACACTGAGCAGCAGCTTGTCCTGCACTGCCACTGCTCAGCCCGGATGGGTGAGCATGGGGCACGTGGGGTCATGGCTGCACATGCTCATTCCTGCCTGTACTGCAGGGCTGGGGGGCAGGGAGTGGGAGTGAGCAGGTATGTGAAAGCTGGGTGGGAGCATGGGGCCCACACCAGTGTCCTGGCTGGCAGGGGCTCTGTGGAGCTGGGCCAGCTTCCCTCTCTCCTTGCCTGTTCCCTGTGCTCCAGCCATCTTGTGCTGGCCCCAGGACATTGGCACAGGTCACACACTCCCACATACCCACTTCCACTCTCCCTTGCTGCCGCTTTCCTCAGTTTCCTGCACACTGACGGGCCG
>NW_017729031.1:9118900-9137760 GCF_001723915.1 Gavialis gangeticus | reverse complement strand
CTGGGGGGCAGGGAGTGGGAGTGAGCAGGTATGTGAAAGCTGGGTGGGAGCATGGGGCCCACACCAGTGTCCTGGCTGGCAGGGGCTCTGTGGAGCTGGGCCAGCTTCCCTCTCTCCTTGCCTGTTCCCTGTGCTCCAGCCATCTTGTGCTGGCCCCAGGACATTGGCACAGGTCACACACTCCCACATACCCACTTCCACTCTCCCTTGCTGCCGCTTTCCTCAGTTTCCTGCCCACTGACGGGCCGCTCTTGCATGACGTGGCTCCCAGCTGCAAGGCCACGATGGCAGGACTCAGCAGGAACCAAGCCAGCCTAGCCCCGAGGACTGGAGCGATTGCCTGCAGTCCTCCTCTGCCTCCCCCTGTTCTTATCTGAATTTCCTGCTCTGGCATAGGCAGGCATGAACAGCCCCATGGTCCCAGACCAGATGCCTCTGCTAGGCAGCGGTGGAAGGGGGTGGGACCAGGTGGGCCTTACTGCTGCAGGGTCTTGCTGTGGCTTCCCCTTGGTCCTACTGCCCTGTCTCCTATCATCTTTGACAGGCAGCCAGGGACAGGTAAATATTAATTTTCTAATTTTTTTAGAGGCCCTGTGGGCCAGATAGAATGGCCTGGTGGGCTAAATGTGGCTCACAGGCCATATTTTCCCACCCTTATGTTATACCTTCTTTGCAGGGTTCTGGTTCAAAAGGCTTTGGCAGCAGGCAGCACACAGGAACAGCAGCTGAAGGTTGTTACTGTTGAGGGAAGATGTCATCTCATTATTTTGCTGCAGACATTCATGTCAAGCAGGCAATAAAACTTCTGTTTTTGATGGCAAAAAATGGAGTGAGATCTCCTCTGAGGAGCAGTGAACTCCAGTTGTTGCTGCTCAACAGAATGATGTTTCTCAGAATGCCCTTTGCTGGCTGACACACTCCTCTGCACCACTGCTGGTTGGTGCTGGGGTTGGAGTTGGAAAGTTCAGGAGGAGGGGCAGCATGGGGTGGATGGCTGAGGCACCCTTTACTCCATTCTGGCACTCCCTCCCCACTTCTCCTTAGTCAGCATCCAAGCCTCATGCCTCTATGTTACTGGTGAGAAGCACATCTATCAAAATATTCAGACAAAAAACATCATCCCAATAACTGTATCAACTAACAGTATTAGCAGATCCTTGCACAGTACTTCATATAGTTATATCCTGTGCTTTTAATGGCTGTTTTAGAAGTTGCATAAAAGATTTTTATAGCTCCAGTTTTATGATGCCTTATGGTAGGTGATAAATCTGGTAAGACATCTTTTTCACTTATTGCACTGTAAAATCAAACTGTCTACCACAAACAGAAATGCCTACTTGCTTATTTGGGCTTTTCTTGTTTTCCTGAAATAATGGAAGAACAAATTTTCAATGACAGGTACCAGAAATGTCTGCAAAAATGGCCAAGACATTCCTGCTGAAAAAAGCTACAGATGAAGCAGTCAAAGGATTTTTTAGTATGCAAACAGATGTTCCACTCAGTTTGGAAAGCATTGCTTGATGCTGTTGTGTTTCATGTGATTCTTTTATTTTTATTATTTGAGTGTGCTGTTTGGCTTATATAATGATCTATCTTTCTAGAATGCTCAATGATAAAAGGGAGCAAGCAAGAGAAGATCTTAAAGGGCTGGAGGAAACTGTGGTATGTTTTAATTAAATAACTTCAGGTTTTTCTTTTTTGCAGGGGCTTGGGCAATGATGTGTTGCTAGAAACTGTGTGTGTGTGTGCATCTACATTTCCCCCAAAATATGATCAATTTAGATAAAGTAGGTTAAAGTAGTACCTCAAAACTATTTTGACCTTAAATTCAGGTGCCAGTAGGGTCCAAACCAACACACTGTTATCTGCTTATCAGAGTGGTGGTACAGTTGAAGGGCAGTATTTAGTATTAGGACATGATTATTTTTCAGATACATATTAGATGATATTTTTGTTTGATTGCAGTGAATGGTCTGTGTGTTCATATGCTTATTTTCACCCTTGCAACTCTGAGCTTAGTACAACAATTATCTTACTTTGAAATGTCAGGCATGAGCAAGATTTCAGTTGGTAATAATTATTGACTCAAGAAGCAGCATCTTGTAAAACAGTTTACATGCAGCATATAATGATCATGGCTTACCCCTATCAAACTGAATAAAGAGGTGTAAATCCCAGCAGAGATCATATGCCATCAGGGTTAGTGTGTCAGGTGAGCAGAAGAGCAAATCTGTGGGCTTCCATCTCCCTGTCTTGCACAGGAAGACAAGCAGGACTGAGCACTGGTTGTAGTCCTGACTTGCTCTTCTCTCCCCCACCCACAAGTATGTGTCAATTAGCACAGCTGTGAGAGGGAATCAATAGTAGATTGCTTTTGTCCCTAAGCCAAGCGGGGGATGGGAATTGTAACACTGACTCCTACTGGGGTAGTTTAGCTACATGCTGCCTTGATGTCAGGAAAGAGTCAATTCTCAATCTAGCAGCAAATTAAGTTCCTCCTTCTGGGAATAGTGTGGTCCATCTGTGCTTTTGTTTTGAATCACTGTATGGGATGTGAGTACAAACATATACTGGGATACATATATAATGCACTATTTCAAATAATTTTGGCCTCTGTGGATAGTCTGCAGTGAGCAGTTCTAGCAGCCCTGTTGCAGTAGCATCTCTTTTGCTCTTAATCGTTTTATACTGTTCCCCAGTGAAAGGTAAAGTTAGGAAGTGTCATATTGAAAAGGTTATAGTATTATCACCATGGATTTACCAAGTGGTCAGTTTAAATTCCAGTGTATGAGGTGATAACGTGGAAGGGTAAAAGTTTCCTTTATTATTCTTATCAGTTTGGGACATGTCTTTCTTACTAATTCAGCCTGTAAAAACTAGAGTATAGGACAAAACACACTATTTAGCCAAATACTTTTCCTTCCTGCAACTGGCTTTCTTCCTCCCTTACCCCACCCCAACCAAAATGGGCAAAGGATTGAGATTTTCTGTGCTATGCCTCACTTCATATGAAGTAGCTTTTTTGGACGATAGGCAAAATTAAACTGTGTTGAAATCTTGGAAATTTGTCTAAATTGAGCAATTTATAAGGCACCTATCACCTTGATATTTAAATAATTATATATGATGTCACCAGCTTTCGCTTTGTGTGCTGGGTCCTTGAGCCTGAAGGCTGAAAGCTCAAGCCTGGGTTTGGGCTCAGTGGTCCCCCCTGGGCCGAGGTGCGCAAGAAATTTTTCAGTACATAGGTTTGTCCCATAAAATTTGTGTATAGTGGGTGTGTCTACACCTGTGCTTTACTGTGGAGTCAGTAAAGTATCATCATCTGCACATATGCTGGTACTAGGGCTCAGTAGATTAACTAACTGAGCCCTAAGATAATACTGTTGGGGACAGTACACTGTTGGTGGAGGGGCTGCACCAGCCAGCCCCTCCACCATCCAATGCCAGCCCCTGGAGCCCAGGGCTGACCTCCTGAGCCTCCTGCCAGCCCAGGGATGCTCTGCTGTAGCTCAGGCTGTGATGGTCCTGGGCGCAGCATCTGCAGACATGCTGTGGACTACAGCAGTCTGAGCATCTACACATACCATTAAGGTGCTGTGATAAACTCCAGTTCAAACTGTGCTGGAGTTTATCATGTTGCCTTAGTGGCACATGTAGATGCACCCAGTAAAATGAAGCTCAATTATTTGGGTGCTTATTTAACAGTTGGGTACATAAACCACACGTAGTGTTCAAGGCTTTATCTTTCTACTTGTTCTTTCCTCTCCCTCCCCCTGCAGGACTGATATGGTTTCAGACACAGCTTTTTTACTGACCAATAGCCACGGTAGTGAACTAATGAGGGCGTGAGACAGAGAGAGAGAAAAAGGAAGTGTGCATAAAAATAAGGTTTTGAGTTTTTTGCTGAAGGATGCTGTCATACTTATAGTTGGATAAAGGAGATCTTAATATACTGTGGTGGCTTTATTTTTTGTCTTTTACAATCAGGTTAATCTCTGGTGATGTGAATAATTATGGACAATACTGGTTGGTGGGTACCATTCTACTCTGCATAATTTTCTCAAAGCCACCGGAGACCAACATGCCAGTTATGTCCTGGTATATAAACCTGGTCAGGAGTTCAGCTTTGGTCAGCTCTTCCATAAACTGATACAATTAATTTATTTTCAGGTTATTTAAGCATTAGGTGACATTTGTGTGTGTTTAGGCACCTCTGTTTATAGACCTTGGAATACACCCTATATGTGAGGAGACATTGAGCAATACAGAATTTGTCATATTTTTATTGTGCATTTTAAATTCAATTTCTAGGCAAGAGAACTCCAGACCCTCCACAACCTGCGCAAACTCTTTGTTCAAGACCTCACCACTCGGGTCAAAAAAGTAAGTTCAAATCTTACTTGGTTTCAAAATAAAGTGCTTTTTTTGATCCAATAGTTTGTCCTTTTCCCACCACTGAAAATGTCACTGGGCAAGTAAAAATCTCACCAAGCAATAGTATTCAGAGTGCATAATTCCTTCTAAAAACTCAACAAACTGTTAACTAAGGCTGCTGACCGATGTGGGGGGGAAACCCCCCCCCCACTTTGTTTTACTGTAAGAAGCAGCACATTAGTTCAACCCAGCTCCCCAGCATTTGTATAGATAGTGTGCTTGAGCGGGGCTTTTTGGTGCTTTTATCTAATAACTGATTAAATCAGCTATTAGATAAAAGCACCAAAAAGCCCCACTGAAGCACCCAGTCTAAACAGATGTTGGTGGAGCTGGGTCCAGGCAATGCCTCTTTTGGGCATGTGCTGGCCTCAGCATGGAGGTGCACCAAGTTTAAAGTAAAGTACCGGGGGGTTTTTGGTTTTTGTGTTTTTTTTACATCTGGAAACAGCTTCCTTATCTGAGTTCTTAAATCAGTGTTCTTAAGTTATGGACCAATGTAAAATTGTAGCAGATTCAAAAGGGGAAAGGGAACTGCACCTGAGGACTGCAGAGCAGTGGTTGAACTGTAACTTAGCTGTGCATGAGTTTGTAGCAATGCTAGTATAGTAAAACTGCTTCATGTTTTACCCAGCTTGATCCCTAGTCAAACAGGGTGATTTAGCTCATTTTTATTTTTACAGGATCAGCTGTAACAGGTGCCCTATTGCTACCATTGCTGTGTGGCCCTGAGCTGCTACAGTTGTATCTTTGTCCATGCCCTAAGAGCCCATGCTGCTCCCGTGCTAGTTTGTGCAAGCGGGCAGTAAGATTTGAAGTGCTCCCAGTTCTGTTCTTTATCCGGGGTAGTCTATTTCTGTTTCAGCTCCTGTTACTTGTTCTTCTGTTTCTTTACCTCATTAAGTGAAACGGACTGATCTGTTTTATCGGATCAGTTACTGAATTGAGAGAGTTTGTCCTAGGGCTGATGAACCAGAACTGTCTCAAACACACATTGAACACTTGTGCTGATCTAAACCATTCCAGTGTGGATTCTTTTTGAAGAACGTAGCTCTCAAACATTCAGTGAACAGGAAAATAAGTTTCTTTTTGACCTGAGCTTGTTGAGAAGTTTTCACCCTTTGAGCTGTGTAAAAGACTCCAGCAAAATGCAAATTTCCTCCTGGGGATTAAGCATTTGACTCTAATTCCTTAATTTGCTCCTGTGCAGAGTGTTGAATTGGACAGCGATGATGGAGGGGGAAGTGCTGCTCAGAAACAGAAAATTTCCTTTCTTGAGAACAACCTGGAGCAGCTTACAAAGGTTCACAAACAGGTGAGACTAATGCCACCAGGAAAATCTCTTTGAGCAGCCTCCCCTTAAATAGGGAATTCTTTGTTTCTTTCATTAATGAATACTGACCATCCCTGGAAGTCTAGCTGTGGGCAAATCCTTTTCATCTCCTACTATTTTATATTACTGCAAATGAACTCTCTATTGCTGTGTATTTCTGTAAATCAGGGAGCATAATGGTAGTTATATTTACCCAGACACATTTGTTGAAGGCAAGCTGTCCAGATATTACATTTAGGTCTCATTTAAATTGCTTCTTTGGTCTCTCCTATTTATGCTTGTCCCTGTACACATAATGCTAGACAAAATGTATCTGTTTCCTGGGCAGATATACTTCAATAGCTTTTTGGACTAGATTCTCAATATATTTTAAGGAAAAGCATCATTGATCTTTATGGGAGTTAGTAAAAACCACTTCTTCAGCCCCTTTTATTAGGGGTGCACATATTAAGATTTTTAGGGCTGATACTGATGGCTGATTATTAACGAGCCATATCAGCCAATACTGATCCAATTGCCAATGTGCAAACCCGGCAGCTTGGAGAGCAGTGTCTGGCTGGTATGTCGGTAGGAGGGAAGGGGGGGTGTGTGGGGCAGATTGAGCCCCTCCCCCCACAGTGAGGGAGGGAGTGGGGATGAGGCAAGGGCACGGGACAGAGCCACAAGCAGCTTGTCCAGGGGCTTTGGGGAGGGGGAGGGGTGGCTCCCACCACTGTGTGCACCCTCAGGGGAGGCATGGGGATCTGTGTGTGGGGTGAGGTCAGGCTGCTGCTTCAGACTGGGTCCAGGGATGGTACTGGGCTCTTTCTGGCATGGGAATCACTGTAGCCCCTCCCCCCCCACCCCAACACTGCTGGTGCCCTCCCTGGTTGCAGCCCTGGCCCAAGGCCCCCACCGGGAAGAGCCTGGCACCACCCTCAGCCCTAGCCCGTAGCCCCAGCCTGCACTTGCTCCATGCACAGATCTGGGGACACATGCCCCCATGCCTTCTCTGGGGGTGTGCGCAGCAGCAGGGGCCGTCCCCCACTCCCTGTGACCCCTGGACGAGCCACTCATAGCTCCATCCCATGCTCTGCCCCACCCTGCTGGGGCAGTGCATGCCTCTGCCCCAGCCCCACTCCCTCTCTCACCATGGGGCTTGATCTGCCCCCCAACACTCCTTTCCTCCCGCTGCCCCTTCCCCTCAACAGAATTACTAGCCAGATGCTGCTCTCCAAGCTGCTGGGCTGCACTCCTGGCCATGTGTATGTTGCAGTTGTGTGCATGCCCGCAGCATTTATCAGTGACGTTATTGGCCACATCAGCGAAAAAAGCCAATTGCTGATAATGTCAATTTTCCTTTTATCAGTGCTGATATGATATGGACCGATGTATTGGTGTACCTCTACCTTTTATGTATGCATACACTTACCCTGCAGTGCACATACCCATCAGTTTCCTTCCTACTCTTCTTTGTGGCTGATTTTGTGTCTGTTCTTTTTGGCTCTTCGCTGGTTTCCAAATATGGCTTACCTTCCCAAAGTTGATTCTTGACCTCAGGAGCCTTGAAAGAAAGCCAGGAGCTAACATTAGGGGGTTAGGAAGGAGAAGAGGTAAAGTTTTCAGTGTACATAAGGACTGGTTCCTCCAAAGAGTCTTGACACTGACCCTGTCCCTTGCAGCTATAAATGTATCCCTTCTTGTTGATGTAACTTGCTCTAAGCAGCGTGATTGGACCACGCAAAGCTGGTTGATTCCTAGGGTGTTGGATACCTTTGGATTGCTGGCGTTACAAGGGCTAACAATATGAATAATTACTGCTTGATTGTTTAATTTTTTTCGTTCAGAGTTTTCAGCAGCAACTACAAACCAATGAATTGCAAAAACATATAAATAAATCTTGACTGAATTCTGAAAGAAACAGATAACAGGAAATTGGAAGTGAAGCTCTGTTTGACACGTTTTCAACTAGTAATGCTGGCAGAGTTCAAGAGGTTATTGCTGAAGGCAGGTTAATAAGTAAAACAGTCTTGTCAGTAGCATGAAGATGAAGTATATGAGACAAAAGTAGCACATTTCCTTTTTGTTTCTTGTAAGAATCTGGACAAGCTGTTGTGGATTTTGTTAAAACTTTGAAGTTAATTTTTGGCAGATTTGTTTCCCAAATATAATATTGCAAGTGCATTCTATACACAACTCTCATTGAAATTAAGGGGGGCTGACTTTTGCTTTCCTTGTATATCTGAAATGTCCATGGTTTTCAGAGGGTTAACAAAGGAATACCAGGCTTTATAGCCATTATCATTGATGAGGTTTTTGTTTGGGTAAAAACAATGAGAGAACAAGAGGATAAATCCTGTCTTTCTCTGTGAAGGCTGTGCTTTGAAAAACTCATTCTTTCTGGTTCTCATATTTAGCACTTTGTGATTACATGTTCCAGGCTCTTGCATTCAGTTTGCAGAATGGAAAATGGTGCTTCTAATTTGATTTGTGCCAGCTGCTGTAACATTATCCACATAGTTTTCTCAAATTGGTATCTCTCAGTCTTGCTGTGCATTTTAGGGCTTGAAAAAAGAGTTGTTTCTGAGACTTTCTATTTTCATTCATGGAATATTATAAAAAAATAAGCAGAAATAGACTGAATGATAAAAATAGTTAAGGTCCAATATGCAACATTCTCAGTTTACCAGTGGTATAATGCACTCATTTCTAACTGAAATATCATGAAATATTAAACCTTAACATATCCCACTTACATTTTGCTTCTGTTGCTCTTCAGTTCAGATGTTTTAGCTGCTGTTTCTCATCCAGGTACTTAGACGACCTTTATCATTATGCAGTTACTAGGAACCAGTGCTGCTTTAGAAACCTGGGCAAAAATAGCATCGAGATGGAAGGTGTCAACCAGAATAATGTGATTAACTTACTAATAGTTTGAGTCCTACCACATTTAGAAATACTTGATAGACCAATTGCCCAGTACTTTCAGAACCAGCAAATTTTTCTAGGCACTTACCATAGACCGATAAACTGAAATAAACCTTTTTGATCCCTAGATGATGATTATATGATTAATTTGTTTTTCTTATTGAATTATCAGTAAATTAGTAAGGAGAAAAACCCTGGAAAACTTGCCAGCACTTGAGGTAGAAATCACACTATTTTCTTCAGGTTCAGGTTTTGTGCTGCCTTTTTATGATGGATGCCTGCTTATGGTGTGAGACTGGGCAGCTCAGGGCTGCCCATGCTCTCCAGCCACCTTGGGCAGGTGCTCTCAAGACTTCAGAGGCCAGATCTTGTGCAACAACAGCCCCCTTGCCTGGCTCATGGGCTTCCCCACTCCCCACCTGGGAGCAGCAAGGGCCTGATCCTGCAGGACAGCAGCCCTGGGTGATGTGTGTCTCTGCCCATCTGTCAGATCTGCTGCGCTGGGATGTGTCCTGACACCACTGATCCCACCACAAAGACAACATCTTTTTATACCCTTGCTGTTTGTGTGCATTTCTAAGTAATGGATTGCTCAGGTATTTGGAGGTCCTTGAGCTTAAGCTTCCGGTGTAGTTCCAGTTAGATCTGTGAGAGCTGTCATCTCAACAGAATATTCTTTAGCTTCAGTATTTGGACTGAAGACCTTGCTGTTTTTGGATGTAATTTAATATGATGGAATAGGTAGTTCTCTCTTCAGAGCACCTAAACCATCCTAGTAAATTAATTTGCAAATGAAAAGTAGTGATTTTTCTGCTCTGTTCAGCACTTGTGTGGTATTACTTAAAGTGCTGTGTCCAGTTTTGGGCCTCACACTTCAAGAAAGATGTGGACAGTTTGAAAGGAGCCCAGCAGAGCAACAAAAAAAATTAGAGGGCTGGGAAGTAAGATTTATGAGGAAAGGTGGAAAGAGCTAAGGTTATTTAGCTTGGAGAAGAGAAGACTGGGGGTGAGGGGTGGTATTTGGTAACAGTCTTCAAATACCTGAAGAGCAATTAAAGAGAAGATAGAGATAAGTTTTTCTCTGTCACTGTAGGGGATAGGACTAGGAGCAGCAGAGGAAATTTTAGTTGGAGATTAAGAGAAACTTTCTGACTGTGAGGGTGATCAAGCATAGGAATAGGCTACCTGGAGGTAGTGGTAGCTATGGACTCTCTGTCTCTGGAAATTTTCAAGAGCAAGTTGGATAGACACTTGGCTGTGATGGGTTAGTTTGGGATGATCCTGCCTTGAGCAGGGGGTTGGACTAGATGACCTTGTGAGGTCCCTTCTAACCAGATTTTCCAATGATCCTATGATCCTCACTGAAAATTATCTCTATTACAAGAATGCCTAGGGTAGTTAAAAAGAGATCTCCTATATATGTTAAGGATGATTTCTATAGAAACCTATGGATTTAGGACTTTCCATAAGCAGGCTTATCCGATAGACCATGTGTTTTGTGCAGAGGGATTCCTTGGAGTTAATATTATTTTTTCTTTATTCGCACTTATAGCTGGTACGTGATAATGCAGATCTTCGTTGTGAGCTTCCTAAGCTGGAAAAACGACTTCGAGCTACGGCAGAAAGAGTTAAGGCCTTGGAGAGTGCACTGAAGGAAGCCAAGGAGAATGCCATGCGAGACCGCAAACGATACCAGCAGGAAGTAGATCGTATAAAGGAGGCTGTAAGAGCCAAAAACATGGCAAGAAGAGCGCACACTGCTCAAATTGGTAAGGACATGGAGCAGAAAGGTGCTTGTGTTGCTAACTTAATGGATTTTTCTTCTTCTCACACAAAGGTCTGTGATAGCAGACAGTATGGAAAACTATTGACTCTCCATGTCTGTTTTACAAGCAGTCTTTTCTGGAACCATGATATTGTGTCTGAAAGATAAAGCTCCTCTGTTGTTAATGGGAAGCCCAATACATCTCATGTGCTCTAATGACCAACCTCAAGCTACCCTTTCTTTTTCTGTCCCTCTTTGGTCCTTCTGACCTTGGACTCATTCTTCCCTTTCTCTTCATTTCATTATATGCTTTAGTTTAAGCTACAAAATCAAATGTTCCTGTATACTTCACATGGAGCTGGTGCATCCTGTTTGTGTGGCACCTTTTTTAATTGTAAAAAGGCTGTGCATGCAGACATGAAGTATACAATAAAGTATATTGTGTAGTTGACCTGGTGGAGCAATGCTGGTGGAAGGGGCACAGTTTTGGATAGTATAAGTTAAATACTCACATTTGAAAACTTAGGACGTGGGCATCAGGTAATATATACAGTTACCTGCCTCATATTGCCTCTTTTTGAAAGTCACTACCAATTGCTTCTCATTTAACTCTGGACTGATACAAGGAGTATAGTCATTTGAGGAAACTGGACATAGCCCACATATGTAAGTAAATATATAGTTGGCCAGACTAGGAAGTGGTTACCATATAGTCCTACTCACGTCTGCCTCGAAGAGAAACCCCACCCTTTGGAGAAGTAAAATGTCTGAGATGGTTCTACATAAGGATGTTCACAGAAACAGGTGCTAGTGGTCACCTGAGCCATATGGGACAGTTGGCAGGATGAGGATGTTATACTCACAGCCAGAATTTGGACTGAACTGTTGGATAGATTTTGAGAAATTTCTCAGCTGGTCTAATAAAAGGTATCATCTCTGAACCAAGAGTTCTAGATTTTTGCATTTCTTTTGGTCTCAGACCAACAGAGCTACCAAATACATCCTCGAGAAATTCCCTAACAATTCCTTTCTTTAAAAGAATGTAACTATGCGATTGAATTTTCTAGTTGAATATTGAACTTTGTTTGATTTAATTTTCACCTGTCAGCCAAACCTATCCGCCCTGGCCATTACCCAGCATCTTCTCCGACAGCTGTTCATGCCATCCGAGGAGGAGGAGGAGGATTGTCAAACTCCAGCTACTACCATAATGTGAAATAAACAATACGTGAGTTCAGGGTCACTTTTTCATTTGTTGTTGTCCTGTGACCATCCACTTGTCCTAAATGCACAGCTGGCAGGGGTCTAATTACCTGCACAGCTGGCAGGGGTCTAATTAACTTAAATTTCAAAAATAATATTTAAGCCTGAAAGTGGATTTTTTTGTTTAATGAGTGTTAATGAAGTATTTTAAAATGTCTGTGAGATTTTTTTTTTTAAATGAAAGAAAAAAATATTCAAAAGGGACACCTTTAACCTTTAAGGTGTCACCCTGCCCTGATTTATGCCTGACTACAGACTAACATAGCTAACTCTCTCTCTCTAGTCTTCAGAGAGAGCTTGATCTTCTCACCCATGCACAAGATTCTAGGTTGCCTTTGTCTGCTGTAGCCAAGAAGCTCAAGCACACACAGGGTTATTTCCTATTCTGTGTTCACCCACATTCAGACTAGAAAAAGGCATTTTTTTAATTATAAAGATAATAAACAATTAAAGCAACTTACCTAGGTTTGTGAAGGATGCTTCCCCATGAGGGCATTTTTAAATACCATATTTTGTTGCATGCAACACCCAACCTCTTCCCAAAACCAGCTGCTGGAAATTGGGGTGCACATTTTATGTACATTTTATGCAAGAAATACAGTAAGAGCAAGTTCTACCACTCACAAGTGAAACTGAAAGTAAAATCTCCAGGTCTCCAGGGAGCAGAACACAACAGGTTTGGCTGCCTGGCTGCTGCCACTCAGTTATTTAATATAAGGAAGGATTGTTTTTCCTTTGTTTTGCCATTTGAAAACAAGGTGTGTATTATATTCTGGGGTGTGTTATATGTGAGAAAATACAGTATGTACTCTTGTTCAAATACAGTTATTGGACTTGAAGTAGGAACTAATTCAGGGAGGCCCCACAGTTCACATAGACAGCCAGCAACCTTTAACAAGCCGCAGATTGGTACAGCCTGTCTCTGGTTCAACCCATGTCAGCAGTGGGGAACTTTGCCAGTGTCCATGCTGGGACCAAGCAATTGAGAGCTGCATCCTTGCCACTGCAACTTCCTGACTATAGTGCAGATGCAGTTTTCAGCCAGTGAGGAGCTGTGCCGGGCGTCATGCCGGAGGATGGGTGGCAAGGTCTGGAGTCATCCAGTGTCAGGAGAAGCAGCCAAGATCCAAGGGGAGTGTGCAGAGTCTGTGTGTAGAGAAGCCAGGAGCCAAAGATCAGTCTGGGAAATTGAGTCAGAGATCCAGAGGGTTGGGTAGAGCATGAGGTCAGGAAGCTAGCCAGGTCAGGTATCCAGGAAATCAAACCAGAGTTGGGTCAGGGAGCCAAAGGGTCAGGCCAGACTTGGGGTCCTGGCCAAGCTGGGTGAGGTATCCAGAGAATCCATCAGTCAGGAGAGACACAAACAAAGGGTGTAGCAACCTAGGTACACGGCTGAGCCTTGTTGCCCAGATGCTTCATCTTCTGGGCCAGGGTTTTATATTGGAAGGGATGAAGGGACAGCTGATCCTGGCTGGCCATGCTGGTGGCAGGGAGTGGATGTGGGACTAAGCCCAGCTGGAGGATTCTGTCCACCAAAAAGGTGCTGAGGAGGAGACAGACTGGGATGAGCAGCTGCATCAGGCAGGCCAAGGCCCCAGGTTCCAGGCCATGGCCGGATATTGGAGCCAGGCAGCTGGAAACTGCATCCCTGCTGCTTCTCCCCACCCCGAGCCCCAGATGGAAGTGGTACGGGGCTCAATTCCAATGTGAAGGGGCCAGCCAAGGCTGTACAGGGCTGGATCCTGACACGTGGGGTTTGATTCAGCCCATGGACCAACCCCATATCACTCATCTGGCTCATGGGGCAAAAAGGTTGAGCACCATCCATATACATCATGCAGTGAGATGATCAGAATAGTCCCTTCTGGCTGCACTGTTTATGAAATGCAGTCTTTTAATCAGCTTGCTCACTCAGTTTTCTATGCTTCTCAGTTTTCTATGCTTTGTCTAATCATTTACCTCTTGCACAGCTGTTACCAGATTTGCCTGTCACTTTGGGGTGTGCTCATTTATTAGGGTACGTTTCTGGGGTCTCTGTAATCCTGTCAATGTGCTGCTTGTGTTACTTGTGTTTCTATATGGAGCTGTATCTCTCCCTTCTGCAAGTCCTCACCTCCAATGGAGCTATCTTGCAAGACTCAGTTTTAATGGGGCTGGGTTCCTCCAACCACTGAATCAGTCAGCAGACATGCAGACACAGATTAACAGGGCACACCTGAGCCAACCCGGGTTATTCAGCATTGACAGGCTAACACCCTCATATACCTTGAACTCAGTTCATCGGGGCAACAATAAAATGCAGCCAGACACAAGCACACGGGTTAACAGAGCGCATCTGAGTCAGGTCGGGTTATTCAGTATTGACAGGCTTGACACCCTCATGTGCTTTGAACTCAGTTTATCCCTTATTTCATCAGGACAATAATAAATGAAGTTAGACACACATGCACACACATGCTAACAGAGTACATCTGAGCAGGCTGGGTCTGATCAGCACTTTCAGCTGATACCCTCATGCGCCTCAAAACTCAGCGCATCCCAGTCTCTTGTCAAAATGGTCCTAGTAGTAACTCCCTTGATGAGCAGACCCCACTGGAGTTTTGGGCGTTACAGGGATCTTTGGCTTAGGTAAAAGAACTGCTGCTACAAAGCAAATGGGGAGGTCAAGGGGAAGGAAGAGTAAGTGAGGTTCAGAGAGCGAGCATAGCAACTAGCTTGACCATAAAACTCATTTATTACCAGGTATATGAACTTATGATGATACCAATAGTAACAGCCATACAAGAGAGACAAATAAAACAGCTAGAATATTACATAGTTTCAGTTAGGTATTTGGGGAAGTCTAGCACAAGTTTGATCAGCAAAAGTCCGGTTTAGAAAGCTGTGCCTGGAGTAAGAAAGCAAATGTCAGGTTCCTGGAGTCAGAGAGAGAGAGAGAGAGAAAGAGTTGGGATCTCACCACTCAGCAAAGCTTGAACCAGTTGAGATTCCCAGGTGTTCCCACTGCATCTTCATTGTCTTTTGTAAGTCTTTCCTCTAAGCAGTTTTTGTTCAGGCGAGGGGTTGAGTCCCTTGTGAGTCAGACAGCCTGCGTACTATGGCAGGGTTCCCCAAAACCACAGAGCTGACAGGTAACACAGCTTTGATTAAGTTTAGGGCTTTTCCTCATCTAGGAATCCCTTTCTGTATGGTTAGATTGTGGTTACCCAGTTATTGTTTGTTCTTAATACATTTTTATTGATTCTTTTTTCCCCCATTATCTTGTCAGATGCATTTGGGAAGGGGCTAGTTACAAAGGACATTTGTAGATATGCATGTGCTCTGGTGCATGCTTTGTATAAATGGTGAAATGTGCATCAGTGCTGAGAAAATGGTGGCGGCACACTTGAACTAGAACGCATCAAAGGTGTTTTAGTTCAAAAGCGCGTCATCGCCATTTTCTGCATGCTGATGCACATCTCACCATTTATACAAATGCATGCTATGCAGTGCCAGGCACGTCTGCTCATGTGCTCTGCGGACTGGATTAATTGAGTCTGCTGTGACGTGTTGGATTTTCAGTGTGTCGGAGCAGACAAAGGTACATGTATAAATGCCCAAAATGTTTACCAAGCAATTAGAAATGTCTTCTATTTTTGTCCACCAGAGGGCAATCAAGCAGCATGCCTGAAAATGTTTTTTTAAAAACAGTTGTTCATAACCAGAGGCAAATGTGGCAGCTTGGTGGGAGGTTTTTCCCAGGTCTCTTTTGTATGCAACTGTTTCATGCATAAGCTTCTGAGAGAGGCTAGACATGACTGGCAATCTGAATCCTCCCCCTTCCTCCACAGACTCAGACCTGTGACGGGAAGGGCGTGTTGGGGCCAGCACTGTTGTGGGAATGGCACGCTAGTTCTACGTAGCTAACGCCAGTGTTGATGCTGATGTTAAAGTCAGTGTTCTGCAAACACTTTATCTGCAGCTTTTTCCTCTGTCTTGACATTTCAAGTGAAGAACTGTAACTGTTGACATCAAACATGTGGGCTTCAAGTGAGAAATTTTCTAACTGAAAGGGTTCCTCCTGATCGGGTTGGCAGTATATTCTGAGATGTGAATTGCTTTCTTTGTAACTATTTCCCCAAAGTTCTGCATTCCTCTGATTTTTTTTTTTTTTTTAAATTGAAATATTATTGCAGGCAGTTTGCTGCTCTTTTACGTCTCAGCAATTAAAATAAGTGCTTACCCACTGTGGGGGGCGGGAAGTCCTGGATGGTTACTTTCTCAATGGCAGTCTGGTCTTGTTTAACTCCCTTCTTTTACTTCTTTATGTCTCTCTTCTTGTTTCTCTTTTGACAGCCTGCTGTTTCCTTGGGGCACCCAGCATTCTTGGATGCTGTGTGGTTTCTAAGAATGTTTCATGTCATATGTGCCTGCAAAGCATCCACCACAGCACATGCCATCTTTTATCATCCTGTGTGGGTTGTTTTTGCTGCTTGTGTTTGCCTTCAGCCCTGTGGCTACAGGTAGCATATTTTTGCTATAGATGAACTGGGCAAGGCTTTGCTGAGGTTTTTCATGTGTTAGTTCATTCTTAACTGAAGTTTTGCTTGTTCTGGTCTTACCTGCAACCATACCATAATTAGTTCTTTGTCCTATTGTATTGTCATCTTTATGAAAGAAGAAAGGGAAAAGCATACAGAAAGAGATGTAGAAGATGTTTTAAAACACATAGCGACAACTGGTCTGGGAAAATAAACTGTGCATGAACTGTGTGCACCTTTAAGAAACCATCCAACCAGTGCATGAAAAGAAAATAATAAATGGCACAATCAGCTAACTTTCCAATTAGGGGCAGGCATTTCTTAAACAATTCAAAAGTTAGAATCTGTGCCATTTTCAAAACTATGTCTAAAGATGGAGTTGATTTCAGACCTAAGTGCCAGTATAACATGGACTGCAGTTTGCACATAGTGATGCATTTCATTCCACTTAACTGTAAACAATTAAATTTAACTTTGGTTCTCTGTGTGATTCCATTGTACTTCTGATCAGGACTAAATACTTGTTAATGGGGAAGCCAATCAAAAAGATGTTGATTTACTAGAGTATTTTAAGTGAAGGGACACATTCTTTAGTCCTGAAAGTACAGGCCAGGCTGTCAAAGCTAGCCTCTGAAATTGCAGGTGTACTTTTGCAGTTCCTGTCTATGGCTGCCAAATATGCATTTGAAATGTTGAAACGGGATAATAACCTGTCTGCCTAACTTATACAGATGTATAATGGCTTGTGCATACTGAGCTAGAGCTGGTAGTTGTGAGACTGGTTGAGCTCTGTCTACTATATATATGCAGGCTGGCTTTTGGTTTGCAGCACCAGGACAGACATTTCTTGAAGAGACCACTGATCATTGGACACTGAAGATGATAACCATTGATTGCAGTTAGTCTGGTCAGTGGATGGGGATTTACTCAAAGAAAAGCATAGTGTTTGTTGGGAACAGTCAGTGCTACTTCTGCTGTTTCTGCTAGGTCCATGGGTGCCTGCCCAAATCTGTGCAAGAAAAGGCTTAAAGTTAGATCTGGACAAAGACATGAGGCTGTTCTGTCAAGACTTTGAACAACTTACAGGACTCCCTTTGTGCTATGTATGCATAATAAAAGATGGCTCCTCCTTCAAGGTGATTTGCATATGACAAGACAGCAGATGAAAAGAAAAGTATCTTTGGGGAATGTAGACAATAGGGTAACAGAAAAAAGTGGTGAAGGAAGATACAGTCTCAGGAAACCAAGCTGTTGTCATATGTTTTATAAGAAGCACTGCAAAATTAAATCTTAGGCCCTATCTACCTGTAGGAAAACTGCAAAAATGTAACTGCACTGAAGTTGTTGCATCATTACAGATTTCAGTGGATTGATGTAAAGTGGGGATAGCCATAGCTGTGGCTCACTTCAGAGAGAGGTATCAGTCTAAAGCCCACTTTACGTTAATGCAGGGTGTCTCCTTTTTGAGTTGTCACCTGAGTGCCAGTGTTTAATGGATCCTCAGGTATTCTAAATGTTTTACATCAAGTTACATGGTTACCAAGCTAGTTTTGAACCAATTCACATAATTGCAAACCCAGAGCAGATTAACTGAAGCTTGTCAACATTTCTGGAATCACGGTCGAGTTCTTAGGATGCCGACAGATGTAAAGGAAAGGTGCAGTGGGATCTGATGCAGGATCCCAACAATTGTGCCTCCTGCCATGGCACACATGCATGGCAGGAAGCTAAATGTGGCATCCTGCATCATATCACATTGCACCATATTACTGGTGCAAGAGAGTCCAAACTGGGCTCCCCTTGCACCAGCAAGTAGCAAGCTTGGCTCCCTGTGCCCTCCTGGCTGGGAACCCCAATCAACTGAGATGTGTGTCCAGCCTCTGCAGCAGACAGGAGGCTTGAAAAGCTCCCATGTGCTCTAGACCAGGGGTTTTCAACCTTCTTTGAGCAGTGTACCTCTGGCGGCTGGTCGAGGAGTGGGGGGAGGGGGTAGCAGCAGCCAGCTGAAGAGCAGGGGTGAGGGGTGGCCGCATGGAGCAGCAGTGTGGGGTGGTGGATGGCAGCGGCCGCCACGTTGCGAGCTTCTCTCCCTGTGTCTGGCTGGTCGGCTGGCACCTGTTTGGCTCGCAGTGGGGCGCCACTGCCCTCGCCTTGCCCCGGCCCTGCTCCTGTGAGGCAGCAGCACGAGGTGGCAGTGCTCTGTCCCTGCCCGCCTATGTGTACCCCGGGACCTTTCAAAGTACCCCTGGGGGTACGCTACTCCCGATTGACAACCCCTGCCCTTGAGACTGGGCACTGGCCACATGTTCTATTAAAGATATGATAGGAACCAGCCACAAAGTTATTACATGTATTCTGTGTAATAACTTTGTGGCTTATTTCTCATTCAGTCATACCATTAATTGAACATGTGGCCAGGTCAGTGCTTAAGATGTAATTAACCACAATCAGGCCCTAAGTGTAACATCTGTCCAAGGCCTTAGAATTTTAACATTTTGAATTTTGGGGGAAAGTACATCATGGAAGGGATTTCAGTAGTTTTTAATAATTGCTATTGGAGCTGCTGTTAAAAATTTCATAGACCTTAGGGCTGGAAAGGACCTTGGAAGGTCATCGAGTCCAGCCCCCTGCCCAAAGG
>NW_017729031.1:9115874-9118391 GCF_001723915.1 Gavialis gangeticus | reverse complement strand
AGCATCTATGGATGCAAGCCAGTGTTTTGGTCGCTTTACTGTTGAAACGGAGGGGAGTTTCATGGTTGCTAAGATCATGGGACTGGTAATAATGCTCTTTACCTGCACAGCAGTCTCAGTGCTCTGGTATTAGAAGCTCTGAAACTATCTCTCTTCATTGTCAAGGCTTCTGTTTAGAGCCTCCAGGTTGCTACTAGAAGCCTTGAAAATGAGGTGAGGAAGCAGCTATGAACCTGAAGGGCTATTGTTACTATTGAGACTTCTAATAGGAGCCCTTTGACAGCTGTTTCCCTTTCATTGTTTCTGGTTCAGTTAACGTTAATACAGCTGTTATGCAATTAATCACAGTACAATTAAGTTAAAAAAGAAACTGGAGCTGAAGAAACCCTGTGCCTAAACCCAAGTTGTTTAGCCACTTAACTGATATACAGCTAACATGTTTGGTGCAATGAGGCAGAAGGCAGGGCAAAGTGGCACCTTGTAGACTAATTCAGAGGGGTATAAGCTTTCGTAAGCAACATCTTGTAAATGATAGACAAGACAACACATTTGGACAAGCATTCCGTTACGCAGAATTATACCGTTAATTGGTATGCATGTAAGTGTTATGTGTTAAGTTACAACCCGTGATCAGAAACTGGAACAAGATCCAGAAACTTGCTAGCTCCTTTGCACCATGTGGGTGCTTCAGTTGAGCCTTGTTACACATGAATTTTTAGACAGCTCCTGGAGCTCTTAACCCCTGGATTGTCCACACATTAACACCTGAAACTAGTTTTAAGCACACTTTAGGCAGTTTAAAGTTATACCACTGCAGGGCAGGTTTATCTCTGATTGGCATTACCCATCTTGTGTTCCATTAATGTGTGGCCTCTCCCCACAGATGAGCTGCCCAAGTTGCAGTCTTCCAGAGCCCCAGGATGCAGTGTCCCCCCCTCACCCTCCTGTTCTACCCTCTGAACTCTACTGCCCAAGGGATGGTGCTAGCACCAAGCCAACTCCCACCCCTGCCCCAGGGGGTATGACCTTCCCACCCCCAAGGGTGCAACCCCATGCAAACAACCCGCAAAACATATGGCAGATAGTCAGATTGCAGTGCATGGACTTTTCCAGGAGTGAGATCTAGCGGGGGTGCAGGAGGAAGAAGGTAGGGGGCTGGGTCAGCTCCCCATGATCTTGAGTTCCTTCTTGGAGCAGAAGCAGTAGCTTCTCAAAAATCAGCTTCCCAAAATATCTTCTCTCACCACTGCCACCTCCCACCCACCCCAGGGAGCATGACCAGCATCTCCTACACCTAAAACTCAAATCCCAGTTTATTAAAACATGAGACTTTCCTTAATTTATTTCCTCTTTATTTTTATAATTTTTTTTTTACCAGCATCTTATTTCCTTCATTTCACCATCCTTCCTCCACTCCATTTCCTTCCCACCTTTCATTTCATTATTCATCCCCATCCCATTAACTCTCTGCCTTCCAGCTTCATGTTCCTACCCCCTGCCAACCTATCTCTTATACTCCACACCCCCCACCCCAAACACACACACACCTAGAGCAGGGATAGAAGCCTATCTGGGCTCACCAGCCCTGTAGTGGCAAGTCACAGCTGTGCTGGTGGGGGACAGACAGAGAAGGTTTTTAGCTTTAAGGTGTGACTGCTTCAAACACAAGCTAGCAAACATGATCAACATTTGAGCAGCTCGAAGTGCAATGTGTAACAAAGCCCTTAGAAAGCTAAATTAAATGGCCATCTGGGATTTCCCAAGTGTGGAGGAATACCAAGCAAATTCCTTTGTATACACAGCATACCCTCTTGAGCTTGTGGAGGAGATGTGAGCATGGGGGGCAGGCGGGGAGAAGGATGTGAGTGGGTATACCAGTTAGGGTTACCATATTTCCAGTTTCAAAAAAAGAGGGGGTGTAATATGATTGTGGGGGGCAGTGATATGCCTGTGCCCTGCTCCTGCCCTGCTGGGGAGGGGATGTAATATGATTGTGAGGGGGCAGTGATATGCTGGTACCCTGCTTCTGCCCCTCACTCCCAAGCCACAGCCCCCCCACCATCCCCAGACCATGCTGGTGCCTCTCACTCCTAACCTGCAGCCCCCTGGCACTGCCTGTGCCCCACACTCCTGACCCACAGTCCCCTGACCCCCCTGGTGCTTCTCACTCCCAAACCACAGCTGACCCAGCCCTGCCAGTGCCCCTCACTCCTGACCTGCAGCCCCCTGCTCCCCCCAGCCCTGCAGCATCTCTTTGCTGTCCTGCCCCTGAGAACTAAGGGGCTGAGCCACAGAGCTGTCTGCTATCCTCCACCCTCTTCCCCTGCTGGAGGGGCTCTGCTGCAGCCCCAGCATCTGGACAGCTTCCGCCAGTGCCAGCATGCCCCCCATGCCTCCCCTAGGGGTGTGAGCAGTGGTGGAGAGCTGCCCACCCTCCCCGTGTCCCCCTCGCCCCCCGCGCTTGCGGCTTGGTCCTGCACCCTGCCCCTGCCCCAGCCCCAGCTCCACTCCCTCCCT
>NW_017729031.1:9110618-9115811 GCF_001723915.1 Gavialis gangeticus | reverse complement strand
CTCCACTCCCTCCCTCATCATAGGAGCCTCGATATATTCCCCCCCATGACCCTTCCCTTCTCCACGTCCTTTCCTCCCCACAGACTTACTGGCCAGATGCTGGTCTCCAAGTTGTCAGGCTATATTCCAGGCTGTGTGCATGCTGCGGCTGTGCACATGCACGCGGCATTTATTGGTGACATTATTGGCTACACTGGCCCAAAAAGGCCGATTGCTGATGATGTCAGTTTTCCTTTTATTGGTGCCAGTCTGATATGGACTGATATACTGGTGCACCTCTACGTTATACCTATGGCTTGATTTAGTCCTGCAGCCCCAGAGATCAAGGAGGCACAAAGTGATGCTAAACAGAGCTCTGGTGCTGCTCAGGATTCTGGTGCCTGCAGGACAGTGTGGGGAAGGCGATTTATAATCCTGTCTTGCAAAGGACGTTATTAAAGGGAAATGAATTTATTAAACTTCTGGGTGTGCTGTGACTACTCTTAATG
Source organism: Gavialis gangeticus (assembly GCF_001723915.1). NCBI lineage: Eukaryota > Metazoa > Chordata > Crocodylia > Gavialidae > Gavialis > Gavialis gangeticus. Next base: position 9,115,323 of record NW_017729031.1, on the reverse strand, counting down.
ATACTACTTGAGAATACTGAACTGGTTAACTTTATCCAAATACTGATTTACCAATAAACAAGCTGGCATGATTGATATGCCTGCATGTTGTGTAGCAATAGCAGCCACATAGCTCAGCAGGCAAGAAAGTAAACCTATGAACTGAAAATTGTCAGCTTCTTGATACTTTCATGTTGCCAACTTCAGGGAGGCTGGTTCCCTGCCCCTCCCTATCTTTGCTGAGTATTTGCTGAAACTTGCTTGACATCTTATTTGGTAAGAGGTAGGATGAAATGAAATGGAAATATACACACAGTAGAAGTAATGCTACTCTATGGTCTGCTGAAATTATTAAGGCAACTTGTATTTGGATCTGTATACATGAAAAATGCTGTGTAAATACACACTAATCACTAATCAAGGCCTTTCTGCCTTGCCCCAGTGCTAAAACCTCTGGTATGTTCCCAGCACCTCCCCATTCTTATGCAAGCTGGAAAACTATTGAATCCAACCAGTAAAACACACAACATTAAAAACTGCCCTGTGTAGCCTGAAAGTATTAATAAGCAAGATGACCAGAAGCTGAGCTGCTGTCGCTGCACTTATTTCAAAGTAAACTTTGTTAAAAGGTTGACAGTGTTTTGGTACTGACAGCACAAATAAAAAGAGTGATGGGTTCCAGGTTTTTTAAAAATTTAAATAATTTTGAATGATTAGATTTATTTAATATATAAAATAATCTTAGAGTAGAAGTGAATAAATAGATTTCTTGGCAACAAGACTTTCTTAAATTCAGCTATTTTAACCAGGAGCAGTTTTCTCTGAACATTGAACATGGTAATGTTGTAGTTGAAAACTTGAATATAGCTATACGTTTCTTACTACATATGAGGAATGTCTGATAAATATTTTACAGCTAATTAAATATCCTTTTAAATATATTGTGTTCTGAAATGCTCCATTGTTGAGAGTGATATTCTTCTACCTAGCAATGGAGAAAACTCCCAGTAAAAGGTTGAAAGGGAAGAAGAAAAAAACGGTTAAATATGTTGTGATTTTTTTAGTATTGCAATAGAACACATTTAAATAAGGGAACCATGCTCTACATCAGATAGTAAAGCATGTATTTCACTATGATTATTAAATTACATATACGTTTATATATTTTTACTGTGCCATGTGTTGCCATTTTTACTCTTTAAAAATGGGTAAGATTGAAATTCTCTGCCCCCAGCCCATACCACTAAGGCCCTGGTTCTGTGAATGCTTAGAAAAGCACTCCCTTTTCAGTATATGAAAAGTTCCACTGCTGTTACTGGAGCTACTTACATGTTTAACATTTATCAGGTGTACAGTGCAAAGTGTTTACAGGATTGGGGATTCAGAAATATTCACTTTGTGACCTAGATGTTCACTAACTTTGTTTCTTCTTGTTCTCTTTTGGCAGGTCGGACTTCACTTAGCATGTTAAAGACTGTCATTAATTCACTGACTTTTTTTTCTTCAACCTGATCTGCATTCTGTTCAACATGAGCTTTTCACAGACATCAGCAGCGTACCAGGTTTCAAATATTTTGAGCTTTGTAGAATCTTCATGTGTACAGAAGTGTTCCACTCCACTCTTCTTCAGAACTATGTACAATGTAGTTACCATATCCATCTGTGTAACAATAGAAAGTCTGCCATTCCAAATCTTTCACTGACTGCATTTGACCTCTTGGCGCTGGTTAGGCTGGGGCCTTTATGCTGGTATTGATGCTTTTTTGAAGTGCTCAATTGCATCAGTAAATCCTGACTTCTGACAGCAAAGAATCAATCATTCAGCAACCAAGTGCCATTGAAGGCAGGTGATTGTGTTCCGTCATGTCTGATTTACTGTATAATATACATATTATTTTATATTTTTAGGGGAAGAAAATGTGCTGCTATACGGTTTGAAATAATTTTAACACTTAACATTTTCGGAAATAAATTTCCCCAAAGAAGCATTTGTAATATCCTGGTAAAATCTTTGGAACTGTATAATAACATTAGTACGGGACTTGTTAAAGATCAAACTATGGAATGAAGAGAAATCTGTTAGTTTAGATCTAGGTTTTGAAGTTCAGTGGTCACATGAATACATGTATGTGAGAACTATCTTAAAATGTAACATCTGATCTGCTTGTAATTCTACTTCTGATGAGGGGATTTCCCTGAGTTTGATGGCTAGCCCTGTGTTTATAAGCATTGTTCATTATGGACTCCTGAAAGCTTTCAGAATGCTGCAAAAATCTTGTATTGGAAAAGGTGACAGGTATGCCACCTCCCCCCACCACTTTTGACAAGCCCTGATCTGTTCCTGTTGGAATTCAGAAATGGGACCTAGCTGCTGAGCACCTATAGAGATCTACTGAGGGCTTAAAAGGGAGGAGAGGGTATCTACCTGAACTGTGCTGTGCAAAGAGAATTTAGGAACATGACATGTCTTAAAACAGCACATTGCAAGAAGCAAAGAATGTATGTATGTATTAGAACTTGACAATATGCAAGTCTGTTAATGGGTAGTATAGTTTTAGCTCATTCAAATGATGATGAGACTACTTGTCTTTCTTGGTTTCTCCTATAGTGCCAGATAAGATGTTTCCATCTTCTCAGCAGAGGGCATTGAAAGAATTATGGTAAAATTAGGTTGGCAGGCAAAAGTCAAACCACTTATGTTGGATATCAACTGCTTTTGTTTCACATAGACATTTTAAGCTATATTATGTCTTAAAAGCAGGATGGATTTCACAGAGACTAAAGCAGAGTGTACCCTTTAGTCTTGTTTTGCTGCTGTTTGCTTTTATTTAATTTTGGAGTTAGTTTTTGGATTCTGAACATGTTGTGCTGGTAGACATATTACAAACACTTAACTGCCATAGCATATATCCAAACGTTATGAATTGACTTCAGATTTTTTTTCTAAAGAAGTTATCTGGAATCTTTCAACTGTAGCAAAAGAAATGGGGTTTAATTTAATTTTTTTTAATGTTGCACTATTTTTGGGAGCATTTTTGTTAAAAATATTTAATAAAGATTGAAAAGTTGCATTTGTTTAATTTATTATGTATTTCCAAGTTTCATAATTCTCTGATTTTTCTTACTGTGCATATACATTGCCAGGAAAATGAACTGTGAATTTGCCATATGCAGTCTCTAATAATGGGACTAATTCAAAGCCACTCTGTCCCACCCTATCAACTATTCACAGCTTAAATGTGTATTCTGAATAAAGCACCTACTTTCCTTTCATTTTATTTCTAAAGCAGTTGTCTTAGGGAGGAGTGTCAACTATTAATTGCCATTGTTTTATTAGACATCAAACATTTTTGTATTATTTCCTCATTCTGAACTATATATAGCTTGAATGCTATAGAATAAATTTGGTCCCATGGTCTTGATTTGAAATCTGTCACCGAGCAATTTTTAAGTGTAGCTCTAGTTCAAAAAATTATGTGGTCTTCACATACATCAGAACAAAAATAAAACCTTTCAATTATACATAACAGTTTAGACGGTTATCTTGAGAGTCATTGATAAGTTAGCTTTGATGCCTCTTAATAATCATGTTAGTGCTGATCAGCCAGTCAGTTCATCTAGCTTAGATCACTTAAGCGCCTCCAAGCTAATTTTTAAAATTATGACTATAAGATGACTTTCTATCACTGAAATGCTTAAGGGGTATGTTATACCGTAATCCTAAAAGAAAGAGTTGCTGGGCGCGCCTACACATGCATTAATATGCCTTTTCTAATATGCATTAAACTTAGTACCTTCAATATGAGGTGCTAAATTAATATGCATCAGGTAGTGTTAATGCACAGTAGCGCATATGCACACTTTAGTGATGCTTAATGTGCAATAGACTCTTTTACTGTGCATTAAAGTGCAATAAATGTCACAGTTACTAGCGTAATGTCACAGTTTGTGATGCTTTAATGCGCAGTAGTCTACTGCACATTAAAATGTACATGTAGATGCACCCACTGTTTACCTAATTGATCTAATTACTGCATCAGTATAACTTATTCTGCTTTAAAAACTTTGTTCAGTGAGACTATTTTAGTTGAGATTTAATTTCACACTCTTCAGTTTCTGTTTAGCTTTTTTTAACCACTTTCATAGTATCTTGCACATTTTATACATAGAAGTGAAAATCACGTCTCTGCTACGCAGAGCTCAAAGGCCTGTAATTTACTATTTTACCCTATTTAATGGTATTTTACTCTTTCTTTTCTCCCTGAATATTGCATTTTATATTTATTGTAGATAGTTTTTTTAGTTAACTGACAAAAATTGTTGTTTAAGTAGTTTAGATTTAACTTCATAGCTAACATTTCATGCACAGGACATGTTTGAGTAAAACTGGAAATGCTGTTTATGAACAGAAAATGTTTACAATATGAAAGTAAAATATGCATTTTTTTGCTATTGATCAATAATGTGTTGCTGCTCAGTTGTGTTTCTGTAACTGATGAGTTCTTAAGTTGTATTTATCCTTGAATTCATTTTTTATTAGCTAAAATATTTTTTTCCCTGAAAGTAAGGAATAGCTTAAAAGCTGGAAAAATTTTGGCTGATATGTGATTCTAAGTGTTGTGTTTCACGAAACGGGTGAGATTGGGTTATCCTGAATGCATTGGAAGGTTTTTAAAATGGATCCTAACTGTATCATTGTCTGCCCACTTCAGTCTTCTGACCTTCT
>NW_017729031.1:9106954-9110491 GCF_001723915.1 Gavialis gangeticus | reverse complement strand
TTTTGCTTTTTTTTTTTTTTACTGTTTTTGTTCTGTTACCCATTGGATAAATACATATGTCTACTGAAAAACATAATGTTAAACAATTTAATCTTTGACGCTTCTCTTCAAATATTAACAAATCTCAGATTAAGTTAAATCCATTTCAGAATTGTACTTGTGAAAGGATGGAGCATTGTGGCTTCAGGCTTGCACCTTTCAGGCATATTAATGTACCTCTCCTCATTGGAGTGAAGAGAGGAAAACTCAAAAAATAATTTTTTGAAAGAAAGTAGAAACCCAATTTTGAGGACAGAGGGAACCATGGAATCAGACTAGCAGGATAATCTTAATCCACCCTTGCTTTGATATTTAGCTTTAATGACTAAGGACTGAAAATGCATTGGAAAACAAAGTGTGCTAAACAAATACAGAAAGGAACAGCACTGCAAATTTCTGTCTTACTCATAAACAATTTTGTCAATTTGAAACACTTTTCATTGTGGGAGAATTATTGAGGGGATTGAGGCATTCTGTAGAATTAAACTGTCTAGTTTGTAAAGTGTGTAATGTGTACTGCAGATGTGTATTCTCTGGGCTCTATGTATCATTACAGTAGTGTTCATTTTAGGAAAAATTAAATCGTGGACACATTTTGGTGGTAAGGGGAAAATTGTGATTGCATCAGATGATGCTGTAATGTATTAAACTCTTAATAGCAGATCTGAACCTCCTCCCCGCCCCCCTTACACCCTTCCTTGGAGTTAAGTCTTCTAATCTTGGTTCAAAAATACTCTCTATTAAAGATGTATGGATACACTGGCAGACTGCATGATGTATCATTTGAAACCTGTTCAAGTGGAAAATAAAATTGAATTAAACTTTCTTGCATGCTGTGTTTGTGACATGCATTAACATTGTCTTGGTGTAAACTTGTCTGTGGCACAGGTGTTTTCCCACAAATAATCTCTATTTAGGCGCTAGTTATTTTGTGGTAAATTGTATAAATGCAATGGAGCACCTAGGAATGCCAGCGTTTTAGTGGTCTGCTAATGTGTGGCAGGTAGACAAGATGCCCAGGGAGGCATATAGTAGAAATCTATCACTGTAGAAGTCTGTTACTCTTTTACAAATACTTTTTTCCTCCCACATCCTCACCTCAAATCCTCCATCCACTCACTCCTTGCTGGATGGCCTAAGTCAGGACAAAGACATTTTGCTTCTTTCTTGTTGTCAAGTGCTTAACAGGAGCATTACTGTCTGCTTTCTGTGCTCTGATATAGTGAGCCTTCACAGAGTGCTTTCAGTATGAAAACTGTTCTTACTAAGTGTGAAGAGTTTGGGTGTTGACTTCTCTATTTTAAAAAGTGTTTCTAAAAGGGTTTCTAAAGGGCATGTGCCAACAATTGCATTTTATGACATTCCAGAGAGGGTTTAGCTGGCACCAGCAGCTAGACAGATTCTTGTTGGAAGCTCATTGCCATTTAAAGCCCTTTTTGACAGTCAGCATTGAGAACTACAGCTACTAGTCTTTGACTCACTGACTAACATGTCATTGACCAGCTAAATTCCTTAATATTAAATATAAATTAGAACTTAATTGTACCTATTTCATAGATTTCATAGACAGTCGGGCTGGAAGGGACCCCAGAGGATCATCAAATCCAGCCCCATGCCCAGGGGCAGGAAGTCAGCAGGGATCATAGGATCCCAGCAAGATAAACATCCAAAAGTGTCTTGAAGGCGTTGAAAGTGGGTTCTTGAACCACCTCCGGTGGCAGTCTGTTCCAGACCTTGGGGACTCGGACAGTAAACAAGTTCTTCCTTATGTCCAGCTTGAAACAGTTGTAGAGGAGTTTGTGACCTAGTTCTGTTGTTGGAGGGCTGGAAAAGACCTCAGGAGGTCATCTAGTCCAACCCCCTGCTCAAAGCAGGACCATGCCCAACTATATAATCCCAGCCAAGGCTTTGTCTACCTAGGTCTTAAAAAAAAAATCTCTATATAATTAGCTTGTTGTTAAAACTAGGAAGTAATCATTATTTCCTTACTTATAGCAAAAGGTATTTCTAGCCATTCAAAACGAAACGCTTCAGCAGAGAAGTTTTCTATCTTAAAGAGTTAAAGTCCGTTAGAAAATGTAATATTTAGTACTTAGTTGGTATGTCTACACAAGATGCTTAATGTGCAGTAGACTAATTCTGCTGTGCTTTAGCATGTCATGGCAAAAGCTGTGCTAATGGACAGCAGAATTAGTCTACTACTGCACATTAAGCATCATGAAAACACTGTGACCTGGCATGTCTGTGCAGTAGCACCAGTTACTGTGCACTCATATTAGAGGTACTAAACTTAATGCGCAGTAACAATGGTGCATTAATGCATGTGTAGATGTGCCCAGTAAGTACCTAGTCCTTACTAGGCATTTCACTCTGATCTTGCAAGCAAAGGTAGATATTACATGTTGCCTTACTAGAGAGAGAATATATCTTCCATGAGTAAAAAGAATGTCTAAAAACCTTTATGATCCGACAGATAAAGGAAGAGTTAAATTACAGAACAAAAGGCTTGCAGGAGTATTCTTGCCATTTCCTTCCCAGAAAGTTGATTGTATATGTTAATTTGCCTCTTTCTCAAAACATCACACAGTGATCATATATCTTAACTTCCCTTCCAAAATTTAATTTGCCAAAATACAGTAGGAAGCAAAGGCCAAGATTTTATACTGTAAGAAGTGTTTAATCCAGCATTGCCAATTTAGATGAAGTACCTTCAGACAAGACCCTGTGAATGCTAACAAATTCTCTGTAATGATGCTGAACTTGATTAATCAAGCTGAAGGCAGGTCTTATTTTTCAATGGCAGAACAATTTGGTTTTGCCATGAGCATCTCATTCCTATAACAGAATGTCATTTTACTTGATACTCCAATCCTTAATGTCTAGCACAGGTTGTCTGTAAAGTCCAGCTGGTGAAGATGTGAACTGATCAGCACCTACATTGGCAGGTGCGGCATGCAACCACCACTGCACCTACCTTAAGTCTTTGGGTTGTCAAGGTGGCCTCTTTCCCAACTACTAATTTTGCATTAAAATATTAGCTTCTGACTCATAACTCTCTTTCATTCCATGCTGAAGTCAGCATAGAAAAAATACAACATTCAGGGAGCTTGGTACAAAAAAATCCTTATAAATCTCTTGTGCCATGTTACATCTGCAGCATGAGACACAATTCCCTATGTTGTAAAGATAACTAAGTCTTTGTTTTGTGTCTGCTTTGACCTGATGGCTCTGACAGCTCATCAGGCTAGTCAGGTGACACTGTTCCTCTATATTTTCTGGGCTGCCCTGTGTTGAAATGGGAATCTGGGTTAAGTTCCTGAATTGACCCTGCCAGACCCATACTGACCTCAACACATAGTTAGGAAGCAGTAATTACTATTTGGGACCAATTGGGGTGGGGGAGGGCACACAAGGGGCTGGGGTACGTGACTTTGGAGGAGAGGCTGAGGGAGCTGGGCTTATTTGGTTTGCAAGGAAAGGGGGGGGGGGATTTGATAG
>NW_017729031.1:9101305-9101954 GCF_001723915.1 Gavialis gangeticus | reverse complement strand
GGGCTTATTTGGTTTGCAAGGAAAGGGGGGGGGGGATTTGATAGCAGCCTTTAACCAGGGAAGGAAGGGAGGTTACAAGGAGGATGGAGCTGGCCTGTTCTCAGCGGTGGCAGATGACAGAACAAGGAGCAGCCTTGTCTCAAGTTGTAGCAAGGGAAGTTTAGGTTGGATATTAGGAAAAACTGTATCAGTAGGAAGGTGAAGCACTGGAACAGGTTGCCCAGAGAGAGGTGGTGAGGTCTCCACCCTTGAAGGTTTTTAAGGCCAAGCTGAACAAAGCCCTGCCTGGGATGATCTAGTTGGAGCTGGTCCTGCTTGGAGGAGCCCTCCACCTCTCATTTCTGCCATTCGTTTCCTCTTTCCCCGTTGCGGGGGTGCTGTGGGACGACCCAGCAGGCAAAACACGCCGAAATGAAGTACCGGCCACACGGGAGATGAAGCCAGAGGTTCCTCAAGGGCCCCGCTTCTCTGGGGAGCTCATGGGGAGGGGGCTAAGTGCGGGGAAGGGGCTGAGCCCCGAGGCGAGGGCTGATGCCACAGCCCGGAGCGGCTGCAGCTGCGCCAAGGTGCGGCCTCGTCACATCCCGGCCCGCCCGCGGCCGAGGCGCGCCCTCCCCTGCAGCCGCGGGCGGTTGACTCTGAAGCCGAA
>NW_017729031.1:9056592-9101187 GCF_001723915.1 Gavialis gangeticus | reverse complement strand
GGCCTCGCCGCCCCGCGGAGCTCGGGCTGCCGCCGCCGCCGCTGCCCAGGTAAGAGCCGGCTGCCCCTCGCCTCGCGCGACTCCTGCCTCCTGTCCCCTGGGGGTCACTGCTGGGGGTGCCCCCCGCAGCCTGAGGCGCCAGCTCCCCTCCCCGGCTCGCCCAGCCCGTGCGGGACGCGGCTGGCGGGATAGCCCCGGGGGTGGGCAGGCCGCCGCGGTCCCTCCGGGGTCTTTGTCTGGTCTTCTCCGGTGGGCAGACGAGGCAGGTGAGTCTCAGGTAGGTAGGAAGGACCAGCCCCGGCCTCTGCAACCTCCAGGGACGGAGGTGCCACAAGCCGGGCGGGAGAAGGCTGGAAAACCCTGTCGGGAGCTAAAGGAGCTGGCTGGAATAATGGTCACGTCTTCCTGGGCGGCACAGACCGGGGGCTGGGCTCTCCGCCCCACGGTGGGCGCTGGTCTGTGCGGCTGGACCGCTTCCAGCGCCAGGTGCGTTTGGGTGTTTCCCTGTCAGTTGCCATCACATGCCCATATGATCGACTCCCCATCCGAAGGAGCCCGCCGCCTTTTGCAACCGTTTGGAGAAGGAGAACGGAGGCACAGTGAGATTGCGCGATTTGCCTGGGGTCCAAATCCCCTGCGGTGCAGGAGCTCCCATCCAAACCGGTGCCCCCCCCCCTGACTTTTGCATCCAATTATCAAATTAGGCTGCAAACCCTTTGGGGCCACGACTCTTTTACTTTGTATTTAGGAAGCCCCTAGCACGGTGGGGACCTGATCCTGTTCTGGGGCCTCTGGTTACTATAGTAATTCAGGTAATAAAACCAGTCTAGGACTTGCTGAGTGCATACAGCTCACAGAGACAGGACTGTTCACCTGGTCAGTCCCTAGGGGCAAGGTAGGGGCCTAGTACAGGGGGATGGAGGGGAATCATGCACAGGTGGTGGCATGTCTCCAGCCGCTTAAAGGGGCTGCATGCTCAAGCTGTCTGCTGCCGCCACCCCAGTCCTCCGCAGTCTCTTATGCCCTCCTGTAGCTCTGCTTACCCTTGCTGCTGAATTAGCTGTTGTTTGTTGGTGCTGGCTGTGCTTTTCAGTGGCACTTGGTAAACTGAAGCTGCATTAGAGGAGCACAGGAAACCAGCCCTCCCTGCTCTGGAGGGGATTGGCAGCCTGTGACAGTGGCTGGGTCTAAAAGATTGTTGCCCTTGACTTACTAAAGATGCACTCCTGTATCCTAATAGGGCAGTGCAAGTAGAATCCACAGCCTTCAGGTGGAGAGATCGAGGGCCTTGCCGAGGAGGCTTTGGATTATTGCGCGGTAGAGTTATCAGCCTGTGGCGTACGTGCCATAAGTGGCATGAGCAGCTGCTCACTCTCTCTTTCGTATGGCATCAGATATCAACTTCCAAATCTATGAGCCACTGTCTGGTATTATTGCTCAACGTGCAGCTCTGTTATTGCTCAGTGTGCCGTCTGGGCATTGGTAAAGATCGCCACTTTCTGTTAAGTGCTGCACTGTTTGCTGGACACTGCATCCACACATGTTCATCTTGTGAAGTGTTGTTTTGAAGTGTCCATATCTAAAGCACAGTTTGTTCAGCTTGACCCACACTTCTCTGTCAAGGTTGTGCGCAATGAGGGACTCGTTTGGTGTTGGTGTAAAATGCTGTAGGAATAAGTCTGACCTTTCCCAGCAGTTGGCCTCCTCCATTGCTACTCATAGGTTTGATTCAGCACCTGCAGTCTCTTCCAGGAGCTTGTGGGTTCATGTATAAATAGTTTATGACTTTTAAGACTTTTAAGCCTCCATCTATTTGGGTCTTCAGTTAACAGTTGCTGGAGCAGGTGATTTTCATCACCTCTTGCCTCTATTGCCAGTCATGATGTTAGGGTCTGTCATCTTTTATCACTTGGTCTCATGTCAAAGGGCATTTTTATACATGCAAGTGGCACAGCACTGGGCACTTTGAAAATCACCTGGCCCTGCATCGCTTGCAGTTGTATAAATGGTGAAATGTGCATCAGTACTGAGAAAATGGTGGCAGCACACTTGAACTTAAACACATTGGAGGTATTTTAGTTCAAAAGCACACCACTGCTACTTCCTGTGTGTTAACACGCATTTCGCCGCTTATGCAACTGCATGTGGCACAGCACAGTTCACATCCGCTCACGTGTGGAGCAGACTTGAATAACTGAGTCTGCTGTGAAGTGACAGATTTCTGGCACATCACGGGACAAAAAGGTATGTGTATAAATGCCCCAACAGTATAGGGAGTACATCTGTGTGTGTGTGTAGGTTGTGCAGCTTGTTATGAGTCTCAGCACACTGTTAAGTACTGTGTTGAGCATTTTAGTGTGACAACTTGTGGACCATACAGGGGCACAGTATTCTGGTGGGGCATATACTACAGCAAGTTCGGTGGTTCTGAGCACTTCGATGTTGGCACCCCATGTCGTGCCAGCTATCTGCAGAGATTTTACTGCTGACCTTCTGAGTGTGATGTTTACAGGTGAGGGAGCAGTCTAACAGGACTTCTAGGTAGTTGGGATATGCTCATGGGGAAGAATGTGGTTGCCTTCTTGGATGCACTTGGCTTGACAATTGTCCAGGTTGAAGAGTGATGAAACTTACTTGTTCATGTTCAGCTTTAAGTGCCACTTGTGGAGATGTAACTCATCACTGACTATGCCAGTACTCCATGTCATTTCCACTTCTGTCATGTCTAGTCCGTGGGTTACTATAGCAACGTTGTCAGCAGACAGGTATCACTTAGATGTTGTATGTAGGAAGTCTGAGGTATATACATTCAAAAGTATTGGTGCTAGCACTCCATTCTTCAGAGTTCATACTCTGCTTTTTTCTCCTTGGCTGGTAGTGAGTTTGAATGATCTGCTGGAGATCACGTTCGTGATGAAAACGTATAGCTTGCGGTCAGGTATCATAGAGTGCAGTTTATATTTGAGGCCCTGATGCCATGCAGTGTCATAGGTGGCTGTTAGGTTGATAAAAACCACACCTGTTTTCCATCTCATTTCAAATATGCTTTCTGTCAGATGTAAGTAATGCAACTTGGTCAGTGGCACACTGCTTTTTCTGAAAGCCAGCTTGTTCTTTTGGGAGCTGGGGATCAATGATGTTCTCCATAGGAGGTGCACAGGGGTGCATGCGCACCCCCTGAGAGTGCTGGTGTACCCCCTCACAGCCAGTGTTCTCGGGCAGGGAGATGGGCGAGAGTGCTGGTGCCCACCCTGAGAATGCCGGCTGGGGAGCGGGGGCTCCAGGAGAAGCTGGTTCCCCCCGCAGCCTATCGCGCTCATTTGGAAGTGCCAGCGGCATGCCACTGCCACTTGTGGGTCAATGGGATCGGCTGCAGGGGGACCACTCCTGGCCTGTGCAATTAGTCTCAGGGGGCAGGAGTGGGCCCTCCCCCCCGGTTGCTGACTGGATCCTAGGGTGGGGGGGGCAAGTGCCCCCCGACTCAGGAGGCACCAGTTACCCATGATGTTCTGTATTGTATTTAGGATTATGTGTTCCATGAGTTTGGATGTAATGCAAAATAGTGAGGTGGGTTGGTAGTTGTTTGGATCCTTTGGTGGTTTATTGGGTTTCAGGATAGCAATGATGTTAGTTTTTCTCCAGATTTTTGGAAGTCTTTTACTTTCTAAGTTTTTACACATGAATTTTTGAAGCCATCTTTTCGTTGTGGTTCCGAGGTTGGTAACAGATTCTGGGAGTATCTTATCTCTTATCCGGTCCAGCAGTTTTGCCAGTCTTGATCACTATAATAGCTGTGTCAAACTCATTCTCAGAGATGGGAGCGATTAAATTAAGGTTGATGCTGGGTGATTTAACTTGTTCCCGAGTCAGGTGCCTAATCATGTGTGTGTTGCTTCCTTGGGTCACTGTACTTGCTGTTGTTACACAGTATTTTCATGATGGAGTTTGCTGACACAGGGCAATGCCATTCTTTGGTGCCTTTGCCTGTAAGGCAGTTAGTTAATGATGCACCATGCTCGTCTGCTTAAATGGGTCATATCTAATCCCTCTATGGTAGTGAGCCAGCTCTCCTTTTGGATATTGTTCAATGCGGTAGCTAGATGTTCTGTAGTTCTTTTTATGTCTGCAGGGTGATTGCATTGCATTGCCTGACGATGTTAAAAAGATGTTCACCCTGCTCGTCCCAGCATGGCGCATAATAGCCTCTATGGCCTCTAGGTACACTGAGTTTGGTTTTTTCAATTTTGGAGTTTGTAAATGTATTGTAGCCCTAATTGTTGTTGGTTTTCTGATGGATCATCTAATTGGTTTGCTCTCTGGTTGGTCAGCCTTCGGTATTTCTGCCAGTCCACCTTCTGAAAGTGCCATCTCAGAGCTGGTCTGGATGGCGTGGACTGAAAAATCATGTTGTCAATGCTGATAAGTGAGGGTCTGCGTGGAGATGATGGAAACTTATCAAGTATTTTTCTTATTGGCATTTTACTTGAGTTGCCCTTCACCAGGCAAGATCTGGGTTTGTCTGAATGTTCCAGTATCCGTAGTGGAAGGTATGTGGCTCCTTTGGGTCGTGCTTGAGGGTTATATCATTCAGGCTTGCCCAGAGATGATAATTGTGTCCGTTGGTACTGTTAACACCAGCCACTGTATGTAGCACACAGCAGATCAGGGCAGGGGCAGGCAGCACAGCAATGGATAGGGCAGGGGACCAGAAAGCAGAGCAGCAGATCAGGCGGGGTAGGGGATTGGAATGGAACTTGAGGATGGCGTGGGGCTTAATTTGTGGCACACCTGCTGGAAAGGTTGCCCTCCACTGCTATAGTGCATATCAGAATTACACGGCTGCCAGTTGAAAGCGTTCAAATCACAGAAGTCAGTCCCCTGTGTGTCCCGCCCTCCCAACCTGATTTTGGTTAAGACATCATAGTATTTTAAACACTAGCAAGTGCTGGGCTCTTTTAACTTGTCTTCTGCTTCTTTGAACTTTTAGGATTCATGTTGTTTTAACTTTTTCCTTACAACCACAAAGGCTGGAGGCTCATTTTTGCTTCTAAATGAAAACTGAATTTCATGTGTAATCAAATGACTTCAGGTGCTGAGGTTGTGAAAAACAAAATGCCAAAAATGGTGGGGTTTGCAAAACTGTGGAAGTGGGTAAAAAAGACCTTCAAGTGCATCTGCAAACACACTTGCAGACCAAAAAACAGAGAATTGAAAGCTGAAGGGGGGATGTCTTACCTCTGACTTGTTATCCTAGCAGGTAATCTGTACAGGTTTATGCAACAGCTGAACAGTTTCAGGCCATGCACTTATAGTATAATTTAAGTCATTTCTTCCATGTATAAGTGTAGGTATTAGTTTTATAGTAGGGATGAAGGGACTTTCCGCATTTGGCCATGTTGAAGAGCCTAGTGATTCATGAATCCCTGATTCGTGATACATGATTGCCCAAATCCCTGATTCATGGCGCACACAGGTGATTCATGGTACATGTTTGCCTTTTCAGTTCATCAGCAGTTTGACACAACTTTAGCCCACAAGAACTGTTGCCTCTCCTCATCAAGCTGTGGTTGATTTAAGTGAGTTGGGATTTTCAGAGTCGCCTAATTGCTGCATTCAGTTTGCAGCCAGTTCCATCCTCTCAGTGACATCCTTCCCAGAGAGCATAATGATACAGCGCTGATAAAGCCAGGTTGATGCAGAGTGCGCTGTCGTCAAAGCTTGACATCTGGCATCCTATCCACGCAAAGTTAACTGTTGAGTCTGATAATTCCATAATCAGCTTATATGAGATGGAGCCAGTGTGTTGATCCTTGGAGCACTTCTGAGGATTTCCACCCCATGTTGGCACCAGATGCTGCATGCTTTGTTCTCTGCCAGCTTGGAGGTGAGGGAGGGAGCATCTCTATGCTGGGAATGGTGGGAGCCACAGAAGAGGCAAGTGATGCAGCTGTTGTGGGGAGGAGCAGAAATTGCAGAAGAGGCACTTTTTCTTGCAGTGCTGGGGACTTTGCAAAAAAGGACAGAGCCACTTCTTGCTAATGCAGACCAGACAGTGAATTTGTCCCCTTGGGGTTTGCCTTCATCCCCATGTGCAGGTCTGTGGCAGGGGATGGGGAACGCTCTTTTTCACATAAGTAGAGGCTGGCATTGTGTCACTCGTGGGTGTTACAGATAGGGACCTACTCAAATCGTGATTTCCCAGAAATCACGATTTGCCTTGCCTGCAAAATGGGCAATGTCTGTGAAATCTGCAAAAAACAAAACAAAACCTCACTAAAAATAAAATGCTGGCTCCCCAGAGGGGGCCAATAGTACTCATGGTTGGTGTGGCCCAGCTGTGCAGCCTGCTGGGGGGAATGGGGGAGCAGGGCTGCTAGCACGAAGGGGAGCCCAAGATGGCTGCTGCCCCCACCCCTCACTGCTGATTCTCTGAGAGGGCTGCCAGTTGTGCGTCTTTGCCCCTTGCTACCAATCAGTGGTGAGAGGTGGGGCTGTATGACAGAGCCCCACAACCAATCAGTGGCGAGTGGCCCCTCAGCCAGTCAGTCAGAAGTGTGGGCGGGGCCGTGCCATGATAAACTCTCAAAAATGGTAGCTGGTCCCACAATTTGCCCATGAAATTGGCCAGCTGCCTCCTCGAGTTGGGTAGACCCCTAGTTACAGAGGGTATATTGGCCAAGGGCTCTGTGTCAACTGGTCTGCTTTGAGAGACTAAAAATGCTACTCAACTCTTCAGACTAGCGCTTTGACAGCTCAAGGGAACCAGCAGTGACAACTGAACTAGAATCAGAGGTAACAAAGTCACCAGCACTGTTGTGTATGAGGCAGCACAAGACTGATCCTCTACTGGAGGTGCCTGGCAGGGGTAGACAAATGCCAGAGGAGGACATAATAAGAAGGCTTAAGAATATAAAAGGAAAGGGGAGTGATTAGTAAAAAGGGAAGGAGACATGACTAAGACCAGTGCAAGGATATGGAGGTCAAATGACATATTCACGCTGGAGTTCTATATGGCTGATCCGCACTGTCGTATCGAGCACCTTCCATACAAAGTCAGTAATATCAGCAGGTACCCAGTGGGCTTAGTGGCATCTCTGGTGCTTCTCCCTTTCTGGTATAACAACTCTGCTTGGTAAGAGTTGGGTTTTTGAGGTGTACATGGGTGCTTAGTTTTGGTTTGCTTTTGGATTTTAAGTTTGTCATTTTTTGTTGTCAGTAGTACCAAAAGATGGTGGTAGTGTTTTGCGTATCATTCCTAGGGTGGGCTAGTCTTTCGGAAGAGAGAGCCCATTGTGCTCTTCAGTTAAATTATTTTTAAGGGACAGCTGATTCTGATTCTGAATTGTTTCTTGTTCTGGATGAGTTTAAGGATACTAGGCACCCTCCTTAAAATGCAAAATTGATGGTAGCTGTGAGAGAGGGGCTCTTCAAAGGGCAAAGAGTAGATTCTTCCCATAATTTTCTCATTCCCTCATTGAAGAGGTTCTAGAAGCCCTGAAGGGACCCACCACATATAAATAAGACCACTTATGTAGGGCTTGGGTGAAAATCCCTTCTCTCAACAAAGGTTAAGCAAATTAATTTCTATGATATAAAACCTTAGAAATTAAAATAAGAACTTCCTTATAGTTTGCCTGAGCCTGGCTTATCACATGTTGTTTATGCTTATGTATAGTACCTGGGATTCTGTGGGTTCAAAGAAAAAACATTTCCCATTGTGTTCCTGCATGAATGGGAAGTAGATCAAATGTAATAACTCCCAAGCTTAGCACATAGGTGTATGTCTGATGCTTTGAATCGGGTGGAAACTTCTGTCTGATAAGACACAGCAACACTGCTAAATTTTTAAGTAAGTAGAACCAAATTAATGTAAGCCCTTGGAGAACAAAAGTTTTCACAGTGAAAAGTGCAGTTTTGAAGATCTGCATTTTTGAGAATGGAATTTCAAATGATGACTTTCCTCAAGGACTGAGTCCTTTGCTGTGTTGTGCACAAACAGGTGTGGTTTTAAAGTTATTCTTCTATTACTTGTTAAATGAGCCATTCAGTCTAGATAAGAGATAAAATCTTTTGGGCTTTGTATTTGCCTTCAGGAGATTGCTGGTCACTGTGTTCTCTATTCGGAGTCCAAAATGCTTAAATGAAACTCAAGTCAAATTTGATTCTGACCGTATCTCTGTTCTTTTCTTGCTCAATCTTCAAAGTGCATGTCAGAACTTCGGATTCTAGACATATTTTAAAATCAAAAGCATTTCTGTTCTATTTTTACAAATAAAATGTTAACAGAAGGGCTTCTTCAGTCCTCTGGTTACCCTTGATAACAATTTGTTGGCTTATTCAATAATGTTTGTTTGCCAGAAGGCAGGCTCAGTTGGGGTTCAGCCTTTCAGTCCTTATAATAAATGCAGGTGTGCTCCTACAATCTGACAACTGAAATTCTTGCTAGAAAGGCTGCAAGACTTAGCTGTCAATGGGGTAGAATACATTTTTGAAGTGGAAGGCCTATATAAAAGTGTTAATATTATGAGGTCAGGGGAAAATCTCTTGTCTGCCTACTCAGAATAGGCTGCTATAGCTATACATTAGTTAAGGAAGTCCATCTTAAAATTGCTCATTCATACAGCAGAGCTAAGTAAATTCCAAATAGCTGGGATTTTTTTTAATTGAAACCATTTAAAAATTAATTTAAACTTTTTCCCACCCTCCCTGGGTGTTTATGCACTTAACAGTATAATAGGTATCATTCTGTTTGAGCATGGACATGTCACTAAAGCTATGCCAGGGACTTGGAACAAAGCTGGGCTTGTGTTTCACTCCCTGAAGTATATGGATTTACTGAGAAGCTGTGTTGTACAGCCTTGGGAAGGAACCACATGGAATAATTGTAGTGGGTTTTTTAAACATGTTTTTAGGTTAGAACTGGTTTGAATAGGTAGTTTTGCCTAAGGGTTACTTTATAGTTTAGGTTTGTTTAAACCTAAAACCGAGTGTAGTGAAACCAAAAAAAGTATGAACACGTGCCTGTGCACCGCGTATGTTGTGTTTCACTCAGCTATAGCAAAAACTCAAGGAACAATTCAGTAACAGGTCAGTAGTCAGACGTCCTGGCTACTGTAGCCTAGCTCAGTGAGGATGTGTCCACATCTCTTCTGCAGCTTCACAAGGAGGAATCACAACCTGCCTACCTGTTCCTGCTCAGATATGTCTAACTCGGAAATATGGTAGCTGTTTTGTGGTGTCCCTACGTGGCTGCTGCAGCAGGGGGTGACTCCAGAGTGGTTTCACTCCTTGTTACTAGGTTTGGTGTCTGAGGGCAGGAGTAGGTGGGCAAAGCTTGCTTGAGAATGTCCCTTCTTGAGACCTCCATGGAAGCAGTGTGGACACACTCTGCATGGCTTTAGCCAAGTCATTTACCTTCCCTGTGTTTTCCCATCTGTTAGATGAGGATCTAAATATTTCCCATTTATTTTACAAGGTTGATGGGAAAATGAGTCAATTGTTTGTCAGGCATTTTGAATTATAAACAGTATAATGTAATATCTATCATTTTGCTGGATTACCTGAATTATAAACAGTATAATATTTATACATTATAAACAGTACTTCATGCATGCTGAGCATGATATTAGAAGGGGCCAAAGCCCTGAATTACTTCACAGCGTTTTGTTGAAGTGCTGATGCATGCACCCTAGGCATGTTTGTCTCCAAACTGCTTCCCACACATGTGCTTCCCCACCCATAAAAGATGACAGTGGTTTGGAGGGGGGAGGAGGGGAGAGGTGTCAGGGAAGCTTGTGAGCTGACTTGCAGGGTTTGCATCTTCTGTGAACACCACACAACGCATACAATCTTTTATAATACAGGAAAAAACAATCTTTTCAGTGTTCCACAGTCCAGCTGAAACCTCTAAAGATTTTGATCATTCATACATAAAGGCTAGGCAACATATAAGGCAAATTCACTTACCAAAGTGTTACAGACCAAGGTGAGTTTTATCCTGGAAGAAAAATGCTTTGAAAGATACTGTAACTCAGGGCTGTCTGGCTGGTGGCCTGTGGGCTGCATGTCACCTGTGACTCATTCACATGTAGCCCCTGGGCCCCTGCTGTCCCCTCTCCCACTGCCATGCATTGGGGAAGGGCCTGGCAGGGCCATGTGCTGTCAGTGTTGCCAAGGGGGCTGTGTAGTGCCAGAACTGCCTGGGGAGCCACCCAGGGTTGGCACAGCCCATGCAGCAGGGAGGGGCTTCCCTCATAGTGTGTGTGGTCCAGGCAGTGTCTAGCCTGCAAGAGGTGGGTGGGGGAACAGCTCTGCTTTAAATCACATAGGATCATAGGAGATCTCAACCTCAATAAAGACTGGGAAAAGTGGGAGCAGGGGAGGAACCTGTGCAGCAGGGTTAAATACATTTAACTCTCAGCTTGTCTGCTTTCTAAATGAGTTATCCTCAAGTAAAACCCACTGTTATAATGTAGCTTGGTAGCTCAGTGTGACTGTTTCTGTGAAAGGCCATACAATTCTGACCTCTGCTAAACAGTTACTTGCTTAACAATGGAAAAATAAAAAACAGATTTAAAGCTGATATTGGTGGGGGGAAGAGGAGATGATATAATTTTAATCAATTATTTGACCTGCAAGTGTTTGAGGCCAAGTTTTGCCACCAGCTGTATAGAGGCAGATGTTGGCAAAAGCTGTGTGTACATATCAAGAACAGAATTTGACGCACAAAGTATATTTAATCAGTTGCACTTCAAAATGTTTAGCCCAGTGGTGCTCAATCTTTTGGCCACATGGGCTGGATAAGTGGTCTGGGTTTGGTATGGTCCCTGTGCTGTCTGGCTCAGCTCCCTGCCATATTGTGCCATTGTGTGGCAATATTTTTACATATTAATCAGTGATCAGATTTTCAAAGGGTCTTTGCATTCCAGTTTTAGGCTATATTTTGAAATGTAAATGTTATGTTCATCTTTTGCTCGTTGTTTGCAAAGGAGTAAGTTCGTCAGACTTCAGTTGGTAAAGCAGGGAGCAAATTCTGGTGAGATGTGATGGACGTGTGAAAAATAGGAATAGGAATGAAATGAATGGTTGTATATAAAATATATGGAAAATATAATTGTTTTAACAAACATGTATTTGTTCTGCTTACAGCTATGTGTTTTACTGTCAAGCACATCTTGTTTGACCATAACAGCTGTCAGATAAACAGCATGGTGGATATCCCAGGAACGTGTTTCTTACAACTTAATAAAATTGTATGTATAGGTGATAGAGAAACTAAGATCAAAATGCTTAGTCCCGCCCTGGATTAGGCATAATGAAAATTGACACTGAGTGTAGGCGCAGTGTTTCACTTCATTTCATTTGTTATCTATAGTTTAAATCTTTACAAGGGAGGAAAAGAATGCTCACTTTCTGGTCACAGCTTATGGGCCATTTACAATTCCAGTATTGCCATTCAAAAATTTTTCTCTGTGAAATTTTGTGGATTTCTGCAGTGCAGCTGCTTTGATGTGCTGGATTAATTGAGTCTGCTGGAGTGTGGTAACTACCATGCTTCAGCAAACTCCAGTGTCGTGTTTATCAGTATCCCCGTTCTGTCAGATGGTGGTGGGGTGCTTTAACTCATCAAACGAGCTTTAGCTAAATGAGCTTTAGTTAAAGTGCCCCCACCGCCATTTTTCAATGTGGGGACATGGATACACGAGATGCTCCGGGAGGTTTAATTAGAGTGGCTCTCGGAGCTGTTTTAATTAAAGCACCCTCTTCCCCCCACCTTCCTGAGCATGTGTATAAATACCCGTTGAGTCCTTAAGAGTTAAAGGAGTAATTAATTTTATTCTGAACTAAGACTTGATTTCCAGATGGTGGAATATAGAGCCCTCCTAAATATTTAAATATGCATGTTGCCTTGATAGACCAGTGTATAATTATCAACTATGAGCCTGCAGCAGTGGTGATTAACTAATGTTTCAGAGGGAGACAAAAATACATCTATCATGCACCTAGCCAGTTGGATAATGTTAAAATTGCAATGATGGAAATAAGTGTGCCTCTCTGACCCTCACAAATTATGCCCTGAAGGATAGTGGTTACCCTTATCATAGTCTCAACATGCATAATTAGTTACAGACATTAATAGTTATACAGTCATCTAATGATTTAAAAAATGCAGTCCTAGTCTTGTCTCGTTGACCTGAATGAGACTGTTGTAGCAAATAGTGTTAGCAGCTCAAAATGCACTTGACTCTATTATTGGGGTGGGCAAAATATGGCCCAGGGGCTATATCCAGCCCGCCAGGCACTTTCATCCAGCATGAGGTGCCCCCCATGAATTTTGCCCTGCCCAGCCCTTCTCCCCATGAGGCTGGGAGCAAGGCACCCTTGTGTACACCCCCCCAACATACCCTATTGTGCTTCACTCCCACCCTCTTGGGCAGAAGGGCCCTGCCAAGCCAGCAGCAACTTCCAGGTGGAGGTCTTGCTGCAGGCACCCCACAGGAACCTGCTTGGCTTCCTGGAAGTCCAACTCGCTTGGGGCAGCAGGTAGGGAAGCAGTGGGGCTGGTGGGGGGTAGAGTTGCAGCTGGGTGGAAGGGCAGAGCCTGCGCCCAGTGGGGTGGCGGGAGCATGGAGCTTGGCTGGGCCAGGACATGGGTGTGAGGGTGGGGCATGTAGGGACCCCGCACACACTCACCCCATGGTATGCAGCCCCTGCTGCCAGCAGGAGCAGTAGGTGGGGAGCTCAGAGTGCTCATGCCTGGTGCAGGCACTCGGTGGGACGTGGCTCCAGCCAGTGCTGCATGCGGGGGGAGCATGCAGCCTGCCCAGCTGCCTCTATCACCGGGGCTCCACGCCGTGTACCTGCAGGTCCTATACTCACAGCGGGGGAAGCCCTGCACTGGAGCCAGCTGCCTTCCCTGCCCTGCTGCACAGGTCCCTGCACTCCACCAGGAGTGGGAGGAGCCCCTCCCTTGCTTCCCCATGGAGTCCAGCATGGGGCTTCCCTGCTGCAAGCGTGGGAGCTGCAGGCACACGGTGCGGAGCCCCCGTGATAGAGGTGGCTGGGTAGATTGTGCTCTTCACCCCCAGTGCAGCGCTGGCTGGCTGTATCGCAGGGGCTCTGTGCCATGTGCCTGCAGCTCCGCATTCACAGCAGGGAAGCCTGGCACCAGACTCTGTGGGGAAGCAGGAAGCGGGGTCCCTTCACCCCTGGTGAAGTGCAGGGACCTGCACAGCAGGAGCAGGGGAGGTAGCCGGCTCCAGCGTGGGGCTTCCCCTGCTGCAAGTGCAGGAGTTCAAGGTGCATGGTGCAGAGCCCCAGCCATAGAGGCGGCTGGGCAGGCTGCACTCCCCACCCCTTGTGCGCAACGTTGACTGGAGCCATGCCCCACCAGGTGTCTGCACTGGGCACAAGCACCCTGACCTCCCCACCAGCTGTTGCTGCCGGCAATAGGGTCTGCATGCCATGGGGTGAGTGTGTGTGGGGTCCCTACATCTCACACCCACACCCTGCCCCCACAACCTCCAGTGACGTATACCCCATGATACCCTATTCCTCCCTACACAGTTACACCCTCTCACAACCCCTCACACACCTCCACCATGTACACATGCCCACCCCCAGCCACACTCCACCATACACACAATGTAGAAAAGTGAGACTTTATTTCTGAGTTCTTATGCAATTCCTTGTATATATGGTACACAAAATACAAGTCATGACAAATATTTTTTGTAATAAACTTAAGATGTGATGGGCTAGCTGGCAGTGATTTAGCCCAGGGGTTTTGAAAGGGTAAAAGATGATTGGAGGGCTTGGGATTCCCTTTCCTCACCAATCAGGCCCCACAGACTCACCTTCCGTGTCCCCTGATTGGCCCCTTGGGTCACCTGGAGGGGAATAAAATGGGTAGCGCAGCTGACTCAAGAGAGAGACCAGTGAGGGACCACAAGGAACGAGCTTCAAAGAGCTGGGCCAGGAGGGCGGGAACAGTTGCCCCAGAAGCACCTGAAGGAGTGGGACCTGCAGGCAGCAGTGGGACCCTCAGCGGCACGGCGTGCGACTGGCAGGAGAGGCTCCCTGCTGGGCTCCAGGATCCCCTACGAGAAGCTGTGGCCAGCAAAACAAGTTTCCCAGCTCTAGCAAGGATCTGAGCAGTGACCTGAGAAGTTCCCAGCTCTGCTTCCAGCTCTTCCAGTAAGAGGCCAGGCAGCTCGACATGAGGCGGGGGCTCAAGACCTCTAACAGCTTGGCAGTGGTACTAGTACTGGTGGCTGTGTGGTAGAGTTTCTGCTTACATGTGGGAGATCTGAGTTCAAGTTCAAGCTGGGATAAATTGGGGTGAGTGAAGTAACATGGAGAAGTTCTTGCTGCAGTTGAAATGGGTCATTGTGTTTTCCCTCTTTCCTCCCCCTCCAGGTACCTAGGCCCTATATTTCTTGTTATTTGACTTTTTGTATTTTGTGCCTTTTATATTTCACCAACCAATATTGTTTGTTCTGCTTTTTGTGTTTTATATTTCGTTAACCCTGTCTTTTGTCAACTGGATGAATATGGCTATGATTGCGTGTGTGTAGCCTTTATTGAATCCTGCCTCCCCGGGGTGTTGTAGTGTCCCCTTTACTCTCCCTGGTTTATACCTGTTATGTTCCCACTACTGTTCTCTCATTAAAAGGTATATGGTTAAGTCCCCATTGGTGATCTGGCTCTGCTCTACAGGGGGAGGAGAGTCCCTACACCTCCCACAGCGCTTGTGTACCTGCTCTGATCCCCCGGGTTACAAAAATATAGTAGGTGTTGGACTTTCTAGTGTATGATTTGCATTTTTTTTTCTGGTTCTAAGATAGCAACCCCTACTCCCAAAAAGAGTATTTGGGGAAGGGGTAGCAATGAGAGACACTTCCAGTGGCGACAGGATTTCTGGTCCCAATGTGGAGACCAGGGGGTGGGGCTACCTATGTGGCCTGTGACACCTCGCCAAAATTTGTTAAGCTGCCCTCCGCCCAAAATAATTGCGTGCCCCTGCTCTATACAGAGCTCTAGTTAAGTTTCTGAAATAGTGGGAAAATGCAGCTAGCTTGCAGATCTCAGCACTGTGCTCTGGGAGGTCCACTGTCTCCATCTGCTGTATCAGGTAATGCAACGTCTAGTTCATTCTTGTCATTGCCACTATGTGCATAGTGTTCCCAGCCTTTCATGGTTAGAGGGTTGCCTGGCATTGTCTTCTAACTGATGCTTTACCCAAAACATGCAGGGAAAGGGAAAGTATCTGAATCTTAGCAAACCAGGGAAGTTTGACTACTCCAGTATAGCTCCATCCAGAGGAGGAGGCCTGTAGTCTGTTTTTCTATAAATCTAGAGCAAGCTGATTGCAAAGAAATCAAATTACAAATGTATTCAAAGCAAACAGACAACACAGTGCTCAATTCAGTAATTTTTTTTTCCCTGAGAGCAAATTAGCACGTTGACCCAGATCCTCTAATCCATTACCTGGATAAAAAAAGGTACCCTTTCCTTTCCCTTATTGTAAGACCATCTGAAAATCCATCAAATCTCTGCCATTGATGCACATGAATAACAGAGAATGAAGAGTGAATTATATTTCACAACCCCATACCTGAAGATCTATTTTTCCTTTGCAGCATTCCTCTCTTAGGCAATACAAATGCAATCTTATTATGAACCCCTACACTTGCAAAATGAATTGCTCTAATTAAGAGTATCTAGAAAAAAAGTGTTTTGCATTAAAATCACCCTTGAAAAACCCAAACAGGGAAAAATAAGTCAAACAGCAGGGTGTTGAGCAAACTAGAAGTGGAACAGGTTATGTGGCATGTGACTAGCTTGCTTTGACTCTGGGGCTTTTCTTTTGTCTTCCACAACAAACACCCCTTGAGGGTGTACTTTGTACTCCAACACAAATAACTGTACGTTTCAGGGGTTCTAGCCTCCCTCTGCAAAAGCCCAGGGGCTGCCAGAATGCTAATTTTGGCTTTCAGGTGATGGCAAGAGAGCTCGCAATTGGGAAAAGAAAAGCCATTTCAGGTTCAGGAAAGAGCCCTTGTGTTGCTTTGCATGTCTTGTAACTGGCCCTTCTTCTTTAGGAACTTTCAACAAGGACTTTTTTATTTTTTACCAACTGAGATATGAGCCTGTCATCTTATTGACAGCTCCATTTGATTGCCCTTTCTAACAGATGATAACCCCTAGTTAGGCATGTACACGTTAACAACTGTTTGAATAGTGAACTTTAATTGCATATCACTGAAGTTAACGTAATGACTGCCTGTCAGTTGGCAGATGCATTCCGATAACCCCGTTTTTCTCAGGAGAAGTTGATCACTTGGGTGTCAGATTTAACCTTTTATTATTTATTCATCTCTGCTTCATAACCAGGTATTGCACCTTTGTTCCCATCCTAGTGAATGCTTATGTCCCTTAATTTTCATGCTCCATATGCAGCAAAACTATAATGGTTTAAACACAAAGTAGGACAAGTCTCTACTTCTGTATGCATTTCAAACTCACGTTAATCAGTTGAGGCTAAAACAACATATAATGTGAGCACAAAATTGTTAAATATTGTTGCTGGATTTTTGTTTAAAAGTAAATTATATCATTTGCAGCTATGTGAACAAAGAAAAACAGAAGGTAAATGTCATGCTTCAGGGAGTAAACTGATCTTTGTAGGAAGGAATGTTTATCCCTTTGCCTACTGCATTTTAGGCTGGCTATGAGGTTATTTTTTTTACATTTTTATAATGCAGCAGGTATTAAGTGTTCTTCCAGGCAGGATCTCTGATAAAGAGATCATTAGTCAGACTTTGCACAGTAAATCAAATGTATGTATCCTGAAAAAACAAATCTATGTGGAGTGAATATTTTATATGAACAAAAAAATCTAATAAATGATGATTCTTCATAGTTCCTTTTATTGTAGGTAGAGGATGGTAACATTCCTAGATGTTGTACATTAAAAGTGAAACAGTAACTGCCATCCACAATTTACACAAAGAAAATAAACACAAACTTAAGTCAACAGAAGTCAATGATTTTAGAAATCGAGATCTTAAAGCTATAGCATGAAGAAGGAAAACGAGTATATAGGTTAATATGCAACTAGGTGAGGTTGGTAGTCAAGACAGAGGCCAACATTTTCAAGATTTTTGGGTGTCTGAGTTAAGAGATTTTAAAGAGCCCTGATTTTTCAGAAAGATCTGAGCACCCAGCTTTTGAAAACAGGGATGTTCATATATTTGGAATCTATATTCTGTCAGATCAGAATAAGGCAGGGGTGGGCAATTATTTCAGCTACCTGCTGCCTGGAGCAGCACAGCAGGGGCAGGAGGAGGAGGAGGAGCCATTGGATGCAGGGGGAGGTGACCAGTACCTGGGTGTCCGCAGCAGCAGCAGCAGGAGCAGCCCTGCCAGGAAGCTGTGCATATTGGCTGTGCTAGGGCAGTACTCTTGCTGGGTGGAAGCAGGAGTGAGGTATGGGCTGTCTTAGGGTAGCTGAGAGTCAGATGCAATCAATTTGTGGGATGGACCCATATTTTGCCCACCCTTGGAATAAGGGGAAATGGTGGGAGTGGTAATTTAGGAGTAAACTTGTTAATGTGTTCTGCCAGTTTTCTCTTTCCTTTTCATATAGATTTAAGTCAGGGGTATCCAACGTGTCTAGCCCTCTGGGCCAGATGAGTGGTACAGGATCTGTACACAGGCCAGCTGAATGGTGCTGGGCCTATGCTGTGGGCTGGATCAGGCCCACAAATCCCTCCCCTTCCCATCTAGGACCTGGAGGGAAGAAGTCTGGCATTCAGGGCCCCTAGCTCCCGATATGAGAACATTGGGCTTCTTCTCATGATGTTACTGGGGCTCCAGTGCTGCAGGTCTCATCTAGGCGCTTAGCTGCCTTCACAGGAGTAAGCCATGATACTGGGCTCTTTTCCACAGTGCTCCAGCACTGCAGCTCTCACCAGGGCACTTGTCTGTTGTTGCAGGAAAGTGTCCTACCTCCCACCCTCTCGCCATCAAGGCTGTGGGCTGGATGACATAGCTCTGTGGGGTGGGTCCCATGGGCAGTATGGTTGACACACCTGATTTAAGTGATGACTACATTTAAAAAATGAAACATTTCTTTTGTACTAGCATCACTTAAATGAGTTGAAAGGTGGAGCTTAGCACAGTTTTGACCTTATAGTATAAAATTTTTAACAAAGCAGTGGTGAATGAGATGGACTTGGGGAAGAAAACATTTGGGATGTTAACCCTAACACTTAAAGAAATAGTAATGTTAATTAAGTTCTTCTAACACCTATTAACCAAACTTAATTATTATTGTCCAGAAAATAGACCTTCCTATAAGTGCTAATTTGGTTTTAATCAATATTTGTCTTCCTGGTAATTGAGGGATTTAAATACAGCTTTAACTGTTAAGGGCTTAATTCTTATACATTTAACTAGGTGAAAAAGACGATTAAACAAATTAATGTAGAACAAGTCCTTCAGTAATTGTTAAACATGGTAATAGGGGTATTATCTCCAGGTTAGGAATAGGTATTGAAGGCTATACGGTAAGAGGTACAGGGGAAGGATTAATTTGCATACTGACTTTCTGTCATTCTGAGATCTGGAATACTGGGCTAGATGGGCCTGTGAGCTGATTCACTACTGAATTTTTAATGTTCTCCCTAGATTGTTCTCATGGGCTGCATCTACATATGCATTTGATTTGGGACCAGTAAACACTCCTGGGCAGGTATCTGCACATACAGGGACATGGGAGTAGTGCTTCCACTTCCTGTAGCCCTGTAATGGGTCCCTGCCACCTCCAAGGGGAACTTGAGGCTCTGGCCACAGCTGCCAGCGGCTGGCAGCCATCTTGAAATGGCCACCCCACTCCTTAATCCCTGGCCAGCCACTTCCTTGGCTGGGAGCAGCATGCACAGTGCAGGGGCAGTATGTAACATCTGTCTTGTCACTGTCTCTGCCTCCTCATGCCAGCTGCTTCAGCCCTTATTCCCCACGTTCCTGCTTGCCCACCACACTGATTGCTAGCTGGCCCATGACCGTCTGGGCCCTATTGGCTCCCCCACATGCAGCGACTGCCTGCCAAGCCACACTGTGCCATCCTAGGGCTGCTACCACCACGCAGCTGCCACCTGGATCCTGTCCTGCTAGACCCTGGCAGCAGGGATGCCACGATGGGTTGCTAGACTCTGCCACTTGGACTGCCCTCACCCTCCTGGGCCTCCAGTTCCACCGCCTCTGGGCCTGCAGATCTGGGATGACAAGCAGTGGCTGGAGACATTCAGGATGACTCAGGCCACCCCCACTGTAGCCCAATTGGACAGCTGCCTATGCTCACTGCAGACATCTCAGAACAACACTTTTTATTCCCCTCACATGAAACAGACCCGCCCTTCTCCTTCCCCAAGAAACAGACCCTCCCCCACTCCCCAACAATAAAGCCCCTCCACCGCCCACTACACCCACCAACAATAAAACACCCTCTTGCCTGTGCAAATTCTTTAGAACAATGTGTTGGTTTGTGTGGGTGCCTTTCAGGGGTGGGTAGCCATGGGGTATGGGCTGGGACAGGGGCTTCTGACTGTTGGAAGTCGCACTGGACCTCTGCCCAGGCCCACAAGGGGGCCTGGTGCTGGGTGGCAGGGGCAGGTGGTGTTATGGTTGGGGGCAGGGCAGGGGGCTGCATGAAGGTGACCCCCAGGACCAGGACAGCGTCCAGCACTCAAGAGTCATTCTCCATGGCCCCATTGCCCTGGCCATGAGTGCACCCTTTTCCTGAAGGGCTTCCATGTGCTCATGCTCCAGGGCTAGGAGCTGTGCCAAGAATTCACAGTCTGCTTAGTCCCAAGTGTCCTCATGGGTGATATCCTCTGCCTGCTAGGGCCACATGTCCACCAGATGGTCCTCCGCTGCTGTCCCTAGCTGATCCAGGAGGAGGGTGTGGTTCTGGGTCCTCCTTCTGCGGAGCTAGTACATCTGCAGGGCCCCAGGCATGGGCAGTGGTGACCCCAAGCCTGCATCCTGGCTGACAGGGGCTGGGGTGGGGAGGACCCTCCCCCCAGTGCCAGGCTTACCATGTGGGGGGTAGGGCTGGCATGCCTGGTGTCTCTGGTGGGTCCTGGCAATGGCATGCAGCTCCTGGTGGACTCATCAGATGATGAGGAGTGGCATGTGGGCTCCCCATGCTGGCACTGCTGGTGGCTGGTGGTGACATGGCTGGGGCTGAGGCTGCAGAGCTACTGGGGCAGGTGCTTGCATGGGCTCCTTGAGCTGCTGGTAGAGGCTGGGGATGGGGAGTTTGGCAGGACAGGCTGCTAGCACCCCAAGGGGCCCTTCCCCAGTGACATCACTGCGGATGCCAGGTGGAGTGGGGGCTCGGGCAGCTGTCCATGCTGCGTACACAGCATGTCTGCAACTTGGGGCGCAGGGTGCTACGATGGTGTTCAGTTGCTGCATAAAGGACATGGACTTACAAACACTCCCTGACCAATGACTGTGGTCAGTGATGGTGACCCACTGTGCCCTCAAGGCCTTGACCTTTATGTGGCACTGCCATGCTGAATGGTCCTGCCTATGCTCCAGCATCTGGCCTGAGAGCCCTTCATAGAGTGATATGTTGGAGCGCCCACCCTGCGCAAACTGATGCTGCACCTTCGCCTCGCTCCACAGTGTCATGAGGTCACCAGTCTCCTCCTGTGACCATCTGGGGGCTCTGGGTGGTGGTGGGTGGTGTAGGCAACAATGAGGCCACCGGGGCTCCCACACTGGCTCTCCAGGCATCTGTGCAGCTGTCCCTGGGCAGCTGCCTGAAGTGCCCAGTGCAGGGGCATGGCATGGGACTGGGAGCCGTGCAGTGAGGTGATGCCCCACAGCACTTGCAGGCACCAGGCAGGCTGCTGGGGGCTTGGTTGTGGGCAGCTGGAGCTGGCCTCAGTGGCCAGGAGCTGCAGATGGGCCTGGGTGCTGGCAGGATGGACAGGAGCCTGGAGCAGCCTGGAGGACTGGACAGTGTGGGCCTGGCAGCCTCATGGCACTGCAGGGCCAGGCAGTGGCTCTAGGGTGCAGGCAAGCTGGCACAGCTGGCCTGCACAGGCAGACATAGTGGCCTGCTGTGGCTTCAGGCTGCTTACATGTGCCCCAGGGCTCACTGTGTGTGCAGGCCTGGGGCTGGGGCAGGCATAGAGCCGGTCCAGCCCTGGGGCAGGAGAGGCTCCCTGCGGCTGGCTGGCCCCTTAGCGGCAGGGCCAACTGGGAGCAAATTTGCTCCCGGTTGGTGTCTACGTGTATGTTACTGTGCAGTAACTACTCATGAGTAAATTTGCTACTGGCATTTGCAGGTAGCAAATTTACTTGCAAGTAGCAATTTTTACTGCACAGTAAGCATGTGCATGTGTAGACACTACTGCGCAGTAAAGCATCTGGTATAGATGCACCCACAGTGTAGAGGGAATTTGTAAGTTGTAAACAAATCCCCTTTTAGTTGCCAGGACAATATAAAGAATGTAAGTTAAACTGAGAATAAATCAGCCCCCTGTGATGCGGGGGGCTCTCTTTTCTGCCCCCACCTGCCCCAACCCTGGGTGCAGCAGCCACAAGGCTGCTGCTGTCAAGACACTCTCACAGGGGGCAGGGTGGGGAAGGGAGCCCTCCCTGCCATGCAGGCCTGGTCCGGCTCCCTGCAAGACCCTAGCCGGGGCAGCTGGGTGGGACACTTGCAGCAGGAGGGGCTCAATTCCTTCCCTCACTTGGCTGCGCAGGGAGGAGGCAGAGGTTTTCTGTTTTCTCTCTATGACAGCCCTGTAAAGCTGCATGAGATGCAGGCAGAATCACCCAAAATTAGCTTTTGCGGGGAACCTGTACACAAGTTCCCTAAGGCGCTATGCCCTGGAGCGCTTCTGTTTGATACTACATCAGATAAGGGTTAGATTTTTGTGCAAACAGCCATTTTCAAAGTGCTCTGCAGCCCTGAATGTTTGTTGTGTTATGGCTACAGAGCACTTTTAGGGGACATGTCATGAAAAATGTAACTTCTCTACACACACTAAGGTTCAAATCCTTCCTTTGCCTGAAGGTATTTGAATGGACCTCTCCCATCTCCCAGGATAGAGCCCTGGTACTGACTTGAATAAGAGAATGTCACTCAGTTCCCCCAGTCAGCTTTGTTTGTTTTGGTAGGGACTGAAACTGGTCTTGTGAATCCATTTTATCTGATCATATGAATTCAGCAAAAGTGCTCGTATGTGTAAGTTTAGCTGTCAATTTTATGTACTTTTTAGTGGTATGGGAGCATGTCAGCTAAGGAAGTATTTTCACCTCGAATTAAATGTCTTTGTTCTTACAGAAGTGACAATTGAGCTCTTAGATGGTGTAAATGCAGGTAGGTTAACATGTTGGAACATGCTATATAATTTAGAGGTGGATGTATGCATTGCTGTACTTTTGCAGAATTAGCTTTGTAGCTTTAGGAAAAATCATGTCCTTTATGAATAAATATAAACATGGCACACCAAAATTCCTCTTTTGGCTAGTTTTCTTCACACACATCTTACTTCATAAAAGCTGCCTATTTGGTTGCTTTGAGTACAAAATAAACTTGAAAGTGAATGTTATCAGGTAGAGCAATAGTGCTCAAAGTATAGCAGGTGGGCCAGATCTGGTCCATAGAGATGAGGCATTCAACCTGTGGTTTATGCACAGGTCTGGAAATTTGGCAGTGGGGGAGCAGCGGCAACATTAATTGCTGTGGCTCTGCGTGCTTGTCTGTTAGCAAACAGAGGTGAATTGTAAGTTTGGACCCCTGGGGAAACCCCAGGCATTTGATAACATGCCCCTGCATGCCTGATAGGGTTGGAGTGCAGTACTGGTCCACAGCTGGACCCAGGTCATGGGGCTGTACCAACACAAGGCTCCAGACCATGAGGTCAGATCTAACATGCACCCCAGACTTGGCATGTGGGGTTGATCCATGAAATCCATCTACGGTGTGGGGCTGGCCTCGTTCACTGACTCTGCACACTGCATCCAGTGTGTGCTGCACCCCCTGCGGACTGGCAGGACCCCGCTCTGTCCAGCTTGGGTGCCCAGTTGAACATCACTGATGTAGAATAAAAGGACTCGAATTTTGATTTGTATCTGCAACTGCAACTCCTAGTTAACCCTCTGTGGAAATTGTCAGTGCAGGTATAGCACTTACACTTCATGTTGTCTTCCATGGCCTTTAAAACTTAATCTGTGAATGACACTAATGTAGAAGATTAATAGCAGCATCAGCTAGAAAATCTGTGGTTAAGAGGAATGAGCACAGGAATGAAAGCCAGGAAAATCCTGATTTTTAGTCCTGGCTCTTTTACCGCCTTCCTGTGAATATGGACAAATGATTTAAGTTCTTTGTGCCTGTTTCCCTACTACAGGTAAAAAAAAGTGCTGATTATGTGTGCCTACCTCCAGGTGTAAGGATTAATTAGTGAACATTTGTACATCACTTTCAAACTGCAAAGTGCTACATAAGTGTTGTTGTTGGTTGATAAATTGGACCCATATTTTCTTCGGTAAATATATCTGACATCAGTGTTGGCACACAGGAAAATTCAAATCAATTACTTTGTAGAATTGGCACTGACATCTCTTGAGCTAACGGCAATCCCTCATTAACTGTGCAGACATTTTACTGAAGATGAGATTAAAACTGTTGCCTCCAGAAAGATTGAGTCAATGTTTTTTTTCCCTCTGAGTAGTGAATCTGTTGGCTTTATAGTCGACACTGTTCATGCTATGGTGCCTATTGCAAAACCCTGTGTTTGAAGGATTTCTATAGAGCTCAGCCATTTAAAATTTGCTGAGGTCTGAAAATTAACATTCAAGATTTTGACTTCGAAGGTTGTGTATCTTTTTCGTTTACCTGTCAAACTCTTCTCCAGATCATAGTAGAGGTATATGCCTGTGCAACCTTATTTTAACCCTTTTTGTGCACATGCATTATGATACACTCTTTTACATGGTAACATACTTTCCCACAGATCATGCTTCATTCCAGGCACACAATAGGCTATGTTCACTTAATGAGTAGTTTCAAAAATTGTTTTTCCTCATTTTTCAGTATGTGGTCTTAGGCCTCTCCTATTGCAAGCTACTCAAATCATTTTCAGAATATAATTACTTAAGATCCATCTAGGCTTTTCTGTGGCACTCAGCTTTAAAATATTGGAGTATTTCACAGACATTATCTTTACAACAGTCCTGTGCAGAGTGTAGTAACCACTGACATTATTGCCAAAAGTTCGCATTAAGTTTGGGTGGCTAATTTGAGATGTCTTAGGCCTGGTTCAGCAGAGTATTTTATGTTTTGTTCCACTCTGTGGGTGCATCTACATGTGAAATTAATGTGACACAATAAACTCTGGAGTAGTTTATGCTGGAGTAAACTGCTCACGGAAGCGCGCCTGGGACAGAAGCAATTTGAGGCAGGGTGGAGCAGGCCCCTGGCTGGCTGGGCTGACCAGGCACAATTTATGCCCCCAGTTACTATCTACACATGCATTTCAGTGTGGTAAAGTACTCCGCTGTAAGATAGTACTGTCCCTGACAGTACTGGCCTATGGCAGAATTAATTAGTTTATTGTGTCTTAATACTGGTGCACGTGTAGCCTGTGATGCTGTACTGCAGAGCTAATTAGTCTACTCCATAATAAAGTGCATG
This sequence comes from Gavialis gangeticus, assembly GCF_001723915.1. Taxonomy (NCBI): domain Eukaryota; kingdom Metazoa; phylum Chordata; order Crocodylia; family Gavialidae; genus Gavialis; species Gavialis gangeticus. The sequence goes on along the minus strand of NW_017729031.1, from coordinate 9,076,463 downwards.
TATAGATGGACCCAGTATTATCAAAGTACAGCTTCTATTGCCTTTACTTGCATCTGTGTGTGCTTAGAACATCTGTTAATCAGATCTCAGGGTTTCACATCAGGAACCTAACATGCCCACAATTAGTAATCACATGTGAAAAATTGGTTTAATGTGTGACTTGCCTAGTATTGCAATGCCAACTTGCTTTCTGGCAGATGTAGATATAGAACCAGATTCTCCAGAACATTCAGCTGAATTAACGAGGAAACTATGCGACTGCCCTGGCTAGGTTACACTTGTGGACTTGATCTGTTATCAGATCAAACCCTCAGATCCCATGTGCCTCTAAGCCAACTGAGTTTGGGCAGGCTAAGTTAAAACCCTGTCTCTAGCTCTGGTCCTTTGGGAGACACTTTCAGGTGTGGACTCCCTGTCTGAAACCTTTCCCTATGATGTGTGACTCAAATCAAATTGCTTTAGGCCCCAATACAAGTGTTGAACCTTTCTTAGCCTCTCCAGGAACTTCTGCATGCTCCTCCACAGCTCTGCTAGCTGTGGTTCCTCTGATTTATCATTTAACTCAGTAGTACTTAACCTTCTGGCTCTGGAAGTCCAATCCCATGGGCAGAATCCTTTTGTATGTCAGATCTAGCATGGGGCTGGTGCTCAGCGTCAATCTGCAGGCCAGATCCAATGAAGGGACTGGGCCTGGGGTCAGTTTGTGGGTGCAATCGGGTGTGCCAGTGCGAACCCACATACTAGATCTGACCACGGTGTGACTCTACATGCCATATCTGGCTGTGAAGTGACCCTGTAGGATCTGGTGCACAGGGCTGTGTCATCCAGCCCACGGGGCGCTCCACGGGCCTGGAATTTTGGTGGCGGAGAAGCAGCAGCAGCATTACTTGTAACAAGGCAGCCTGTTCCTTTAAGGGGGCCTGGGCAGCGGGTTGAGAGATCTCAGCTGCTGTGGATTTGGCTAGAGAGGGAATGTCCTGCTGGAGCTATAGAAAGCTCCCAGAAGAGTAAGCTGGGAGACAAGGAGTGGTGGGTCCAACTGCTTGCTGCCAGGAGTCAGAGCTGAAGTTTTCATATCCAGTGCTTGGGATGAGGCAGAAGGGTGTGTGTGGCTTTATTTGTTTGCTTGTGTGTAACTTTAGGACCAGCTAAGGAGTTCCTCAGGGAGCAAAGCCTACCCGCAAAAGCCAAGAAGCTGGATAACCCACTTGCAGATCTGTGCAAGACTGTAGATGCATATCTCCCAAGAATGTCCTTGGGGGACCAAACCTGTCTGGCAGCACTTCTGTTTCTCTCTTAATGGAGCACGTCATTTTTAAAAGCAGTTTGGCAGGGATGGCCAATCTGCAGCATGGGTGCCACAAGTGGCATGGACAGTCTCTGCGTGTGGCGCATGGTAGATCAGAGCAGATAGGGTAAGAAGCAAAAAGCAAAGCAGCAGTTTGGGCAGGGAGCATAGGGAAAGAAGCAGAGAAACAGATCTGGTAGGAGCAGAAAGAAGAACAGCAGATTAGTCTGGTGAAGAGATTCAGAGTGGCACTTGGGGAGGATGTGGGGCTAATTTATGGCATGTCTGCCAAACAGGTTGGCCCTCACTGCAGTATGTAAATCATTCTGGTTTTTGTTCTGCAGGCAATGTTAAGCTTCAACTCCATATTGGCTGTTGGTAAGAAGGTGATTAAGTCAGTGACATTTGGCAGCAGCCGCTCTCTATTAACCCACCAGTTTAAGACTGCTGGTTGTTGACAGCTACTCAGTAGACTCCTGCTATGAAGTATGACCACATGGGCATGTTTATGCTGCAGACTTACTGGGCCAGGCAGAAGTGCTCTCAAACAGGACCTACTTCTCCCAAACTAGAAATAATGTAGCTGTGTTCATGTAGCATGGTAGGACAGCTAATTAACATTGGCTCTTGACAGTGCTAATTAGTGTTCCCACAGCACACCTTCAGAATGGCTACTCCATGCCTGATGTAGGAGAGAGACCGCACAGAGCAGCCTGGTGTGTTTGAGGGCATGGCATCTTTGTGATGTAGACACTTCTACTGAAAGTTACCGTCATAAATGATTTCTCAAAACAAAAAGGAATTTATAATTTAGGACAGACTGTCACAACTATCCTTTTTATTCCTGTAAGCCTCTGTCTTATTCACTACGCACCTTGTAATATCTGTAGTCCTACAAACAAGTCATTCCAGAGTAGGTCAGTCTTGTACCCTTAAGGAAGTGCCCTGTGGAAAAAATAGTATACGAACATGTAATTAAAGACTGTCTAATAAGGCATGCATGTAATAAGGATAGTTATGGCTGCATAGACAACCTAAACTCAGCTTTTCTTAATATTGATTGATGGTTTTTTCACATTGTCTTTCATCTGAGCGGCAAAGAACCAGAAGCTGGGAGAGCTGATTACTGTACCAGGTCTGTCAGTGGCTGGCTCTATGGCTTTGGTTAAATTATGTCTCCATGGTCCACTCTCTTCACATATAAGTATATAAAATGAAGCAGGGTCTATAATATTTACTCACCTATTTCACAGGAGTATTGGGAAGACTAAGCAATCTGCTTTGAGCACTGTAGCATGCAATGTTATGATCTGGCAGCTAGGAAATTCTGGTTGCATAGGGCAGAACTCCCCATTAGAAGCAGTGTTTTTTATATTTTTATTAAAAATATATATATTTTTTATCAGATGCAGTTACTGTTAAAAGTATTAGCGAACCTCTTTGTATGCGAGTCTTTGCCCAGTTTTACCAGCTGTAAAACACATTTCGTATCAATCTGTACAGAAGAATGAGGGAAGACAGAAGGTCCTTTTTTACCAGAAAAGATTGTTTTGATACAGATGTGAAAAAATAAGGAGGGAAAGTCCCTAATAGATGATGCAGTTTAAGTGTTTAAGTTCCCGGGGTTCTGTTATCTACACTTTCAGTGCGTGTTCGAGTAGAGGTAACTGCTTTTTTCTTTCCAGTGACATTTGTTTAACACGTTCCATCTCTTCCATTCCAACCATACACACAGTACAATTTCCAGGTGAATCCCACATTTCAGAGGAGTTGAAGATTTAAAAGCCTGAGACTAAAAAGTGTTTAGAAAAAAATATAAACTTTTATCTGATAGCAAACACTAAAATAAGGTTTTCAAAACTTTGCCCAAAGAAAATGAGGAGGCAGAGCTGTATAGATAATTTCCAGCAAAAATGCAGAAAGGTGAAAGTAGGTCTCACTTTTCCTGTGAAAGAGCCAGGTTAGTTGGTTAATAATCAGTCATAGTATAATTAAACAAGAAGAAAGATGTGTCAAATGAACCAGGATTTCTACTTCATTAGTTACAGGAAAAAAGAGATTCAACATGTGGAACAGATGCCTAACTGTTCTGTACAGAAGTTAGACATGGGGCAGAGAATGAAATTTGTTTAGTAACTGGTTAGTGACAAAGGTGTTATGTAAACTTGTTGCATTCCTGGAGTTCTGAAATATGGGCCTGAGCCCTAGGTTTTGTTTGACCCACCTATTACTGTAACCTCAATTTTAACCTTCTGAAGAGACCCTTACAGTTATTTTAAGATGAAGGGCAGTTGTTGCATGCTAGGTTTCAAGATCACAGGGTGAATTTGTACTCACAAATTGCACACTCCATGAGAAACTAAGTTAGGCTTTTGTCATGTTGGTTTACAATAGCTTCTCTGCTCCTCCTTTCCCAATACTGTAAACAGCAATGGAGATATAAATCTAAAGATGGTGCCTTTACATATTTTACAGAATGGCGCTGGCCCTCACCGTAAGGCCAGTGATTAGCCTCACCACCACTTACTGGCATGGGGACTGCTATTGATCCTTTCAGATGCTTCCAAACTCTGGCTGTTAGGGCAGCACCATTTGGAACTATTTCTCTTCCTCTTTCTGTTTGGTATTACAGTTGATATGTAAGCTCTCTAATCAGGGTTATAACAGACTTGTATCCTCTACAGATAAGGCACCTGTAATACATGCTTACTGATAGATTACATTAGCAACAGGCAGCAAGACTGCTGTTGGTGGGGATAAAATGATTGAGGGGTGATGTTTGAGTCTCCAGTCCCTGGAAGGTTACCCTTTTCTTTTTCATTGAGGGCTTGGCTATTGTGGTTTAGCTTCTATTTATCACAGGGCGTGTCTACACCAGACACTTTACTGTGTAGTAGAGCACTTTATTGCACAGTAAGTGTGAGCATCTACAGATGCACATGCTTACTGCACAGTAAATTGCTCTACTTGTGAGTAAATTTGCTACCTGCAAATGCAAGTAGCAAATTTATTTGTGAGTAATTACTGCACAGTACCACTCATGTAGATACCTGACTGGGAGCAAATGTGCTCCTGAGCAGCAGGGGGTGGGACATTGCTCCCTGCCCCCAGGAGCTGCTTGCAGCTGGGGCGGACTCTGCCACTGCAGCCTGGGCAGGGACTATGTCCCCTTCCCCTAGCAGTAGGGAGCTCTTAGCCTTGAGCTTCGAGATCATGATTGGGGAGCAGGGGCTGAAAGATCCTTATCTCCCAGCCCCAGCTTCACCATTGCAACTGGGGAGTGGTGGGCTGGGAGATCCTTATTTCCCAGTGCGGGCTCTGTGGTCACAGGGCCGGCACTGGGAGATCTTTATCTCCCAGCCCGAGCTCCGCAGTCATGGGGTTTGGGCAGGGAGATCCTTATTTTCCAGCCCCAGCTCTGCAGTTGCAGTTGCTGTTGCAGATAAGGATCTCCCAGCCCCCCCCCCCCACCTGAGATAAGGATCTCCAAGTCCACACTCCACAGTCTCAATCCCTACTGCTAGCTGCCCCACCAGCAGTTCAGGACAGGAGGCTGGGACCTGCCCCCTCCCCCCTGCAGCTGTCTCCAAGTCTCCTGCCCCCAGTCAGGGAGCCAGGACCAGGAGCTTCCTACAACCAGGACAGGGGGACATTGTCCGTACCTGGGCTCTAGTGGCAGGTCCCTTGGGGGCAGGGAGTAATGAGCCATCCCCCTGGGCCCTGTCTCCTGGGCCGCTGCTGTCTGCGAGCCCCTGGGCTAGCACCCAGGCAGAGCCTAGGGCTCCTCCTGGCTGCTGCAGGGGGCTGGTGCAGGGCCAGTGGGTGCAGGAACAGATTGCTGCCATTAGCAGCAAATCTGCTCCTGAGTCCCTGCCTGTATAGATGCCTGCCTGGGAGAATTTACCCTGGAATAGTTTAAGAAAACGACTCCTAGATCAAATGCATATGTAGAGAGACATGCCCACAGATTAGGAGTGTGTATTTGGGCATTTTTCACTCAGCAGTTGATATATCAGCCGCACTTCTGCCTTGTGACAAATTGTTCTTATATCCGTACCCTCAGTTTAGGATTTACCTGTCCCAATCAGATAAAATCCCATCAGTGAAATCTTTAGTTATGTTACACAGATAGCAAATATTCTGAGCTGTATTTTGAGACTAAAACTTGCACATTGTAAGTCTCTGTATTTTGTGTATGCCAGTAGCATACCATAGGATCGATTAATGTTTTAGGTGCATGTGCATTTTAATTCAAATACAGATTTTTTTTAAATACAGGATCTGTGGATTCTACCTAGTCCCTAGGGTCCAAATTCTGACCTCGTGTCTCAGTTCCGTTGGAGTAATTCCTCAGTTTATGTATCTACCCTGAGAGTCTCACAGGTAAATACCAGAGTTGATTTCCCTCCCTTCCCTGACAAAGATCGACTCTAGTAACACCCAGGTGATTTGACAGATAGGTTATTATTTGACAAAAAAGAATTGTTTGCAGGAGTTCAAACAAAGGTAAATGTGAATGTAAAGATGAATTGCTTGGTCAGAATTCATAGAGGAGGAAGGGAAAGCCCTAGTGGGTAAGCTCTTGATACTGGCTTTATTTACTCATGCAAAACTAGAAATTATTTAATTAATGGAGCACTTCGGAAGATGTGAGAATTGAGGCTAGGTGGAGTTCTCTTATTTTTCATGAATGATAACCTAGCAAGCAAGAGATCAGTAATATAAGTCCCTTTTAACGTAATATTTTAATACTTTGCATAATACATTTGTTGTCATGATGTATACAAGTGTTCAATACACTAATAGATTTAAGTCTTCCCATCCAGATTTGTGTCACTTTTGGGCTGCAGTGGAAAGTAGTAATTTCCATGTCATTTCTTTTACAACAGCTCCTGGGGAGAAGGAAGGCCAGAGGTCTCTAAAATCTCAATTTCATGTTGCCCAGGACAACTAATTACCTAGCAAGGAATGAAGCCAATGGCCATCTAACCAGGGTAATACACATAATGATTCCTTGTGATAACACCTGCACCAGTTTAAACAGGTTTTTGGCTCTTTCCCATTGTTCATTTTACCTTGCGTTGGGGTGCCTACCTGGGAAAAGAAAACCAAACAAAATTAACTCCTGTGGAATGACAGTCATAAAGGGGCCATAGGCTAGAAAACATGAATAAACCTTAAACATTTCATATCTTACCTTCAGAAGACATAAAGGTTTCTCTTTGTTTTTCAATTGAGATAAGCCAGCTTTGTAAAATACCTAACTTTAAAGTTAGCACTGTATTTATGTATAATGCTAATGGGTTGACTGGCCCTTCTGCACCTTTATGTTGCTGTAGCTACTACACTGGAATTCCAAGTTGCTTAAAAAAATCCTGCTTCACTTTGTAGAAAATAACTTCATTTTTAGGTCTGATGCATTTGATGAAGTAGTCTGTCATTTATGGAAGTGTATGCCTCTTTGGTCTTTAAGGTACCACCCCACCCTGCCTTCTGTCTGACTTCAAACTAACATGTATTAGCCTGAAGGCTAACTACTTCTTTCTGTTTTTAGGTCTCCAAGTATTGCAGGGGTATGGTGAAGTCCTGGCTCTGTGGAAGTCAGTATAAAAACGCTCAGGCTAGAGACAGGTATTCAAAAGGCCAGAGCCTGAATTGGTACAATCTTTGCAGGTTAGTCTAACTTACCTGGTTGAACATATTTGTAACAGTACAGACATTCCCTCTGGACTGAGGAAATGCAGGCATATGCTGCAGTTGCTCAAACCAGGTGCCAGGGGGTGCTAGAGCATGCCCTCAGCTGTAGGGAACCTGTGCTGCTGGAAGGGGTGTGGACAGCCATGGCAGTAGCCTTGGCTGAACTGGCATGGACTGGGGTTTAATTTCCCCCTCCCTGTCCCACCAGCAAGAACCCGAGCCACGTCTGCCAGGTGCTCCCTGCTTGCTGCTGCAGCAGCAGGCTGGCATGGCCCCTGAGGCAGAGGGGGCATGGAGGGGGGTTGTTCCCCCCTCTACCTCCACTGCCTCCAGGGGATTGTAGCTGGGTTTGCCCGCCCTGACCACCGCTGCCGCCACTTGCTCCCTGCTTGGGGCAAATGGCAGAAGAAGTCTTCTGCTGACCCTCTGCTAGAGGTTGGAGGGAGGGGGACAAACACCCACCCCTGCTCCCCCTCCTAAGGGTCCCTGATGGTTGGTGACTGGCCATGCCCTCACCGTGTCACTGCTGCAGTGAGGAGACAGGGCCCTTGATGGGGGCAGCAGCCCCTGTCATACTGTCGGGGAGCATGATCCCCTTCCCAAGCGGGGGTAGGGCCCTGCTGTGGGTGGGGCAGAGATGTGGTGGACTGTGCGCAGCAGCAACGGGGCTTGGAGGGGGCCGGTGCACTCCCCCCCCAGCACTGCTGCCGCTACAGTCTGCAGCAGCTTTCCACTCCCCATAGCAGTTTTCACCCCTGGGAAGAGGCTTGTGCTCTGGGAAACTGACAGGGGCTGCTGCCGCCATCATTGTTGCTTCCTTTTCACCACTCCAGTAGCCGGGTGGGGGTGGGGCCAGATGCTGGCTGGCTGAGCCTCTTAGGCAGGCAGTGGGGTTATTCCCTACTCTGCCTCTGGGGCATCACAGTGGGATGTCCCAGTCACCACTGCCAGTCCCAGTCACCACTGCTGCTGCTTGCTCTGTGCCCAGGGCAAGCAGCGGAATAAGCCAGTCTGCTGGATGCTGGAGGGACGGGGGCAGGAGGGGGTTTATTTTGCCGCTTGTCCTGGGCACAGAGGAAGCAGTGGCAGCAGTGGCCGGGGTGGGCAGACCCCACTGCAGTGCCCCAGGCACAGAATGTGGAATAACTCTGCTTCCTGCCCCCTGCCTAAGGAGCCCCACTGACTGGTGTCTGGCCCTGTCCAGCCGCTGGAGTGGCCGGGGGGAGTGACCATGGCAGGGGCAGCAGCCTCTGTCATGGTTTCCCGGAGCACAAGCCTCTTCCCAGTGGGGAAAGTTGCTGTGGACTGTGGTGGCAGTGATGCTGTGCAGGGGTAGAAGGGGCTTGGAGGGGTAGAAGGGGCTCTGGCCCCCTCTGAGCTCCAGTGCTGTTGCATGCAGTCCACCATAGCTCTGCCTGCCCTGCAGCGGGGCCCCCCCCACTGGGAAGGAGCTCATGCTCTCCAGCACTATGACAGGGAATGCTGCCCCCATCAAGGACCCTGCCCCCTTTGTATTTCAGTGGCTGGGTGGAGTTGTGGCCAGATGCTGGCTGGCGGGGCCCCTTCGATGGGGGAACAGGGATGGGGGTTAGTCTCCCTCCCTCTGGTGTCCAGCAGGGGTGACTTATTTCACCACTTGCTCCAAGCAGGGAACAAGTGACAGTGGTAGCTGTCAGGGTGTGCAAACCTGGCTGTGGTTCCTCGGGGGCAGTGAATGTAGAGGGGGAAATAACCCCCCTCCATGCTCTCTCTGCAGCAGCAAGGGGGGAGCACCTGGCAGACCCAGCATCTTACTTGTGGGACAAGGAGGGGGGAATTAAACCCCTCTCTGGCCAGACCCTTGCCCCTGACTGTCCCTGCTCTGGCTGGGGAACAGAGGGGTAGGGCCAGCCCAGCTGGGTGGGAGCAGAGAGCCCAGCCCAGAGAGTATGACGGGATGCCGGGGCACTCTGGTTTAAGTTAAACCAGGAAGGGGTCTGGGACAGACATTACATAAACTGGTTTGAGCTCAATCAGTTAAGTCTGATACTACATTCAACCAGGTTTATTTCAAACTGGTTTCGGCCATTTTGAAACTGGTTTATGTGCACTAAATGTCTATTCTGTTACAGGTTTAAACCAGTTTCTTATCACTGAAACTGATTTATGTGTAGCATCTGTCCCTAGCCTCATTGGCTTGAAAGGTGCCAGTATTTTGCTTGTGGTTTCAAAGTCATAACAAAACAAAGGAGCTGCTCTGCAAAATGCTAAGCTCAGGAGAAAAGCATTCCCATAGTATAGGCTGGTACTGGAAGCTGCTACTGGTGTTGTTTTAAAAATCTTATAATGTTTTTGGGTATTTAGGAGCTGAGCTCTGGAAATATCTGATCTCAATTCTGCATGCTGAACTTTAGGAAATCTAGTTGCACAACCTTATATATTGTACATTATATTATATTGTATATTGCATGTACCTTTAGGACCACTTATTTTGGAAAAGGCAGAAGTATACTAGAAATCTAGTTTGTGACTTCTAGCTAAGACTAAAATGACCAGATTTTTAAGATAAAATAGTTGTACAGTATCTGACAAATTTGAGGGATGTATGGTGGAGGATCCAAGCAGTGTACCATGGGAAGCGTTTTAACAGTTGTGAGAGAAGTAAAATTCTTTATTTTCTCTCTGTCTTTGTACAGCCCCCATGCCATTGCTGGAGCTGAGGAAATGATATTTGAGAGCAAAAATAAGGTCTAGTTTAATGGACAGAACACTTGTTTAGCTAGTTAAATCCATATTTACAACATTTAAAATTGTGTCTGTGGTTAACCATTTTTAGATAAGTTTATTAACCTTCTGTTATTGTTAAAATGCTTAAAAGTGATAATAAAGTTCACAGTTAGATTTAGTGCCCATGTGTTTGTTTTACACAGGAGCTTTTGGGCTGTTGTGAATGTAATCTTTGAATTGAATTATTATTTTAGGAAACGACCTGTTACAGCTATACAATGGAAAGAGGTCCTTGATGATCAGCTTTCCAAAATCATACATTTGACTCCTGTTTGTCCTGTTTCAGAGGCTTATCTTGGTACTGGAGTGTTACTAATTTTTGTAATGTGGTAAATGTCATGTCTAGACGCATGCAAATATGACATGAAACTAGGCAGCAATCATTTTAAACAAATATAGCTGAAAGCAGCCACTACCTGTTTGTTGCCTTGACTATGGATGTGCATAACAAAGCTTGACATTTTGTTTCTTTACCTCTAAGGATGAAGTAAATGGAGTGTACTTAAGTACAACAGTGACCTGGACCTTTGCCCACCTGTTAGTGGTCACAGCTGAAAATATTTGCTATTGACTTACCAAGTTAAATGATAGTTGAGGGGGTGCTGTTGAAGCTATGCATTTTGGATCCTCTTGCTGTATTACTAGCCACCTTGTGGTAAAGAAATTGCAGGGCATACATATTTTTAATTATATCCAGTACCCAGTATTTTCCAAAGTAGTATGGCCTGACATGGGGCAAATGTATGGCTTCCTCCCTGCAGGCTATTGCATGACTACAGAGCTGTTCTGCAGAGGTTACTTAAGTGTTAATGGTTGAAATGGGCTCATGCCTTTTAATGCTGAGCTTTCCAGACAGAGTCTGGATAAAGTGTTGTGAAGTCCTTGTTATATGTGGCCAGTTGGGACTGGGCGCAGGGTATAGAGAACTGTTCCCAACACCTTAAACACCAAGAATAGTTCTACCTGCAACAATGTAGCGCTGAGTAGAGATACCAAGGAGGGCTCATTCTGAATGGGCATTATAGCTGTGTTAACATAGCGTTTTGTGACTGTGTTGCCTCTGGTATCAGAGCTAGCACAGCAGTTGCCTTCATAGTGCTGCATTGTTCTGTATAGACACATCTAAATGGTCACCAAACACTACAGGTAGAACTGGAATGTCAGTGGAGAAAAACTCTCCAGGAGGCACCTATAACACTAGGGCAAAGTCTGCATACATCTAGAATACAGTTTACTTTGTGGCTTCTGTCTCTGAGTGTTGCTCATGCTGTATTTTGTTTTTCCATTCTTGGAGGTACAACTGACGTGCCAAGGAAAATTTTCATTACAACAGGTGGGACTTGGTATACTACTCAGTAATGGGTGACGCCTCGGTGATGTCTGGCTAACTCCCTGTATATGATATTCCTAGTGGCAGCCTGGAAATGGGTGTGGTAGACAGCAATGCTAGTAACAATAGAGAAGTGAAGCTAAGATTGCCATCTGGAATGGCAGCTCTTCAAAAGGCTGAGGAGAAACTATAAACAATAAAACGAACAATAAAATTACTTTGAAAGTTTTACATTTACTTTAGTCATGCTATTATTGCAGGAAAACCTGTGTAAAGTTCTCACAGTTTAAACGGAGATGTCTTTCACGTAAGTATAGCTAGTGGCTTTTGAAGAGGTCATTAAAAGACGAGAATTCTGTCACTGTCTCATAATAGCTCTGATTTGGGGCACCTGGTCATTCTGTTTTTGCAGAAACGTCTTAGTAAAGTGAACATAATACACATGAATAAAGCTTGTACCAGTGAAAGAGTTGTTAAACAACTTGTTTCCAAACCCACTTTGAGAAAGAGTGTAACCATTAATTTTAATAAAGCATTCTTGGCTTTTAACAATATCTGAATTACACTGGGTGGAATTTAATACATGTAACTATTTACAGTGGCATAAGTGTTTTTTCTGGCTTCAGTGAGTACACATTTATTATTCATTGCGACCTATTGTAATGCTTCTTTGGATGTTTAGGATAAATCTACAAAAAGACATGGACTCCTCAGCACTCGCATAACAAAACATAAATCTTAGGCCTTTCCCCACCATAGCAGAATCCATAGTTGTGACATATGCTGGCTTCCTATGAAACGTACAGGAAAGTGCCTAAGAGAAGCCAGCATGCTGAGCATGGAGCTGTCAGTGCTAGCTAACAGGAAATGCCACAGAAATAGATCTGTCCTAATCTCAGAAAGGGATGGGGTTTTAGGTTTTTACTCTGGGCTTCAGGGAGGCATCTTCCTATATTCTGGATTCATATGCTTTATGTTAAAGAATCATTAGATAAAAAACGTAATTGCAGGAACAGAGACAATAATTATTATTTTCACCTTCCAAGCTGAGTCTCCTAACCACAGGGTTATGGAGTCATATTGCCTCTCTTTCTGGCCCAGTGCATCTTTAATTATTTCATGGAAAGTGTAACAGTTACACTAAGGGAGGCTGTGGGCTTCTCACTACAGAATAGCTCCTAGCCTGGTGATTAGGGCATTCCCCCTGGAGATGTGGATATGAAGCTCCTTAGAGTGAGGAGAGGATTGAATTGAGGTCTCCCTATCCTAGATGAGTACTCCAGACCTTGAGTTGTTCTTTTAAAAAGTGGTGGGTGGCAGTACCACCTCCACCACTCCTGGAATCTCTCACTGTGTGAGAGTTCTCTACTGTAAGAAGACTTATACGTTAGCCATTAATCTGAGAAAGAAAGCACTTAAGTTAACATAGGTGGAACCTGGTCTGGACTCAAGGTACTCAGCAGTTTCTGCAATAGGGTTCCCTGGAACAGAGGTGCAGGCAACTGGGAAACTTTTATGGTGAAAACATAGGTGTTTAGGGACTTTAGGCAATTGCTGAGTGGGGGATTTAAAGACTGCTGTTTCATAGATTTCATAGAAATTAGAGGTGGAAGGGACCTCACAAGATCATTGGGTCCAGCACCCTGCCCAAGGGTCAGGAAGTCAGCTGGGGTTAGATCACCCCAGCAAGATAAGCATCCAAGCATTTCTTAAAGGCATCCAGAGTATGTGTTTGCTCCACTTCTGGGTGGAGTCCATTCCACACTCTGGGGACTTGGATGGTAAAGAAGTTTTTCCTTGTGTCTAGTCTAAAATGGTCTTCCAGCAGTTTGTGACCATTAGGCCTTGTTTTCCCTTGGGGTGCCTTGGTGAACTGACATTCTCCCAGTTCCTGATGTACACCCCTTATATACTTATAGGCTGCCACCAAGTCACCCCTGAGTCTTCGCTTCTCCAGGCTGAAGTGTGCCATGGCAATCAGCCTCTCCTCATAAGGCCTGTTCTCTTGAACTCTAATCATGCATGTGGCTCTCCTCTGGACTTTCTCAAGCTTCTCCACATCCTTTCTAAAGTGTGGAGCCCAGCATTTAGCCAGTCCACTTCTGACACCCGAATCTAGATCATTTATGAATATTTTAAGTACTGGTCCGAGTACTGAGTCCTGGGGGACACCACTGGTCACCATGCACAATGTTGACTCGGTTCCATCGACTATCACTGTCTGGGTCTGACCATGGAGCCAGTTCCCCAGCCATTGTACCATAAGGTTATCAAGGCCACAGTTGCCCAATTTTACCATGTGGACATCATGGGAGACCAAGTGAAAGGCTTTTTTGAAATCTACATATATGACATCAACCTCTTCTCCTTTGTTCAGGTGATGCATCACCTGGTCATAGAAGGAAATGAGGTTGGTCAGGCAAGACCTACCTGCAATAAAGCCATGTTGGCTGTCTCTCAGAATGTTGCCTTCCATTAGCCTGTTGTTAATGGTTTCTTTGATGATTTTTTCCAAGATCTTTCCAGCGCTTGAGCTCAAACTGAGTGGCCTGTAGTTCCCTGGATCGTCCTTCCTTTTTTGAAAATAAGCACCACATTGGCCCTCTTCCAATCTTCAGGAACCTCTCCTGAGCACCATGAGTTCTGAAATATCCTTGCCATTGGTCATGCTACCATGTCAGCCAACTCTTTTAGTACTCTTGGGTACATTCCATCCAGGCCGGCTGACTTGTGGATGTCCAACCTCTCAAGCTGTTCCCTCACAAGATCTTCACCAATTATAGGTGTATGATCGCCCTTACCCTGGTAGTCCTGTGTCATGTCAGGCAGGGTGATGCCCTTGGGCTGGTGGAAAACCAACACAAAGTAATTGTTGAGGAGATTAGCTTTTTCTTGGGTGTCGGTTGTCAGCTGCTCCATTTGGTTCAACAAGGGTCCAATGTTGCCCTTGTTGTTTTTCTGACTTCTCACGTATTTGAAGAAGGACTTTTTATTGTCCTTGAATCCCGTAGCCAGTTTGAGTTTGGTTTCAGTCTTGTTTTTTCTGGTCTGCTTCCTACAGGTGTGGACCAGTGCTGCATAATCCTCCTTAGTGGTAGTTCCCAACTTCCATCCCTTATAAGCTTCTTTTTTCAGATTCAGGAGGTCTGTGAGTTCCCTGTTGATCGAAGGGGGTCTCCCAGCACTTTTGCTACCTTTTGCTACTTTTGCTGTGGGCTGGAATGGACTTTCCTTGTGCTTTTAGGATCATGCCCTTAAGGAGCGACCACTCATTGTGAACTCCCCTCCCTATCAAATGATGGTCTTTCAGGGCCTCAACAACCAATCTCCTGTTTTTGGAGTTAGACCTTTAATTAGGTTTACCATATTTCCAGTTCCAAAAAAGAGGACAACTTTCAGTGGAGTTGGAGGAGAAGGAGGCTATATGATTGTGGGGGGTAGTGATATGCTGGTGCCCTGCCCCTGCCCATTCCATTACCCCTCACTACCAAGCCACAGCCTTCCCCAGCCCTGCTGCTGCCCTTCACTCCTGACCTGCAGCCCCCTGGCACTGCTAGTGCCCCTCTCCCAACCCTAAGTCCCCTGTCCCCTCTGGTGCCTCTCACTTCTAAGCCACAGCCCCTCCCGAGCTACCGGTGCCCCTCATTTCTGACCCACAGCCCCCAGCTACTCCCAGCCCTGCAGTGTCTCCCAGTTGCCCCATCCCTGTGAGCAAGGGCACTGGCCCTGGTGCCACCAGCCTGGCCACGCAGCTCCCCACTGCCGCCAAAGGGCCCCCCCACCCCTTCCTTCACTGGGGGGGCAGGTGCCTCCCCCTCAGCCCCTGCCCTGCAGCAACCTCAGTGCCTGGACAGTTTCCCCCAGTGCTGGCAGGCACCTGCCCCGCACATGCACCCATCCCTTCCACATGCCCCTGCTAGAAACACACACACACACATGCTCCCCATCCCCAGCCTCCTGGACAGTCCCCAAGCCCTGGCCCTCCAACCTCCACTTCCTGTAGACCTACCTGAATGCAGCTGCTGGGGCTGCTCCCCTGCCTAGCTGTATGCCAGCCACATGCATATGCACATGCACACACACACACGTGGCACCCCCTACCTCCAGTTGCCCTCCCCCTGCTCTCCACTAGACCCAAACAGCTCCTTGCTAGGGTAAGCCAGGAAATGTCAGGAAAAACATTGGTGCTGAGCAGAGCAAGATCCCGCACATTTGATGATATTTAAAAAAAACATCTGGAGAGAGATCAGAGGATCCAAAAAGAAAACAGGTCTGAGAGAACCTGGACATATGGTAACCCTACCTTGATGTGCTGGTTTTACCTAAGGTGGACTTAGACTTGAGTGCTCCGATAGGATTGCCCCATTTTATCCTTTGGAAAAAAATGTTTTGTGTACACCTCTCCCATCAGAATCAGATCTGCCCTATAATATTCAGGACTAGTAACCATTTTGTTGATGTGCTTTAACCCAGGATTGCGTAGAGATTTTGATGTTATGAGTATTTGAGCAGGAATGGGTCACTGAAATACATTTTTTAACTTTTTCCAATCTGGATGTGATTGCCACTGAAAGAGTTAATAATGTGTTTTTAGGAGGTTGTGCATGGATGCACTCTCACATCCTGAGTGTTGACAAATTACCCAAAACTCTCTGCTGGACATTTTGACCTGTCACTGCAATAACCAGTGGCTCAGAAAGCTTCCTGAATTTTTAACCCTGATTGTAACAGACATGGCTTTGGTCGTGTATGTGTGTTCTGCAGTGTAATAGTCTACGTTTCTGACATGCAAAGGCAATTCTTTGAAGCTGTAGTTATAATGGTATGCTAAACACTTTTAAAAACACATAAATCTTTTTCTTCATCTCACAAATATGTGCCACACTGGCTGTTCATGTGGTTTTTCTGCATTTTGATCACCCCAGCTTGCAACAACTCAAGAAAAAGTAAAACTTTAGATCACATTTTTCTCAGTGACTTATGAGTCTTGCTAAATTGTTCCCATGTCAAAACTACAAATTATTGTTACTTTCATAATCTTAATAGATTCTGCTTTATTTCTCCTCCCATATGTATGAGCATAAACATGCACATGTCTATATTATCAAAACCGCAACCGTGATGAACGTAGGTGCCTCAAAGAAAACCAAGTTCAGTATTGTAACATTCTTAAAGTTTTTTCTGTGTCCCATGTCTTACCTTAAATCTGCATTGGGAAGGCTGTACACAGAGAACAGGCACTATGTGGCTTCAGGAAACCCTGTCCCAACTTTACTGGCAAAAGCCATGCCACTGAATTAATTCCTAGTCTTGGCCTGAAAACAGACAAGATTCAGTGGGGTTTGGTTAAGATTTGTGTAATTTAAAGTGCTAAAAAAACCCATGTGAACTTCACAGTATTTTCAGTTTGAATATTGATGTAGAAACACTTCCTCTACAGTTCCAAAGATACAGATTGTCAAAAAAGATGATGCTGTGCTATCAGAGCTTAATTCTGGAAATAATTTTAAGTTTTTGCCAGGACTAAATACTTTTGATTTTAGTGTAATAAAGTGCTAAAATATGAGGCTTACAGAGTCCATGTTTTCCACATGCATTGGTGAAGAGCTATTTAAAATCTTAGGTCTTGGAGGTAGTAGGTTGGGAGGTAGTGAGTATAGTTAGACCTCTCTGTCTAGGCCTTTGATACACTGAACCACAAGGCATTACTAACGTACCTCATGACATAGCAAGAGTGGATAACCCAGTGATAGGATAACCCTCATATTCCTCTCCCCTCAACTTAAAAACAAAACTCTATCCCAAGCACAGTTTTGAACACATGATTGGTCAGAAATGCCAGAGATTTCATGAATTACATTAGGGACCTCACTATAGTTACTGATTTTACATGACAGGTACTGAGATAGTACAGTGATAGGTATCAGCTTTAACTTTCATCACTGAGTTAGGGATCTATCCAACTCGGGGAAGTGGCCAGTCGATCTTGCTGGCAGATCATAGGGCTGGCCACCATTTTCATGGTGGGGCCCCGGTGGCCCTGTGCCACCCACTGCTGGTTGGCTAAGAGGGCTGTCCTTGATGAGGTCCCACCTTTTGCCACTGATTGGCTGCAGGGCAGCCCTCAGCCAATCAGTGGTGAGGGGCAGGGGTGGCAGCTATCTTGCCTGCTTATCTTTGTGCCAGCAGCTCCCCTCCTCCCTTCCACCTGACAGGCTGCACAGCTGGGAAAATTTCTGGCTTTCACTGGGGAGCCAGCATTTTATTTTTAGTAAGTCTTTTCCTGTGGATTTTGCAGAGATCGCCTGATTTTGCAATTTCCACAAACTCTGTGAAACCGTGATTTGAGTAGGTCCCTAGTCATAGTTAAGGGTGCTTAATTGCTCCCAGGATTAAGTCTTTAAAACGATCCATTTTAGAAAACATTTAAGTTATTTTAGATTGTATTTTTTAATCAGTATTTTCAGCAAGTATGCTCGCTGATCATTCTTCCAAGTGTGGCTTTCAAAGGTGTTACAGGAAAAACATACAATTTAAAAGTAACTTATTTGATTAGACCTGTAAACATATATTCCACATTGGTATACAGTTGAGTGCAAAATTCCTGTTTATTTTTAAGTATGAACTTTCTGAACTTTTGTGGTGTATAAGTTCTCTGAATAACACTTTGTGCCATTTCTGTATCGAGTGTTCACTCTGGTCATGGAGCTTTTCTTCATCTTGTAATCACGATTTTGCTACTACTAGGACACATCTACATGTTGTCCTATGGCGATGTTGTTACTGTGCCACATGGCACATGGTTATTTTTAGCAGCTACTTCACCATAGCAGCACACTATAATGGGGGAGTGCACCACTATGGCAAAGTAGCTGCTGGTCATGTGTAGACATCTGTGGATGCTACATCACTCTAGTGTGTTGCTATGGCAACATAGTGTCATGTGTAGACGTGCCCCAAAGTTACTGCTTTACCAGAAAATAGCATCTTCTTCTATAATATTTAGGCTTATTCTAGAAAAAGTTGCATTCGTGTGCTAGCCTTGAAAAGATGAGGTCAAGAAAATAGAAGAGTACAAGTTCTTAGCTTAGAAGGGGCAGACATGGTGCTGTTACATTTCTGCTTGAAAGGGGGGAGGGAAATCTGAACCAAACCAAGCCAAAGTGTTACTTAAAAGGTATTTGCCATAGACCACAGAATGGTGAGATATAGGAGTAAAAGTATAATACGTTTTCCTACATGTGGCATCCCTGAGTGGAGGAAATTGCTTTGTAAAGCTTAATGTAGGAGATCTAAAAACCTACCCATATTCTAACATGTGGCTTTCAGCAGGCTTCAAATGAGCCTTTGGGGAATGATGAAAACTTAAAAACTCCCCTTTGACACCACACAGAGATTCTTGTAAGGCTGCTCTGGAGGGTTAATCTGTAATGACAGACACAAGATAAGAAAATGGTTTTATGCTATAGGCAGGAAATCCCAAAACTTTCTATGAAGCCTGTATCTTATTTTTCCAAACTTCAGTTTTGGCTTACCTTTCTCATGGATCGCTCATGAATATGAGAGCTGCTATGTTGGAATACATGATTAGTTTCCCTTATCTGCTCTGCTGTCTTCAACACTACTAGATGATTTCAGGATATTTTTCTTCCATTTCTTTTGGTTCAGATCTCTAATAGTGATGTTCGGTACAACAAGGAGACATTTCTACATTAGTTTTTCCAAACTCAATAGGCTTTATAGTCCTTACAGTTGTCACTAGGATATGTGCAAAATTCTTGAAATGTACAGAATGTTGTTCTGCACCAAGGGTTGGATCCAGTTAGTCTTTCACAGCAGGAAGCTCATACAAGGTCTTGCAGATTAAGTTCTGGGCTGCTGACCTGAATTTTACATGGTCTTTGAGAGGAAGGAAGACAGCTTTTATGGCCCTTATTCAGCAAAGTACTTAAGCATGTGTTTAAGTTCTGTCTGAATCTATCCAATATAAACATGTGCTTTAGTGCCCATGATTGGGATCTGCATGAATTTAAATACAAAGGGATATACTGTGATGCAGATCAAAATCTATCTGTGCTGACTTTTCTATTTACTCAAAATTTTCACCGGTGTAACTGAAAGCAGAATCTAATACAGTGACTTCCATCTTTTAGTTCCTGTTAAATTGACCAAGTCTTATAATGAAATGATTAGATCTGCTGAATACCATACACTGGACCAATTAATTTTTATGAAGTTTCTCTGTCGGGAGAGCTTATGAATACCTGAAATTAATCTGATGAAAAATAGCCTCTGCATACATGAATTCTATGGTGCAATTCCAAAATGTATTTTGACATTGGAACAATATTCCTCTGACACAACTTCCTTAAAGTCCTTTGAATAAACTGGTTCTCTTGGAATAGTCTTTTAATTTTGCCATAGACTTTCTGTTTTTGAATTTAACACATTAACTGTGAACTTCAAAAAAGAGGAAGATATATAGGCTTTACTATCTGGCTTTGGCGCTCATCTCATAAAAACTAGAAGCAATGATCTTCATTTTATTAAAGGAGTTAGAAGAATTTTAAGTCATAATCATCAGTCTGTCATCATGATTTTCTCAGGAAGGTCTGCAAAGCCCCAAACCTAAAATTATATCTAACAGAATTCACTCAATGGTGTGGATCTTTGGAGATTTTTTGAAAAAAGTGTTAAAGCTTTCTGTTTCAGTAATGGAGTAAATAAAGCACCTCTTAGGAAAGCTCATTTGAAAAGGCTGAGTGCTACTGTATAGTGTTAAATCTTGAT
>NW_017729031.1:9047941-9051592 GCF_001723915.1 Gavialis gangeticus | reverse complement strand
TCTTAGGAAAGCTCATTTGAAAAGGCTGAGTGCTACTGTATAGTGTTAAATCTTGATTTAACTGGTAATGCCAGAAGCTGCTGGTGCTCTACCAGTAGTGATATTTTTTTTTCCTACCTGGACAACTGACATTCAAGAGCTTTGATTTTTTTTTTTTTTTGTTTGCCTTTCTTCTCTTTGAAATCCAACACCTAATGTACCCCCAGGAAGATGTTAAGGATAAAGCTGCTTTTATCATTTTTTAACACAAGGAAATCTCCTACTTTTTAGTAGTTTTATTGAAGCTATTTTGAAAAAAATAGACCCATAGCTTATATTTACATTGTTATGATTAGCTCAATGCTTAGTACAGTTCAGAAAGCCCATAGGGCTACAATGTATAAAGAATGGGATAGAAAATAGTAATGAAGACTTGAGTTGGCGAGAAAATTTTGACAAAATAAAGTTGAGTATAAAAATGCTCTGAGATAGGTGACAAATGTGATAGAGACTTTCACAAGACAAGACATGGACTGGACTGAGACCAGTATAGTTGAGAAGAGCAAGGATTTAGCATCAAAAAGAAGTGGAAGGCAAGAGAGCTCAAGTACTTCACTCTGCCTAGTCCCATAAAGGAGGAACAAAGAAACTGAAAGAAATGAAACTGAGAAGTGAACATAATTCAAATGGATCCAAGGAACTATTTAATACCCTGCATAAGTGGCTTGTGAAATTTGTTATCAGACATTATAATGGAACATTATACAAATAATAATATTCAGAGTTGCACTAACTCAGTTATTACTTTATCATATAAAAATATTTAAAAAGCTGTAAGCCCTCAGGTGCAATCAAACCAATAACTGCATGGGACTAGGAAGAAACGTCTTATGTACTGTTGATTTAATCTGAATCATTTGGTATGAGCCATTGCCAGAGACAGGATACCGAACTGCTGATTTAGAGTGGCAGTTCTTGTCTGTACAAGTTTTTTGTGTTGTTAGTAGTGTTTTCCATATATACAGTTTGAATGCTTATGTCCTTTGTAAACATGCTTCCATAGTATTTATGTCCTTTAGAAAAGAATACAGCTCCCTCTGGCATTTTCTGTGTTTACTGCATATTCTTGCCCATCCATTTTCTTCCTGAAAGACATATCAGTACCTTTTTGTGCTGCCCTTTGTAGCTTGATTTCTGTAACTGAATACTCTTCTGCACAGTCCATATGCTACCTGCTGCTAAACTGCTGTTGATGAGAGATGCCTCTTGTTACTAAGTTCTCCATGACCTTTCCAGGTCTCATAAGGGCACTGAAAGTATTTTGTAGGGTTACCATGATATTTTTGTGAATTATCTTTTTTCTAGTGTTAGGAGCCTAAACTGTCTATTCTGGAATTGGAGAGGGGAGGGGGAGAAACAAAGGGAGAGCAAAGATATTTTAAGAAAGTAAAAGAAATGTTTTTGAAAGGCTAGTGAATCAGTGAATCATCCCTGCCTGAGGATTTACTAATTTAATGTAATTATTAGAGGGAAGTATTTGGAGATGTGCAGTCAAATATAATTATCATAATTCAAAAACTCTACTGAGTTTCACAGTAAGGGCTGCCAAGGATGAATGAGATGCAGCCAGTTAATAATGTCTCGGTAAAAGGTGTGACCTGAAAAAGAAACTATAAAAACATGCACTAAGAGCTGCTTCTTTTTTTAAACCAGCACACATTCCTTGTGAGATTCGAACTTTTCCGAAACTGAAGAGAAGCAAGGCAAGTATTCTTGGGCATGCTGGAGCATTCTGAATTCAGGTCATCTACCTTGAATCCCAGTTTCATCACCAGGGATCTGGGTTTTCTGTTCGCCATGGAAAAACCTGGATTTTCTGCTTCAAGGGAGAAAAACACAGGAAACACACAGATTTCCCCTTGCAGGCTGGCAGCCTGAGGCTGGGGAGAGCAGGGGAGGGCTATTGGAGGCAGGGGGTTCACACACACATACGGCTGGAGTGGGATGGTGCGCTGGCGTAGAGTTTTTCCTCTTGGTGGCTAGAGACTATAGACTGAGCCTCCCTGTGCCATGGAGCCTGCCCACTGCCTCTGCACCCTCTGCCTCCTCTTGTGCCTGCTGGCAGGTACATGCAGAGAGGTGACGATGGGGAGGCATGGAGGGAAAAAAGCAGGGAGGGAGGGGGACGTGAGACAAGAGCACAGGGCAGGAAGCAGAAGGACATGACAGGTACTAGGTGTAGCTGGGGCCAGGCCCAGGGCCAGGGTGGGGCCCTTTGTAGCCCCACAGCAGGCGGGGAGAGCAACGGGCTTTCCTCTTCCAAGGTACTGCACCTGCTCCCTCTGCTCCCAGCCCAGGGGCTTGGGCTCAACTTTGGTAGGCTCTCCCCTACCATGCCTGTGCACCCATACACCCAGCAAGTTTCCCCCAGCCCTGTTTCCCCCAGCTGCCAGGCTCACCCAATCCCCACTGTTCTGCCTTGCACTGCCCTTCCCCCACCCCCTCTTTTTTTTTTTTTGATTGCGCTGCTAACCTATGTGGGCGCGGGGGACATGAATGGTGCTTTACCAGAAGAAGCAATGTGTTGGCTGGAGCCAGCTGCACAGTGGCTGTATAGATCATATGCTTCAGTGGGGCTTTTTGGCACTTTTACCTAAAGCTGATTCAAGCAGTTGATTGAATCAGCTTTAGGTAAAAGTGCCAAAAAGCCCTGCTGAAGTGCATGGTCTATGCAGACTTTGTAGAGCCAGGTCCAGCTAATGTGCTGCCTCTTCTGGCCATGTGTTGGGCTCAGTGTGGGGGCACACTGAGCTGAAAGTAAAGTGCTGTTTTTCCCCACCCCCCATGGCTATAAGCAGATGGCTTCATTGGTGAGTGGTAGGGAGGGCAGCGATGAATAATGCTGCTGCCCACATAGTCCTCCACACTGGCCAGTGATGTGGACGCTACCCTCACTAAGGCATGGCTCCCACAGAGTTTTCCTCAGTTCCCAGCATAGGCAGGGCTGAAGCAGGCAGAGAAATGAGGTGGGCACCAGCAGGGCTGGGGTGGACAGGGGGCTGTGGGTTGGAAGTGAAGGGCACTGGCAGGGCTCGGAGAGGGGAGGGGGAGCTGTGGGTTGGGAATGAGGGACATGGGCAGGGCACTGGTATATCATGGCTACTCACTGCTACAAACAGCAGAAGGGACAGCTGCAGCTGGACTCGCATCCTGGTGAGTGAAGAGAGCAGATGGAGCTCTGGTTTTCTATGATAAAAAAAGCCAAAATCAAATGCCAAAATATATAAGTATTTAGAATTATTTTATTGTAATGATTGAGGGACTGGTAGGCTTCCAAATTGCTTTAAAATTATCAATATATCAATAAAATATTGTGTTTAGAGGTGCATCGATACATTGGTCTGATATCAGATTGGTACCAATATAAAGAAAATTGTTTATATTGGATATCGGCCCAATAGGGCCAATAATTTGGCCACTAAATGCCTGTGCTGTGCACAGCTGCAGCGTAGCACAGAGAAGAGCTGGCAGTATGGAGAGCTGCCTCCAGTTGGTAAGTCGGAAGGGGAGAGGAGGATGGCATGCAAGCTGACAACAAGTTATCTTGAATTTGTTGAGGTCTCAGAACTCTCCTCCTGCTTACATAAAATATTTTTATGTGGCTTATTTTAA
>NW_017729031.1:9020912-9047931 GCF_001723915.1 Gavialis gangeticus | reverse complement strand
GGTGAGGGAGGGAGGGGGGAGGGGCAGGTGCTGCCCAGCTGGGGGGTAGCGGTGCAGGATGGAGGTGCGGCTCATGGGATGGGGGCAGCTCCTGCTGCTGCTTGCACTCTGGCAGGGTGGGACCAGTGAGCATGGTAGCCCAGAACTGATAAGAGTCTTTATCACCTGATTAGCCAAACAATAGCCTCTCTCCCATTACTTCAAACTCTTCTTAAACAGCTTACTGGGGTTACCTGTTGATTAACTCCAAAAGCCCTGTTCTGTCTGCCTGCCTGTCCCAATGAAATTGGAGAGACACACACACAGACACCTCTTAGCATTAGTTAGCACACCACATGCCTAGGGTCCGTGGGGCTGGAGTCTGTGTTGTGGGAGATGGGAGGGAGGGTGGGAGGGGGGATTTCTTGCTTGAGCAGCAAGGGGGAGAGGGGTAGGGCAGGGGGAAGCCAACAGACCCTGTCTCTGCTGGAGCCTTATACACCACTTGCTAGCATACCACATGCTGGCTATGGTCCGTGCTGTGGAAGAGGGGAGGAAGGGATCCCTACTTAAGCAGCAAGTGGTGAGAGGGGAAGGGGAGGGGGACACAGGGAAGCCAGCAGACCCTGCTGTGTCTGGAGGTCTGTGCCAGAGGAGCTCTGCCCAGGGAGCAGAGAGGAGGGGCTAGCTTTGCTGTGAAGCAGAGAGCCCCACCCAGCCCAGAGAGCATGCCAGGATGCTGGGGGCTCTGGTTTATCTTAAACCAGCAGGGGGTCTGGGACAGACATTGCATAAACCGGTTTGAGCCAAATCAGTTAAGTCTGATACTACATTCAACCAGGTTTATCTCAAACCGGTTTCAGCCATTTTTTAAACTGGTTTATGTGCACCGAACATCTGTTCTGTTACAGGTTTAAACCAGTTTCTGATCGCTTAAACTGGTTTATGTGTAATGTCTGTCCCTAGCCACACAGCTTGCAAGATGTAAACTGTTGCTAGTGCTGCAGAAGATATAGCATAGTCACTATTCCTTCATATCTGTAGCAAGAAGCTGTACCATGAAGATGAGTGGGATAGAATAGGAGCGTGGCTAATGCTGTTTCTATTATCCTAGTAAAGTTCCAGTTTCAGTGTGAATCTTGCCATTGTCACATGACAGTGTTTTAGCTTTCCTTCCCTTGATCTCAGAGAACTGATTGCTGATAGAGCAGAAGATCTTCCCATCTAATCAGGAGCATTGCGCCCTCTGTTTTCTTCCTCCCCACCATATGTGGGCATCTAACATTTAATGTTGGTATAGAGGAGCTGGACTAGGGAAAAAAATCATGTTTGGTGTTAGATTGGTTGCTGAAGGTGGAGCTATAATGAAAACCAAGAAGACAGCATGTTAGCTGGCTCAGGAAGAAAAGGGGTTGTCCAGTTCTAACAGGGTAATTGGAGGAGTATGGGAGGGGAGTTGCTGCTGGGGAAACTGCATGCAGCATTAGATGTGTACACCTAATTGCCTCAGTCATCAACAGATATTGATGACTGGACTTGTTCAGAGATGAAATTTACCTTGAGAACTATGTTAGCTTTTCATTTCTGTATTTCATAATGGGCCTGTTGCTCTGTCTTAATTCCTGGTATCCTGTTCTTCATCCCAGAGTCATGCATCAGGGCTGCAGAGGAGCCACTGGGTGAAAACAGCTTCAGTGCAAGCCATTTCCAGCTCTCGCCCTTCGTCCCCCAACCTCCCCCAACCAAATCCCATTCCTGCTTGTGTAAATGAGTGATCTGACCTCGGGAGGTGCATCTTTTATTTAATGAATAATTCATCTTTTATTGAAATACACTTTTGAATCCTTAACAGATGTTCTGGGTCATGAATAGTGGGATTGTTTGCTGAGTGAAAAGACAGATTTGTTCTGCAAAAGATTTGAAGTATCTAGTCCTTTTGCATTAGCTGAGTCACTGCATCTTCCGTTTGTCTGCTGGTTGCACTTCTTTGATCTTGAAGTTGACTTTTAATAGGTGTAATCTCCAAATGTTTTTTAGATCTTTGTGCTTTTTATTAGTTTTTTATGGCTTATTTTTCTTTTGCCAGATAGCAACCTGACCCAAGATTAACATAGCATCCAATTACATAGCATTGTATTACTCTCCTCTCTCAAAACATGGCATTACTTGCACTGCAAAAGTGTTTGTAAATTCTGTAATACAAAAAATAGTAAAAAATCAAGTGAAGCGTAGAAAGTCCATCAGGCAAGTGTGGTAAACATGCCAGACTAGAGCAAGTGGTATAAAAAGCACTGATATGGCAAGGATCATATGTGGCTACTTTTGATTCCTCAAAGTACCAGGCATCTGTTTACAACTGGCTCAGTTGGAGGTGGCCTTCAGTGTATATCCACTGGGTGTGTCCCCTTGAGCAGCATGTGCATTTCCCCAGGGATAAATAGAAGCAGCACATATTTGTGCCGCTGCTAGTTGTCTCTAGACATGCCCCTGCATGCGTGCTCTGGCAGACAGCAAATTGCCCCAGGTGGGGTAGGGAAGGCTGGGGCCAGCACCTAGGCTGGCCCCAACAGCCTTCCCTGGGGTCCTGCGGCCTCCTGGGGCTGAAGTGGTGGTGATCTGGGTGCATGGAGCCTGGTCAGCAGCCAGTACATGGCTCTGGCTGGCCACGCTCTGGTTTTGGGTGGTGCACACTACAGCCACATGCACTGCCCTGACTTTTTCTGCCGTGGTTTTTTTGACACCGGGATCTCCCCATGTCAAAAATAAAGGCAGTGTTGCAAATTAGCGCAGTGAATGTGTACACATATGGTGTGTGCAGTTTGTGGTGCTGCAAACTGCATGTGCACACTCATGGGGATGCTTCCACCATGAGCATGTAGTAACTAGCTAGTTCCCTTTGCAACAGTGGCAGAGCAGTCTTATATCCCATAGATTTTACTGCGGCATGTTACAGTATATTCTTGATGTTTCAGGTATTGTAGCTTAGAGTTATGTGTGTGAGGGTTTGAAGGGGCACTCTTGGGTGTCTCTTGGCTTAATTCGTACCTGCAAACCAAGGGTAATAGCTAGGCATATCTGTGCCTTTGGCAGCACTAGCACGTGGGGTAGTAGCAGTGGGATTTTTGTGCCCTCCTAAGTCTCTGAACCTGGGGCTTCTTCCCCACTCACTCTCCACCTTCCCTCCCCCACCCATCCCTTTAGTTACACCACTCCTATGAAACTGGATACAATGGTCCATGAGGCCCCCTCCAGTTCTGTGTTTCTGAATTTTGAACACGGCTTGCTGAAATGTCAGGAATTTGTTGTTAATCAGTTTACTTTTGCTGCCTTTCCATCCTATTGTGTCAGTCCTTCATCTTACCAGTCTAGAGAAACTGAGAACCTGTGTATTATAACATTCAAGCTTCTTGTTTCAGCTTCTTAAATGTGAAGTTCTATCTGCCATATGCATATTAGAGATCTTGTTTCAGTTGCCTTTGTGTCCTTGAGTAGAATTTTGTCTTTGCCTATTAATTCTCATTATTTCCTGCTTATTCCCTAATATTATTGGAAATATGCAAGGAGGCTGCCTTAAATCAAGTGTCAGTAACAGAATGTGCCTCAAATTAAAGGGATGTTCTGTAACTGGAAATAGAGAATATGGAGGCAGGGAGGAGAGAACACTTGCTCCTGCTTAAATACAAGCTACATGACCTACAGGTGTAGAATATACACTGTTAATTTAGTTCCCCAGCTTTCTTTAGCTTGTTGAGAAAATTGCAAATGCACTGCTTCATTGCTCCTTGGCAGTTAGGAGTTTAGCAGGACACTGATTCCTAGTGGACTTCTAGACAGAGCCCCATTGTTTATAATTAAACTCTGCCAAGGACTTATCAGATGCTGTGTAATGAAGCTCTTTCTTTTAGGGTAAGTTCCAGTACTGTCAAAGAACTAATAGTAATTATTGATTTTCATTTAATAGTAAGCATGCTGAAAGATAAAATCTTATTCTGTTTATAGTTCTCTTTCTGCAAGGTTTGGACCAGAACAAAATAACAATTGTTAATGTAGCTCAGGTTTATTTGGGGGGAGACTTGTAAAATGAGTTGTTGCTATTGCAGTCTTAGTGCACTGACAGTGGAGGTTCTCAGTAACAGGTTTTTCAAGCTTTTGTTGTATTTGTGGTGAGTTTTCACTTCTCAGGTGCTGGGATTTTATTTCTCAAGAACATGGCCTTTCCTTTGAAGAAAGATATCTCCAGGTAGTAGATGAGGGCTTTGGATCATGACAGATGTTGCTCTGCAGAAGTATTCTGCAATTCTTTAATACAGTCCACAAAGAGACTGAGTTATGCACTGTGGCATACAGTGTAGGCGTATGGATCTAATGCCTAGGTTCATTAGATTCCAAGATGAAAAAGGAGTATTGTGATTATATAGTGTCACTTCCTGTGTCACACTTCCAGCTCATTGCAGAGTCAGTTGTTGTTTCATAACTTGCCATTTATTTTCAGCCACTGTGGACTTCTTGGGTAGAACAGCAGATAAATCTAATAAATCAGTGGTGATGCGCTGGGGGTGCAAAGGGGAGCACATGCACCCCCTGAGAGTGCTGGTGCATTCCCTGACCAGCTGCGCTCCCCGCTTAGGCGATGGGCAGGGGGGGCAGGCGGGAACCCTGGTGACCCCCATGTGAGCACTGGCTGGGGAGTGGGAGTGCCAGATGTACCACTGTAGCCACTTCCCGGTCGGTAAGTTTTGCCGTGGGAACCCCACTCCCAGTCACTGACCGGTCACTGGGGGGTGGGGCACATGCCCCCCCTGACTGAGGTGGCACCAGTTGCTCATGGAATAAATAAATGCATAAATTTAAAAAAAATTAAAAGTCTAGCAACCCATAGGGCTAGATGGTTAGAGAACACCAGTTTCAATAGCTAGTTGCCCACAAATAAAACAATGTGGCTTTTATTTATGTTGTTGCTAGTTGTGTTATGGTAGCATATAAAACTCCTAATTATGAGCTAATATCCCACTGTGCTACATTAAAAAAACAAGCAAACAAACTATACTTCATAGTGTCTAATGACCCACTGGTTCGAAGCATAGTGGCAGGAATAAGTAGGTGTGTGTTCTAACCCTGGCTCTGATACTTCTTGGGCAGCTCTGGGTGAAAGTAGCTTTGGAACATGTCACACAATACACTCTAGGACATGTTAACTGCACTTAAAATGTGAGTGTCTGTATGTTCAAGCAGTACATTGCATTCTAAGCACCAACATATTATAGCAAAGTTGCAGCTTTCAGGGAGGAGTATCTTTAGATCATATTAAGCAACATGTTTAGCTAGCATCAGACTGCTCCACGGAGAAAATACGAGTTGTGAGCTGTGATGGCCATTGCTGGGGTCATTGCTGGTGGGATGGTGCCCAGCTGGCTCCACCCTTGTCCAGAACAGGCTGGGATCAAAATAAGTATTACCATGAGACTGCTCAGATCATGTTCTAACTTTTATGTGTCACAGTAATGCTTACAACAATCTAAACAGGGCATATGCTAAGTGTCCTGTCTGACAGTACCCTTTGATCAGTCAGAGGGGGTGTACTTTCCTCTCTTTTTCCTATTTTAGTTCTCCTTTTAAGATCTGGTGTTAGTGTTTGTACCCATGTTTTTTAACGATGGCAATTTTTTTCATTAAATTTTTGCTTTACATGAGGCAGCATTAATTTGAAAATCATACTTCTCAGTGAAAGTGTGGTACTTATTATAGCTTATGGTCCTTACAAGAAACCTCTAAGATGGCAGGATGTGGAAGAAATTAGTGAAAACGATCTGTTTTCTAGTTTGTTTCCTTTCTGTGTGTGATAGCACCATGTGTATACTAGGTTTCACTGTTTCTGTTACGTAGATAATTGGATTTTTCCTCAGTAAAAAAAAAATCACTTTTGCAAGAAGTGAAGAGAAAAATGCACCTTTTAAAGTGCCAGAATGTAAAGGAAGAGCTATCAGAATGGATTGAGTGTTCTTTAAAAAAGGGATCTCAGAGTTTTTAGTAATTACAAGCTCCTTTAAGAATTGTCAGGATGACTTCTGGAAATTTGCTGGTATGTCTTGCTGTAAGACATTGCAAAATGACTTTTCCACAAAGGGGAGGTGATAGAAGCCAAGGGGCATCTAAACAAACTTTTTCTCCATTTATCCAAGCATTTGTACTGCAGTTCCCAATCAGTGAAACCATAATTAATGTCCATTGAGAAAAAAAATATCTACAGCAGTTTAAACAAAGGCTTTGTTGTAGGCTTGTTAGCATTTGGCATCTTTTGTCTGTGATCCCTTCTGTTAAAGCAACGCTGTCACTAGACATTAGTATTGAGAAGGAAGATTGAAAAGACCAGGAGCTAGATTTACACCAGTGCTGTGGACTTGCATCCAAATTCTATATGTAACTGAAGGGAAACTGGCAACCATGTAGCTTGTCAGCAAAAGTTTTACTAAATAGCTATAATTTCTTTGTATCTGTCAGTAATTCTGACCCTCTTCCCTGCCATTTGGACTAGTAGTTTAGATCACTAGCTGACTTGTTCACTTGTGTAAACTTAAATTTCACTGTTGAGAAAGTATCTTGGCACATTTAAATGTGCTTGACATGTTGTAGTCAGTCATCCCTTACACCAATGAGATTGATGATTTCAGTCTGATCCAAGGAGCAGCAGTGAAAAGGTTAATTACACCAGGTAGCTGTGAGATCAGATTTAGAGAGGCTCTGGCTAGTTTCACTCAGCAAGGTATGGCTGTTGTGTTTTACCCCCAAAGAACTGATTCCTCTTGCTGGCAGGTTATACCTGACTTGTTTTCTGAGGCTCTGCCCTCATAGTCTCTGCTCCCTTGGATTTCATTTTGCTATGTGTTTGTCTCCTTTTCTTACAGACTAGCTGTTAAACCATAAACACTTTAAACAGCATAAATATTACTTCTTCCCTTGAAACTGAGATTATCAAACTTATATATAGATAAAGATGACTCTTTTTATGTATATAAAAGTTTGATAATCTCAGTTTCAAGGGGAGAAGTAATGTTTATGCTGTTTAAAGTGACACCTGTATCTAATACCACTGTGTTGTCTCTATTTGGACTCCCAGTTTTAGGAGGAGTTGCCTTGATGTACTCCAGAGGAAATTTTGGACATTCTGCTAAACTTAAGAGAATGGTCTATAACATTTAGAGCCCTGGCAATCTGCTTTGTTCCTACTGGGTTGTTTTTTTCCGCTCCTTTTTCCTTTTTCCTTGCAAGGCACTAGGCCTTTAATTAGGTCCTGGAGTTCTTGGATTTATAGTTACCCGGGTTCATGGCCTATAATTACCCGGGTCCTCCTTTCTCCCCTTCTTGCAAATTGGGAACCACATTGGCCCTTTTCCAGTCCTCTGGGACCTGGCCAGAGCACTACGAGTGCTCATACAGCTGTGCCAGGGGCCCTGCTATGATCTCTGCCAATTCCCTCAGTTCCCTCAGGTGAAGAGCATCTGGAGCTGCTGATTTATACATGTCCAGCCACTCCAAGAGTTCCCTAACTAGATTGTCCCTGACCCTAGGCATGACATTATGTCCTCTGAGCCTGTCTGTAATCCTAGTGGGGGAGTTGTCCCAGTCCCTGCTCAGAAATATGGAGGCAAAGAACTTGCTGAAGAGCTTAGCTTTTTCCTTTGCTGCACCAGATTGCCAAACCTATCCTGTAGGGGCCTCATGTTACCTAGTGCCTTCTTCTTACTCCCCGTGTATTTGAAAAAGGACTTTTTGTTATCCTTATTTCTGGTCACCAGCCCTTGTTCCGTCTCTGCCTTGGTCCTTCTAACCGCCTCCCTGCAATTATGAGCAACGGAGATGTAATCCTCCTTGGTGATAGCCCCTTGCTTCCACTGATTGTATGCCACCTTTTTTGCCCTCAGGCCCTCCTGGAAGCCTTTACTGAGCCAAGGGGGCTTTTTAGCACTCTTGCCCCCTTTGGTTTGTGTTGGGACTCACTCCGCCTGAGCTTGGAGGATCGTCTCCTTAAGAAACAGCCACCCCTCCTGGACTCCCATCTCATGCGAAGCTCTGAGTCCCCAGTGTCTCTCTTACTAATCTCCTTAGCTCATTCAAGTCAGTC
The DNA here is from genome assembly GCF_001723915.1 of Gavialis gangeticus. Lineage (NCBI taxonomy): Eukaryota > Metazoa > Chordata > Crocodylia > Gavialidae > Gavialis > Gavialis gangeticus. Next base: position 9,039,833 of record NW_017729031.1, on the reverse strand, counting down.
CTCCTGAAGTCAAGGACTTTTGCTTGCTTTCACCACCCTGCACTGGATAGTAAATTTGAGCAGGCGACGGTCACTAACACCTAGGTAGTCAAGCACCCACAGATCCCTCACCAGGTCATTGCCTGTGGCAAGGACCAAGTCCAGCAAGGCATTTCCTTTGGTGGGATTATGTACCTCCTGGGTTAGGTGGAGGTCCTGTATGCAGGCTAAAAACCTACATGAGCGTTCAGACCTGGATGACTGATCCTTCTAGCAGCTGGCTGGGTAGTTTAGGTCACCCATGACAACCACTTCGCTTGTCCTTACAGCCTTCGTGAGCTGACCTGAAAATTCCAGGTCCGGCTCGTCCCCCTGGTGAGGCAGTCTGTAGTAGATGCCCACTATCAAGTTCCTTTTCCCATCGCCCCCTTGCATTCTAACCCAGAGCACCTCAGCTTGCCCCCTTCTGAACCCATCCTGATCATCAAGGATGTGTACTGCTCTTTAACATAGAGCGCTACACCCCACCCCCTTTTCTCCCTACTCTATCTCATCTATACAACCTGTAGCCCTTGATATCTACTGCCCAGTCATAGGTAGAATCGCACCAGGTTTCTGTAAGCCCAACCAGGTCTGGGTTTTTGCTAGCTAGCAGGAGGGCGAGTTCCTCCTGCTTATTCCCCATACTTCTACCATTTCTGTAGAGGCAACTGAGACCTCCTTTGGGTGTTTGTGCTGCCCTCCTGTTCCCAAGCTTACCCAGGCCCTTGTCACTTACCTGGGTTGTTCCTGCTTGTGTCACCTGGCATGACATCTAAGTGTCCTCCTGCATCCTCGTCCCCTGATGAACCTAGTTTAAAGCTTGCTGTACAAGATCAGCCAACCTGGAAGAGAAAACACATTTACTTTTCAGGGAGAGATGTAGCCCGTCCTGCCCTAGTATACCTCCTGAACAGAAGTGCAGGTCGTGGTCAAAGAATCCAAAGCCCATCCGGTAACACCAGCTCTAAAGTCATTAGTTGACCTCTCCAATGCAGGCCTCGTGGTGCTGTCTGCGTCTGCTCACTGGAAGAACAGATGAGAAAACCATCTGTGCTCCCGTCTCTCTAAGCTTGGTCCCCAGAGCCTTGTAGTCTCTCATGACGCAGGGAGACCACTCCCGGCTGTGTCATTAGCATGGATGAGGACCAAAGGGTAGTGATCAGAGGGCCAGATGAGGTCCGGGATCATTACCATGATGTCCCGAATCCGAGCTCCGGGCAGGCAGCAAACCTCACGTGCCATGGGATCCGGGCAACAGATGGGTCCCTCCGTTCCTCTCAGGAGAGAGTCACCCATGACGAGGACCCAGAGTCTCTTCCTCTGGGTGTTCCGGCATTGCTCAGTCTGTGCTGTGCATGGAGTGGCATCGGCTCCTCTGGAGTCATCCTCACCTGCCTCCTCCTCCAATGCTGCCAGGGCCTCATACCTGTTCCCCAGTTGTACTGGGGGACTGACATTGCGGCAGCACGAGTAGCCCTGGCCCTGGTGGTAACCATCTACCATACTGCTGTGTGAGGTACCTCCTGGGGTGCCCCTCCACTAGGTACTTGACCCTGCAGAGAATGGAAATACCCGTCAATTTCATCCTCGGCCGCCTTGATTCCCCTCAGCCTGCTGACCTCTGCCTGGAGTTCCCTCACCTGCCCCTCCAAGGCCTGAAGGTGGGCACATGTGGGACAGGCGAGGGAACTCCTGCTCCCCACTCCCCCCCAGGGCCGCAGAGGCCCTGCCAACCAGCCCCGACAAACTGGGGGGGAGGGCGGCTGTAACCTCCTTGTGGGCTCCATCTGGATGGGAGGTATCAGAGGAGCCGTGGGCAGGCAGCGTCACTGAGGCCGGGTCCCTGGCAGCCTGCCATGTCCTTACCATTATTGTAGAGTGAAGTGTCTTCCTCTCTCCCCTGCTGAAGCCTCCGACTTAGCTCCTCCTGCTTGCCTGCCTTGTGTGAATGCTGGTGCACCCTTACAGAGCATGCCTGTTTACGCAGTCTGTTTGCACAGCTCCCTGCTGTTTTTGCTAAATGGGATCCAGGGGCTTTCCCTCCAGATCTGCTGCAGCTGCGCCTGCCCCTCTGCCCTGCTTACCTTTCAGCTGCTATCACCGCTGCTGCTGGTGCTGGTCCTGGGTGAGCGTGCCGAGGGTACACGTGCGCTTGCTGAACACATGCACCCACTCCTGCTCCTGGTCCCAGGATGTTAGAGCATGTCTCCCTGCTTGGCTGGAGCAGACAGCTTGGGCAAAGGCTAGCCTGCCCCCCTTGGGGGGGGGGGGAGGAGGGTTTGCGGGGAGGTGCAAAGCATTCTGGGATGCTGGAGGACCGTGAGTTAACTTGAATCTGGAGGGGATCCGAGACAGAATTTCAGTAAACCAATTTAACCTAAATCAGTTAAGTCTGATACTACATCCATCCAGGTTTATCTTAAACCAGTTTCAGCCATTTTGAAAGCAGTTTATGTGCACTGAACTTCTATTGTGTTACATATTTGAACCAGTTTCTGATCACTTATACCAGTTTGTGTGTAATTGTTGTCTCTTGCCTAGATGGCTATTAGCAGCTGTAAAATTGATGGTGGCCAGGCAGTTTTGGGGGCTTAAGCTTTTCCAGGGATTGTTGGCACTGTCTCTAAAGAACATTAACATCCTCCAGCAAGCAAACACCATGAAGATTGAGGTGGTGATGATCCAACATCATCTTTGTTGGGCTGTTCATGCCATCTGGATATCTGACATGAGACTCCAGAAGCAAGTTTTATTCTCCCAGCTCAGCCAAGGCATATGCTCAAGAGGTGGGAAGAGAAAGTGCTTGAGGGACGTTCTCAAGGTAAACTTAAAAAAATGCAACATTGATATAAATTTGTGGGAGGCTTTTGCCCAGGACTGCCCCAAATGGAGAAAGAGCCTGCTGCAGGGATTTCAGTACTTTGAAATCTCATGAAAACAACAAGAGACAGAAAAGTGGGAGCAGCAGAAATAGTATGTTACAAACCAAATCAAGAATCCAGCACTACCCACCCCATGTGAAAATTCATGTTTGATCTGCAGTAGAGTCTGTTGGTCCTGGGTGGGCCTCATCAGCCATCTTCAGACACACAGATAAGATGATCCTCACATCCTTGACTGTGAGGGATTGCCAGAGAACCTGGACTCTGCCTGACATCAATCTAGGACCATTTTTTCGGTTCATAGAATCATAGAGAAGTAGGGCTAGAAGGGTCCTCCAGAGGTCATCTAGTCCAACCCTTGCCTGAGGCAGGATCATTCCTATCTGAACCATCACATACAAACCATTATCTAGACTATATAAGACTACCATCAACCCTGACACAACACAGACCTGACACCCTACCCTGACACAGGTAAAGCAGGGGACCCATGTTAGGCAGTGTTCTGCTTCCATAAAATGTTGTCAATATATGCTCAAGAGATCCTTGGTAGGGGGCCACACGCCCTTACAGAGGAAGGAAAACCCCCACACAGTCCATACCAATTTAACAAAAGGGTAAATTCCTTCCTGACCCCAGATAAGGCAATTGGTCTGACCCTGAGCAGAGGGGCAAGACCCCCATCCGGGAACTTCTGGGTTTGCTCCCAGCAGAAGCATTGGCACAGCCCATTCAAAGTCCCTATCCTTGGCTATAGCCAACACCCAGCGTCGGTGAGAAAGGTTTAAAAACCTTGTGATACATATGACAGAAAGAGGGGTTGGGGATAAATCAGCAAAGCCCAGAAGCATGGGAAATACCCACAGTAGAATATAGGCACAGCTACACCGATATCATCCCTGACCAGTGGCTGTCCAACCTCTTCTTGGTCAGCTCCAGTGATGAAGAGTCCACAACTTCCCTAAGCAGTCTATTCCACTGCCTTACTATTCTAACAGTGAAATTAAATACGACTTAGCTTTTGGGAAAATCAGGGGGTTTTTTTCTTTCCCACCCCTGTCTTTCTTCTTGTTCTCCATCTCTACCCAATTCTGAAAAATGTTTATAGATTTTACTAAAAATAATTGAATAATGAAAAAAAATGTTACTTTTTGAAACTTGCAGAACACAAATGGCTTCTGATTTATTTATTTTAAATCTCCAATTGCTTATGTAGAGAATGGCAGAATAGTGGTAGTGCATTCTTTCTTTATCTGGATGGCTGCCACTATGAGTTAACCAAGCCCAGATTTTCTCCTGGAATGCAAGCACTGATATCTTTGCCATTTTTGGTCAGCCTATTAACACTAGAATGAAGGCATCTCATTTTCTGTCAGGTGTGCACAAAGACTGTTGTTGTTCAGAGACCAAAGTAAGCAATAGTAACTTTATTCTGCTTGGCTGTACTAATTTTCTGATGGAGACCAGGAGATATAATCTGCTGTCTCATTAAGATGACCCTATTTCTGCTGCTGCTTGTAATATTGTTACAGGCGTACTTAGAGATTTTATGCAAACACTGCAAGTGTTTTGTCAAGAGGACTCCGGGTTAAGTGGTGACAGGTGTTACAGCACACATTACCTAGTAGCTCTTTATCCACTTTAAGACAAATTATAGCAGTTTGTGATGGGGAAAATTATTTTGCTTGAAAGTAAACACTTTCCAGGGTATAGTGGTAGAGAATTACTAGTGTCAAGATATTATGGCAAGGGTATGTAATTTGGGTGCACAGATAATTTGGGTTTAATTGCATTGGTCTTTTTATTCAGCACAGATGTTTAGTTTTTGTTTTTGTTTTTATTTTTACTTTCACATTCACTTTTGATTCAGGCAATGCAGCCACATGCTTGCCGCGGCTCAAGCCAGAAGCCATGGAGAGCTAGAGCGCTCCTGTCAGCCACTGCCAAAGGGGAGGGAAGAGAGGACATGGCCAGGCCCCATGTTCTGTCTGGGCAGGGGACGGGGAAGGTAGTGGCATTGAATTCACAAAAGCTTGAACAAGAATAGTTCTTTCTTTGAAAAGCTATAAACTGAAGAGCTATAAATAAGCTATAAATGCAGCTTGGGCTGTGTGTTCACTTACCTCGTGGATAGCTGGAAGAGTCTCTGGGATTTGCAGTCCACAATCAGAGCAGCAGGACTGTGTAGGGTTGCTCATCACTTCCGCTTCCTGCTTCTAGGTGCCTCTGGGATTGTAGTCCACAGTTGCAGCCAGCACTAAGTTTCAGCAGAGCAGGGCAGGGCAGCTCTGTACTTAGGGGAAAGTGAGTGTAACCCCTTTCCCTGGCCCCAGCCCCTAGCTGGAGTTTGCCTGGGGATGGGGGGCAGCGAGCAGCAGGGTGGGGCTAGCCATGCTCTCTGGAGCAGATAGTACAGCCCACCCCAGGGCTGACTGGGGTGCTGGGGGACTCTGATTTAACTTAAACTAGGAAGGGGTCTGAGACGGAAGTTTCATAAACTGGATTGACCTAAATTCGTTAAGTCTGATACTACATTCATCCAGGTTTATCTTAAACCAATTTCAGCCATTTTGAAACTGGTCTAATGTGCACTAAACTTTTGTTCTGTTACAGGTTTAAACCAGTTTCTGATCACTTAAACTGATTCATGTGTAACTTCTGTCCCTAGCTATAGAATCTGCTTCTCAGGTTGGCACATAATTGCACCCATGCTTGTTCCAACTGTGGCCAATGTTGAGACTCCCAACAGATGTGATTATTGATATGGTTCTCAACCTCGTTCAGTAGAATGCCCCCCTTGTTAGACTGGAGGAACCCCTTGGAAAATGCCAGCTCTTAGCTTTCACTTGTTTCTTGACTTAACGGGAAAATAATACTGAAATTCTTCTGTTATGAAAACTCAGAAAGACCACAGAAGCTTTGAATGTTTTTGACACCATGTGTCCTATTGGAAATCCCTGGGTTTATCTTGCAAGTCATGTATAGGTGTTTGCACACCTAACAGCACCAATTTTGTGCAACTTCCTTAAAAGGATTTCATGGCATGCCATACTGCAGCGCCCTACTTGAGAATTACTGGACTATTGGAAACTGGAGCTGTGGCTTTTCAACCCATTCCATGTAGATGATACTGGGTTTTGTCTAATGGCTTAAACATGAAAGCAGGATATCTGAGGAGGAATTCTTTTTATTTAATTTCAAAAACAAGTGAGCACAACAAGTTTCTTTTCTGCAAACTTAGTCATAGATTTCTCCATAAATAAAATATGAAATAGTGAGATTTTTGTTTGCACTGTTGATGATTTGAACTCTGCATATGATCATAACTCTGATGCTTGATAGTGCCAGGGTGAGTACTGTGTATTTCTTGGCCCATTCAGCCCTCTATAGGTATTAACAGTGATGACCCTTTTCCTGGTTCTGATGATAACTGTGACTTTGGGTACATGTAGATGTTACATTTAGATTGACCTAACTCTATTAATCTAAATTCCCATCTGCACATGTTTGGGGGATTTAAATAGAGCCAGAAATGGTAGGCCTGTCCTAAGTTAGTTCACCTCAGTAGGTCAATACATGCATAACTTAGATCAGGAATGGGTTATCCTGACATAGCAGACAACTGCATGCATTTGGAGTGCAGCCCTGGGGTTAGGAAAGCCCAGCCACTCACCCCAGCTCTGAGGCTGTGCACTTGCTACTCTGAGCACCCTAATCAGGCTATTTTTAGCCTAGCAACACCCGCCATAGGCCCTCCAGTTCCCACTGATCCTGTGGACCCAGTAGCCCCCCTTCCCCCGATTTCACCTGATCTCCTTCCACTCCAAGTTACTTACATCCGGTTCCTCACATGGCTCCCAGCATGGGCAAATGTCTGTACATGCTGGCTGCTCCCAGTCTACAAATCATCATATGGCTTAAAGTAAGCCACGTGATTGTAGGCTGGGTATAGTGAATGTCTGCACATACTGTTTGGCTTGGCATTTGTTAAGGTCAGTTTTATTATTTTTATCTTACTGTCTAGATCTTAATGGTTCTATATAAGGATAGTGAAATAAGAGAGAAGAGCTTTAAAGGAGAGTGGCAGTGCATGGTGTAAAGTAAATGGTTTCTATGGAAATCTGCATGCTTGCTCAATCTATCCTGTTGACACTTCTAGTACACAATCTCTGCTTGTTTGGGCTTTGTGTATAAACTATGTGATGAAGCCCACTGAGATGGCTACAGTGAACCTTTAAATTGGTTCTGTGAATGCTGTATGATGCACGTTGCTAGTGCAGGGGCTGACAATTATTTTGGGAAGAGGGCCACTTACTGAGTTTTGGCAAGCCATTGAGAGCTGCATGACAGGCAGCCCAGGGCAGATAAATATTAATTTTCTAAATTTTTTAGGGGCCCCATGGGCTGGATACAATGGCTTGGCAGGCTGTATCCAGCCCTTGGGCCACATTTTGCCCACCCCTGGGCTAGTGGGATGCCTTAGTTCTATGGCGATGTAATCTGGGATGCCCTACAGAAATCCTTTAGTGCACGGTTTCTCAACTGATTGAGAACCACTGAGACAAGCTGAGGAAGCACAACACTAGCTCTTAACCGGGGTGCTATCAGATTCAAAATGTTGGGGAGGGGTGGTCTGACTTTAAGAAGGTTGTGAACCACTGCCCTAGCAGCACAGGCTTTGGGTAGGGGAAGTTGACTGGCAGCCTCTCGTATATTCTCCTTTCCCTGTGGCAGTGAAGAATTCCGGCAATGGAAGTTGTTGGTTTCTCCTTCTTCAGCTCTAGGCCCTGTCTCAGGATGAGGAAAACTGATGATGACCACCTTCAGTCATTTTTGAGACCATCAAATGCACGTACTTATTTACATCAGACCCCATTAGGTAGCTGTTCCTGTTTTCTGAAACTTCAGACTGTGTAAATTCAAATGGGAAGTGTGAATTCAAATAGTGTCTGTCAGTCCAGGTTGGATAAATACCCTTTTTTCTGCTGACTAAAGATCCTAATTTTAAGAGGGCATTTGGCAAGATTTCACATTCCTCTGCAGTTTGCGCAAAGATATACAAGGAACCAGGTGACAGAGAAAAGACCCCTGTGTTTTAAGACCTTGGAGTGCCCCAAAGTGCTTTCCTTTAATAAGCAGGGCATGCTCTGCATGTATTCACAAGGGAATTCCTATTGGGAAGAAGCAAGGAAGCTGGTGTGATTGTGTCAACAAATCAAGGGTTACACGTGATCTATCGCCTTTTAGTAAAGCAAAAGAACCAGAAAGCTTGAGAGATCTGAGCTCAGAACGCAAGTGGGAGTGGAAATTAGCATCAGATCTTGGGGAGCCCTGGGAACAGAATACTTTAGGGCCCCTTTGATTTTCATCTTCTCTGAAAACTGCCAGCAGGGGGAAGAAGCGAGTAGCAGAATAATCAGGGAAGTTATACACAATGGCAGCATGTGTAACAGCTCTATGCCAGCTTGCAGAAAAGTAATTCATGTTCTACTTGCTTGGTGAACAAGTACTTGTATTGGTCTGGGTTTTCTTTTAATGAGCCCTGGATCCCTGCATAGAATAAAACCAAGAGAGTTTTCATGTGGATGGAAATCTGAAGCTATTTATAATTAATCAGGGATCATTTTTATCACTTTTTAAAAAGCATTTTAATAAAGCCTCCTAATGAAATGTCACCCCTATGGCACATGCATCGTGATTCTTTAATCCTGGGGTGATGCCATCATGTAATTGTGGAAAGGAATAGAAATTACTTTTTTTTCCCTAAATTAAGGGAAAAAAATACTTTTTTTCCCCTAAAGTAAGGAAACTGACCTAGAAAACGGCAACCTTTTTCAAGCCATGGGCAGGAACAATCCAGCTCCAATTTGGTGTGGGCTGGGTAGCTTTGGCAGAACATGGGTGTGTGTGGGAGAGGAGGGCTTTCCCTGTGCCCTGCTGGAGATATGCAGCACTGCAGCTGGGGAGCAGGGGGTGGTCGGTGCTCCTAGCTATGGGAATTCAGCAGGGCCCTTCATTGCAGTATACTTATGTGGCTGGGAGCCCTGATGAGCTGACTGGGGCTCTGAGCCATGGGTGCACTGGGCACCTGGCTTGCTACTTGCCTGTGCAGGAGGAGCCCAACAGTAGGATGCAAGTAGGATTTGATCCCTTATTCCACAGTCATGCATCCTGCAATGCACATGTAGTTTGGCAGGAGATATTATTGTTAGGATCATGGATCAGATCCCATTATGCCTTAAATGAATGTCAGGGGCCTTAGCTAATCAAAGGCAGCTGGTTCTGGAGGCAGCATGTGTGGAACAGCGCAGTGTGCTGAGCTGCTTCATATTGTGAGACTGTGGTATAAGCATTTCTAAAGGGACTTGCCTATGTTCAGACAGGAAGTCTGTGGTGAAGCACTGATTTGAAGCCTGGTCTTTGAAGTCTCAGGCTAGTAATCACTCCACCATTCTTTCTAAATAGGCCAGTGATTTAACCAGGGTCCTTGAGTTTTAATATACAGTTATCTGTGTGTGTAATACACAAAAATGTTTCTTTTCTGTATGTTCTTTGTCTCCAGAGTGTCTTATGGAAAGAGTACAGCAGTGGTACAACAGTCAATGCTCATGAGTAAGGTAAATTACTAGTCTTTCTTTCCAGCACCTTTATCCCATTGATTTTTTCCTAGCTCTAGTTATTAATTGTTTAGTCTGCTGTAAGTAAACTGTTCTCAGTTCAGATTAGCAAATCCTTGAATTTATCTTATCCCTTGTTATCTTTGATCAACTGACCAACCTTATCTGTAAGCAAATTACCTTCACTCTCCAGATGAAGAGCATTACAGCTTCATTTTAAGGTAAGGGCTTAGGCTATAATAGAACAGCATCGTGTTCTTCAGCTGGGCTACCATAATTTCAGTACATTAACTTCTGACCCCATTCTGGGACAATGGTAGCAACAATCGGGATGAAAAATGCTTATCTGTCCATGGCTTTTAAAGTGTTTGCATTATATGTAGATAATGAGAAACAGAATTCCTTGGATTCTTGTAACATACCTCTTTGCATTCAGTCAGAAGTTGCTGTGTCAGAATGTATGAATACTGAACTTGCACTATTTAAACGTATTTCATAACTTGTATACAGAAGTATACAAATTGCTGTGTAGGGCACCACATACATGTATGGACCACATATCTATAGATGCATATAGCTACTATGTTCTTTTTTTTCACTGAAGAAACTTTGTCCCCAGTGAAAATACTATGTACTTTGATTTTGTATCACTTAGCTGGCTGTTCAGCTTTGATGGGACCTTTAAAAATGAGCAGCAGTGTTTCTGAGTTAGAGCTTTTAGGAATTTGTTTCTCTTGCTGAGCTGTCAGAGTCAGAGTTTTAACCTTTAGGGGCTATGTCCTATTTTTTCTCCTGCTTTCATGTGGAAAGTGGAAGGGATATTTAGTTGTGTAGGCAGATGTTTAATTTATTATGGGGAAGTACCTGTTTGTTTTCTGTTCTTAAAACTTGGTCAGTACTAGGGAACAGTATAAGAGTATCGCATGGACATGCAGGGAGAAAATTGAGATGCAGCTAGCAAACAACATGAAAGGCAGTAAAAAGGGATTCTGTTATGTCAAAAGTAAGAGGACGACCAGAGATTCCCCAGATCCCTTTATGAACACAGAAGGTGATCTAGTCACGATGATGCAGAAATCCTGAAGTACTTAATGCCTTTTTTATTTTATTTTTTTACAAAGAGGGGCATCTACCAGCTGATGTGTGCACTTAACTGTAGAGAGAGAGAGAGGAGTCTGTAGTAACGGCAGATCAGGTTAGGGATTACTTAGAGAAGCTAGAAACTTTCAAGTCAGCAGGGCTGGATTGGATGTACCCAAGGGTACTGAAGGAATTGGCTGAGGTAATTTTGGAGCCACTGCCTATCCTTTTTGACAACTCATGGAGGTCAGGCAAGGTCCTAGATGACTGGAAAAAGGCAAATATAGGGCACTTAGACACGAGCGTAGAGGCTGCTCTGATGCGCTGGAATTTCAGCGTGTTGGAGCACATTCGATTAATTGAGTCTGTCGGAGCGTGGCAATTAAAGAGCTCCCACAACCTCCTGTGTCTCGTGTATCAGTGTCCCTGTGTTTAAAAATGGTGACGGGGCACTTGAAATAAAGGTCGTTCAACAAGCTTTATTTCAAGTGCCCCGTCACCATTTTTAAGCATGGGGATGCTGATACATCACACAGCAGCACTTTAATTAGAATGGCTCTTGGAGCCGCTTTAATTAAAGCGCTACCCGCCTCCCCTCTCCCGGAGCATGTGTAAAAGTTCCCATAGTGCCCATCTTTAAGAATGGAAAGAAGAAGAATCCCGAGAGCTACAGACCAGTTAGCCTGACCTCCGTACTTGGAAAGATCAAGGAGCAGGACTTTAGCAAGGCTTTTTATGCTGTCTCCCATGATATCCTCATTAACAAGCTAAGGAAATGCAGACTAGAGGAAAACACTGGCAGGTAGAGACATAACTGGTTGGATCATTGTAGTCAGTGAGTAGTCCTCACTGGCTCACTATCCAGTTGGGGGGAGGTATTAAGTGGAGTTTTCCAGGGGTCTGTTCTGGGTTCAGTATTGTTCAGCATCTTCATTAATTATTTGGATGATGGGGTTGAGTGCACACTTAGAAAATTTTCAGATGACACCAAATTGAATAGAATTGCAAACACTTTGGAGGGCAGGGCTAGGATCCAGAATGACTTGGAGAGACTGGAGAAATGATGGTCTACAATTAACCACATGAGATTCAACAAGGATCAACTGGACTAAGCACACGTACAGATACAGACTGGGGAATAACTGTCTTGGTTGCTGTATTGCAGAGAAGGACCTAGGTGTTATGGTGGACCGGAAGCTGAATATGAGCCAACAGTGTGGTCTTGTTGCAAAAAAAGCCAACAACTTTTTGGGTTGTATTAACAGGAGTGTCACTTGCAAATCTATTCAGCCCTGGTGAGGCCTCACCTGGAGTACTGTGTTTAGTTTTGGGCTCCATACTTCAAAGAAGATGTGGACTGTTTGGAAAGAGTCCAGTGCAGGTTAGCACAAATGATTAGAGGTCTGGGAGGCAAGACTTGTGAGGAAAGGCTGAAAGGACTTGGGATATTTAGCCTGGAGAAGAGAAGACTGAGGTGGGATTTGATAATAGTCTTGAAATACCTGAAAGGATGGAGATAGCCTTTTCTTTGTGGCTGTAGTGGACAGGACTAGGAGCAATGGCACTAAGTCACAGTAGGACTGGAGATTAGGAGAAACTTTTTGACTATGAGAGTGGTCAAGCATTTGAACAGAGTACCTAGGGAAGTTGTGGATTCTCTGTGCTTGGAAACTTGCAAAAGCAGGTCAGACAGACACATGGCTGAGATGGTTTAATCAGGGATAATCCTGCCTTGAGGAGGGGGCTAGGTTAGATGACCTTGTAAGGTCCCTTCCAGCCCTACTTTCCTGTGATTCCTATGAAAAGCAGTTTATTTGTCTAATATACTTTTGGGTAGTTGGGTACGGTTTATACAGTATATCACATAAATTAATTTAAAAGCACTAAGGAAATAGCTTATGGGGAGGCATAATGCAGTTGTAGCCACTAGATATTCTTATCACAAAAGGTGCAGGTTTATGGATTAGGAAAAACTATGATGGATTGCTTGACTGGTGCTTTTGTTTTGTGGATCACCTGGTGCATGTATGCGTGCAGATGTGCATATGTATAACACTTATTAAAATGAGTGTTTTGCTATCTGCATACTTGAGTACAAATTTTAAAATAAATCCAAGGGATTGCTTCCTTTCACTGATTTAGGGAAACAGTGCAAAACAAAGACCAGGCAGTTTCACTATATGGGCTGGAATTACAAGCCAAATTGACCCTGGTGGTCCTTTCCTAGACTTAAAACTGAAACATCAAAGAGGCAGTCCACATCAGTGTGTGAAGTGTAGGAAGTGGCACATGTAATAACCAAGAATTAGCCTAGGGCTCTTAGGCATGTAAGTGGTAGCTGATCTCCTGTAGCCTTTTGTGTGAGGCAGCAGCCTTTCATGTGGCTGTGACTTAGGGGACTGAATTGTTTAAGGGACTGTGCACAGATTTTTTTTCTCCTTGAATTTGCTCTTGATGCTCTTTTTAACTTAGAATGCCTTGCATTGCATCACTTTGATGATACTGAAGTGAGAGAGCTGAGATGCTTCTCACCCACTAAATGAAACTTTTGCAGTGAGGAAAGCAGCCTGAGAAGGTTCGTAGAGCTCCTCATTGCTGCTTGGAGTACTGGGTAGCAGGTTCTTATGTGGAGGAAAGGGGTTCTCTCTTCGCATTCCTCCACTTTACTCTGCTACCACTTTCATAATCCTGATTTCTGAGGACATGGGGAACAAGGGACCTAAGCTGGGTATTTGTGTGCTGGCAAGTTTAGTAGTTTGCTGGCCAGCCTATATTGCTGATTTTTATATAAGCCTCCAATTTTATGCTGGTATTGTGAAGTTACCATTGCAAAGTCTGTATTATGAGCTCTTACTGTGAATTCAACTGTACCCTACCTGCTGCCTTCAGTATGACATAACCGTGGGTCATGTTGTATTGCAGTTAGAGTATCACATTGACAACTTTAAAGAAAAAAAAATTAGTTATGAATCTGTGCGTGTGTGTGTAAACAATAATAAGCTCATATTTTAGAAGAGGAATTCTCTTCTATCAGGTTACATGTATGGCAGCTGTGAGGTTTCCTCTTCCAGCAGGTAGCAGTCAATGCTGGTGGCCAGGATGTGATCAACCTGTTTCATTCTTCTGTGCACATCTTGTACTTCATAGGTTTGTCACATCAGTCCTTTAGAGTGTTAAGCTGTTGTTTGAAAGCAGTGTCACAGCTGGTGATCTTTCCCTGATATAAGATCTCTTGTATTTTATGATACAAGCTGTTGAAACATAAACCTGTGCAGAATGATTTAAAGCCAATCATTTTGAACAGTAGAGTGCTGCTCTGCAGACTATCCAGTACTCTGCTATGCAGGGTGAATTTGGGCCCTAAGAGAAGTAAAAATATGCAAGGTAAAGTAGTAGTACCAAGGACATCGCTTGTCCTAAATGACTGCATAGGTTGGAGCTGGGCTGGTTGGTGCCACTGGGGCAGAACTTTGTCCAATGTTACTCTTTTGGAGAAAGCCAGCCAAGGATGATTATAGGTTAGGGTTTGAGAGTGCTGCAGCAGAGCAGAATGGGGGAGAAGATTCTTATTGTCCCTTTTTCTTGCATCAGCACTCAGTCCAGTTTCAGACAGAGGCCTTCTCCATTAGACACCACTTTCTTGGGTTTTGTGCCAAATCCATCCAACTCCCATATGTTTGGTCTGTTTTTTCTCTCCTAGCTTGCAGCTGCCTCTGCTTCATTTACAATCTATGAGATACCACTTTCAAACCTTCTTAGGCCATTTTACATATGCTTATTTTATGATGTGCCTATTGAACTGCCTCTTTTCTTTTATTGATTTATATCAGTTTTCAGCTATTTGGTTGCCCGTTCCCCAACCTAAATACAATTACTATAGCAATTGTAATATAAGAATGTAAAATGTGTTTTGAGTTACTTTGCATGCTAATTTTGTTCTGACATTGCACATGTCATCCTGTTGGTAGTGTATATTAGCTTAGTTGATGGAAAGGCCTGAGAATATATCTTTGTATTCAGCAGACTGTGCTAAATGATAAGTATGTTCTTGCTCTTTGGGGTGGTGTTGATGTATTTTCAGTTGCATTTGAATCACTCAAGTCCATTCATGATAGATAAGTGGAGAAGAGAATTCCAGAAGGAAGGGTCTCTTATTTCAAAAGGTTGCTGAGCTTCTTTTTTCCCCCCTGTAATAAACTTAATTGCTTCCTATTCATTTGCATGGTAAGGTAGAACAGGGCTGCCTGCAACCTGATGTGTAAATTAGTGCCACAGAATTCTTTAGTTTATATTTAAAGGTAAAAGGTATGTTTATTAATTTAGCCCATTTTTCACACTCTTGGCTACCTAAGCAGCTGTTACTAATTCTTACCATCTAATAATTTTTACTGATTAGGTTGATTTAGATCTTCTGTTCAGTTTTCCAGTCCCCCCCTCCCCAGCACTCTTTTGCTAATATATTTTTATGGACAGTAATAATTAAGAGCCTGTCAAAAAAATGTATGTACCCCTCCCTGTTTTTAAGAATGAATACTGGAGCTTAACCATAAAAATGTGCCCCAGGCTGACACTTGGTGTAGAAGGTCTGAACTTGGGAATGTTTTATTGAGTGGTTTCATCTTATGTTTACACACAGTTGCAAATTCATGCAGCAGATGGTGATGTTCACTCAGTTGTGTTAGTTTTTTCATGATCTACAGCAGTGCCATTTTGAAAACACTACTTTAGGATAAGACAGGAAACAGCAAGCTATCGAGCTATATGTCTGATCATAGCTTAATTAGGGTGAGGCAAGCAAGGCACCTGCCCAGACCACCAACTAGGAGGAGGCTCTGGGATCCCCCATACTGGGAGTCTTTTCAACAATGGGGGAAGATGCCCCGTGCTGTTCCTGCCTGGCCACAGGAGCTGTGCAGCACAGTGTGGCACAAGATGCATATCTTGGGGATGAGTTGGGCAGGAGGAGTAGTGCTTCCCTGGGATTCTGGGAGTAGTCTCCCTCCTTCCCCCACCAGAAGCCTGTGCAGCAGTGTTGGAGGCCCTGCACTGCCCTTGCCCTGCACCTCACCAAATGGTGTATTGTGGAAGGGAGAGGAGCACCATTCTGGTTGTTGCACTCATGCCTGAGCCCACTGATACACTGTTTGGTGTGGCACCGAGCAAGGGGCAGCACAGAGCTTCCTTCACAGGTGCAAAACTCCCAGCAGGGGGGATTCTGGCAGTGCTCCGGTTTTTAAGTCTATCTACCCTCCAAACTTCTACAGTACAGGATTGTGCTCCACACGTTTTCCACAGGTATTATATCTAATCTACTCTCAGGCAGTGTTTCTATATAGGGCTGTACATCGTTTACTTTGCTCAGATAAGCAGGTCTGTTTGCTTTTACTCGGGTGTCCACTGATATACCTTTTGCTGGTCCAAAGTTGGAGTCTAGATTGTAAATGTAAGATATGTCCTATGATGTTTTAAAATGTGGTATGCAGCAGTTGGCTTTTGTTGCTGTGTGGATTTGGATTTGCCAGCTAGAGGTAAAAAGATCCATGACTTGCTTGCTCAGCTCTGTTTCCCCAAGCCACATGATTACTTTTGGTTTTCATGTTTAAAATTATTATAAATATCTGATAGGCAGTTTAAATCTTTAAAAGTGAGGCCCCTAATTTAATTCTAAAGAAAATTGGCTTTAATTTTTTGGAATATTAATTTTTGATAATTTAAAAAAACTTATTTCAGAGAGATCTATTCTCTATGATAGCTTTACTTTTTAAAATATATCTGAATTTGAATGCAGTCTTTAGGGCTAGGAACAGAAGTTGTACATAAACTGGTTTAAGTGATCAGAAACTGGTTTAAATCTGTAACAGAACAGAAGTTCAGTGCACATAAACCAGTTTTAAAATGGCTGAAACTGGTTTAAGATAAACCTGGTTGAATGTAGTATCAGACTTAACCGATTTGGGTCAAACCGGCTTATGAAACTTCTGCCCTAGACCCCTTCCTGGTTTAAGTTAAATCAGAGTCCCCTAGCATCCCAACATGCTTTCCAGCCCTGGGCTGGACTGTGCTGTCTGCTTCAGACTGTGCTGGACTGGACTCTGCTGTCTGGTTGCAGAGGGAATGGAGGGGGACAGAGGCAGGGACTGCCCCCCACAGGGAAACTCCAGCTGGGGTTTGGGGCCAGGGAGGGCATGTTAAACCCCCCTTCCCCCAAGTACAGAGCTGCCCTGCCCTGCCCTGCTAAACTTACTGAAAGCTACCACTGGCTGCAACTGTGGACTACAAATCTCAGAGACACCTGGCTCCTACCCTGGGCATCTTTAAGAGGAGGCTAGATGTACACCTTGCTGGGGTCGTTAGACCCTAGTACTCTTTCCTGCCGTGGCAGGGGGTCAGACTAGATGATCTACTCGGGTCCCTTCCGACCCTAGAAACTATGAAACTATGGAAGCAGAAAGAGGAAGTTATGAGCAGCCCTGCAGAGCCCTGCTTCTGTGATGGTGGACTGCAAATCCCAGAGGCTTTGGGGGCAGCAGGAAGAGGAAGTGCTAGAGAGCTGTGCTGTTGTGCCCCCTGTCCTAGCTTGTGGCCTGAGCCACTGCTGGTGTGTGGCTGCATTTTCTGAATCAAAGGTATATGTGTTGTTTCTCAATTTAATCTTTGCAGCTTGGACTAACCTGCAAAGACTGAATCGATTCAGCCTTGGGCTTTTTGACTGTCTGTACTTAGCCTAAGGCAGAGATTAAGAAATACAGACAGGAGCTCATGAGAAAATGTAAAAGCAGCTTGAGCTGCAGTACTAGATTGGTAGCACGCTGCACCTCTTACTTCTCAGGACAGTCTGCTTAACTTAGCCTATTATAACACATATGGCCATAATACTCTTTAAACAGTAGTAATAAGCTCCAAAAAGGAAAAAAAAAAGAAAAGAAAACTAGCTTTCCATTGTTCCACAACAAAAGACCATTCCTTTTTTCCTATAACTCTCACAAATCACCTAAAAATCTAATGGATGAACTGTCTTGCAGCAAGTAAATATCATATAAATATGTTGTTTTCTTCTACATTTCTTTAAAGTAGAGTTTTCAAGTCTTGTTTAAATGAAATACTGGATGTGCATAGTTCTTGATGTGAATAAGGAGTTCTGGGGTATGGTGTGGGGGAGGGTGATATATATGTGTGACGGGCTAGCTGGCAGTGACCTAGCCCAGGGATTTTGAAAGGGCAAAAGATGATTGTAGGACTTGGGATTCCCTTTCCACACCAATCTGGTAATGATTTGGCCCAGGGGTTTTGAAGGGGTAAAAGATGATTGGAGGACTTGGGATTCCCTTTCCACACCAATCAGGCCCCAGAGACACACCCTCCGTGTCCCCTGATTGGCCCCTTGGGTCACCTGGAGGGGGATAAAAGGGGCAGCGCGGCTGACTCAGGGAAGACCAGCAAGGGACAACAAGGAAGGAGCTTCACAGAGCTGAGCCAGCGGGGAAGGAGCAGTGCCCCTGAAGAGCCTGAAAGAGCAAGACCTGCAGGCAGCAGTGGGACCCTCAGCAGTGTGGTGTGCGGCTGGCAGGAGAGGCTCCCCACTGGGCTCCAGGATCCCCTACGAGAGGCTGCAGCCAGCAGGAGAGGCTCCCCTGCTCCAGCAAGGATCTGAGCAGCGACCTGAGAGGTTCCCAGCTCTGCTTCCAGCTCCTCCAATCAGAGGCCAGGCAGTTTGATGTGAGGCCGGGGCTCCAGGAAGGTCAAGACCCCTAGCAGCCTAAAGTAGTGCCATCACTGGTGGCTGTGTGCTGATGTTTCTGCCCACTATGTGGGAGATCTGAGCTCAAGTCCTAGCTGGGGTGGCTTGGGGTGAGTGAGCTAACAAGAAGCAGATCTTCTTGCAGTGGAAAGGGGCCATTGTGTTTTCCCTTTCTCCCTCTCCAGGTACCTAGGACCTGTATTTCCTTGTCATTTGACATTTTGTATTTTGTGCCTTTTTATATTTCACCAACCCGTATTGTTTGCTCTGCTGTTTGTGTTTTATATTTTGTTAACCCTGTCTTTTGTCAATGATTGTAAGTGTCTAACCTTTGTTGAATCCTGCCCCCTTGGGGCATTGTAGTGTCCACTGTACCCTCTGATTTATGCCTGTTATGTTCCCAGTCTTGTTCCCTCATTAAAAGGTATATGGTTAAGTCCCCATTGGTGGTCTGGCTCTGCTCTATAGGGGGAGGAGAGTCCCTACACCTCCCACAGTGCTTGTGCACCTGCTTTGATCCCTTCACTTGGAGAGGGGGTACCTCTTGGAGTAGTGCCCGGGTTACATCAGCAATGAGGTAATA
>NW_017729031.1:9008882-9015912 GCF_001723915.1 Gavialis gangeticus | reverse complement strand
TATGCATGCACTCTCTCTATCTTTCTTTCTCTCTCCCCACCTCTTTCTCTCATTCAGAGAGGAATAGGGGAACTTACAGTAGCTAGCATTATTCATGTCACTTTTGGCCCCTTCCTGGGATTCTTAAAATCTCTTATGAAATATTGCCTTATATTGAGTCTAAAGTTGTGCTTAAGGAGCTCAATATCTTTATTCTGATTTAAACCTTTTTAGACTACTATTACTACCCCTTTATGTCATTTATAACCCCCCTACATCTTTAGCAGTCATATTTTCCTCCTTTGCTATTATATACATAGGTATTATATTATATTACATATACACACAACATACTATATACATAGTTATATTATACTACCTAGATATTTCTTTTAGCCTCTTTCCTCTTAAAAAATGGAAAACAGAGCTGAAAGGGACTTCAGGAGGTCATCTAGTCCTATCCCATGTTTAAGACAGTAACATGCCTGTCTAAACCATGCCTGACTAAACCATTTGGGCAGCAGCTCTGCAGAAGAGGACCTGGGAGTTACAGTGGATGATAAACTGAATATGAGCCACCAGTGTGCCCTTGTTGCCAAGATCGCTAACGACATACTGGGCTGCATTTGTAGGTGTGTTGCCAATAGGTCCAGGGAAGAGAATCTCCCCCTCTATTCAGCACTGGTGAGGCCACATCTGGAGTACTGTGTTCAGTTTTTGGCCCCCCACTACAGAAAGGATGTGGGCAAATTGGAGAGAGTCCAGTGGAGGGCAGCAAAAATGGTGGGGAGTAGAGGTGCTCCGATACATTGGTCCAATATTGGATCGGCACCAATATAAAGAAAATTTACTGTATTGGAAATTGGCCTGATAAGGCCAATTAATGTGGCTGATAAATGCCTGAGCATGCACGTGGGTGAGGAGTACAGCCTGGCAGCTTGAAGAGCTGCATGCAGCAGGGAAGTCTGTTGAGGTGGAAGGGGAGGGGGAGGGAAAGGGTGTGGGGGTGCAGATCAAGGCCCCTGTGGTGAGGAAGGAGGCTAGGCAGGTGCTGCCTAGCCAAGGCAGGCCAGGACACAAAACAGAGCCATGCCTCGTCTGGGGGCACAGGGGGGTCGGGGTCGACTCCTGCTGCTGTGCGCACCCCAAACAGCAGGAACTAGACTTTTCTCAGTGGTAGCAGATGACAGAACAAGGAGCAAAGGTCTCAAGTTTCAGCAAGGGATGTTTAGGTTAGATATTAGGAAGAATTTTCACACTGGGGAGTAGTAAAGCACTTGAACAGATTACTCAGAGAGGTGGTGGAAGCTCCATCTTTAGAAGTTGTCAAGACCTGGCTAGACAGTGTTTTGGCTGGGATGATCTAGTTTGGGGGATGGTCCTGCTTTGAGCAGGAGGTTGAACTAGATGACCTCCTGAGGTCCCTTCCATCCCTAGCTTTCTATGATCCTATCTCAGGCAAACATTTGTGTAGCATGCATTTAAACTTCCGAAGAGGCAAATTCCACAGCCTCTTCAGGCAACCTGTTCCAGTACTTAACCACTCTCAGAGTCAGAAAATTCTTATAATTATCCAACATAAATTTCCCTTGTTGAAACGTAAGCCCATTACTTTTTGCCCTTCCCTTGCGGACATAGAGAACAATTTATCACATCTGCTTCATAACAAATATTTTTGTATTTGAAACTTATCAAATCCTCATATTCACATTGCAGGCAACTATAACTCCCAGGTCCTTCTACAACTAAGTCCAAACAGTGATTCCCCATTTTGTATTTGTGTATTTGACTCTCTCCCCATATTTTGAACTTATGCTCATTGACTTATCTATTTCAGACCATTTTAAAATCAATTTATCAAAGCTATTTTGAATCCTTACCCTGTTCTCCAAAGTCCTCCTCTTGAAGCCACAGCAAGGAATATTGCCATTTACTCCCTCCCCTGTCCTCCTATCCACTGCCAAATTTCAATACTGAACCCCTCCAGCCATATGCTGGATCAGGCTGGTGCACAGGATTGGCTCACAGCCAGACTCAGTGTGCCAGATCCAGCACATGGTTCCAGATCCAGTGCACAATGACATACATGGCATGCTGTCCTGGAGCTGGTATGCCAGATTACCCTGCCATGCAACCCCAGCAGCAGCAGCATGCTGGATTGGGCCCTGCCACACAACCCCCAGGCCCTGGCCTCCAGCCCCAGCATGCTGGATCATAGCCCAATTATGCTGGGTTGCTGGATTAGGTCCTCATGCATAGCTCCAGTACCAGTGTGCTGGATTGGGCCCTGCGTTATGGTCCTGAGCCACAGAGACCCCAGACCTTACTTCTACTTACCCATATTCCAAGTTAAGATTTATTTTTTCCTACTTGGGCCTTCCAAAAGTAGGGTGTATATTATATT
The DNA here is from genome assembly GCF_001723915.1 of Gavialis gangeticus. NCBI lineage: Eukaryota > Metazoa > Chordata > Crocodylia > Gavialidae > Gavialis > Gavialis gangeticus. The sequence goes on along the minus strand of NW_017729031.1, from coordinate 9,013,529 downwards.
TGGGTGATTGTTATATATGAGAACACATGGTAGTCCTTTTATCTAGCCTGTATTTTCTTGGCTTACTTATAAGAACAAGTATTACCTTTCTAGTCTTTCAGTGATTTCTGTTGCTCTGCTTGGATTTCCTTCCAGTGCATCCAAAGCAAAAAGAAAAGAAATGTTCCCCTTTGCTTTGAAAGATCTGATACAGTATAACATTACAAAGGAGAGATACATTATAAAGCCCATCTGAGGAAATCCTGGCTGTTGCAATATGTCTTGAACTAATTTTACATGCTATTTCCAGCAAAAGCTCTCTCCTCAGCTGGAAGCAAAATTTAAGCAGCTCCAGCTAACAACCACATCTGCAAGTCATATCTCATATTTTGATCTTTTGCCATATGTTTGAAAGTAATGAAGCTAAATTTAAAGTTGTCATGCATTTGTTCTTGTTAATTGCCTTAGGTCATATTTTACATTCCTCCTTCAGACAATTAGTCTTATATGCTTGAAGAACTCCCACTTTGGGAAACTCTTTAAATTTGGCAAATTTTGAGAGCCTAGCAGGATTTAGTCTGGCTAGGTTTAGATAACAAACATCTGAGAAAAGATGGGTTTTCCAGGTTTTGGGTCAGGAGTTCATTAGGTAGTGGTCTTCCTTTTGAACCTTCTCTGAATCTTTTGTGGTCTCAGGAGCACTTCCATGATGCAAATAAACACAAATCATATTTTTCCTGATGATAATGTAAAATAGGAGTCCTAAATCCTTATTGATATTAGCAGGATTAATTTAGGATTAATTATTAATCCTGCATCCTTGTTAATATCAATTCTTGCCACATTCCAATTTATGGAAGTAACTCCTGCCTAACTAAATTACCCACCGTTGAGGTTGGATGCAGTATCCAACATGTTGTTCAGAAGCAGAGAGGTACTTCAATGTAGACTGGGCACAATTGTTTTTCCCTGTTTCACAAGAATTTTTCTGTAACATAAATTGCAATGAAGTAAACATTTTGAAAATCATGAAAACCAATCAAAGCATTTTTAAACATTTTGATATGTTTCATACCATAAATTAGATTTAAAATAAAAAAAAGTTTGTTAAAATGGAAATGAAACTAAATTAAATGAAAATGGCTTGAAAGAAGAGGACATTCCCAGAATCCCATTTTATTTCACCAAAATAAAAAAAATTTGCCGTAGCTACCATTTCCTTTGAATGGTTTGTGTTTCTGTGAATCAGAGTGTTCCAATGAAAAATCTTTTGTTGAGAAATTCCTGGCCATATCTAATTCAATCGTACTGGCATGAGAAGTGATTCATTATTTGGGATGGAAGTGCTCACAGAGCTCCAAGATAAGAGGTGATATGTGTTGAATCTACATTCAAAATTCATACTGACATAACTTCATCAATCAGTATGAATTTTTGTAAACATGGTTAAAATACAAACTCCATTATACTCATGTATAGCAGGGCACTTGATGTGCCTGCCACTTGAAGAGGTCAGGCAACTTGCTGAGCCGCTAGCAGGTGGGAGTCAGGGCTAATTGTGGACTCAGCTGAGCTAGGGGCTGGCAGGTGAGGCTAGGTCTGATCAAGGGAGTCACCTGATTGGAAGAGGGCTGGGTTTAGACATGGGATAAGCCCAGACCCTGAGAGCGGGGCTGGCAGTAACATCTTAGGAGCTGGTGAAGGAACATCACCCAGCAGGATGGCTGCTACTCCTGAATGCCAGCAAGGAGAAAGGCATCTGGAAGTTTGGGTAGGAATTAAGTGGATGGAGGACCCAGTGTGGGGTCCAGAGCCCTGAGAAGGGGGCTGAGTGCTGGGGGCCTGCTGGGGGGCCAGACAAGCCCCCAGAGAGGGGGGCTGAGTGCACAGGGGCCTAGGGAGAGACCAGGCAAGCCCTGGGAAAGGGGCTGAGAGTCTGTAGGCCTGTTGAGGAGCCAGGTGATCCCTGAGAGAGGGGCCAAGTGTTCCAGAGACCTGGTGGAGGGTCTGGGTCAGGGGTGGGCAAAATGCAGCCTGGGGGATGGATGTGGCCTGCCAAGCCATTCTATCTGGCCTGTGGGACCCCTAAAAAATTTAGAAAATTAATTAATCTGCCCTGGGCTGCCTGTCATGCAGCCCTCAATGGCTTGCTGAAACTCAGCAAGTGGCCCTCTGCCCAAAATAATTGCCCGCCCTGGTCTGGGTGAACCCAGTAAGTAGAGCAGAGTATGGGGGCCTATTAAAGGGTCTGGATGAACCCAGAGAAGAAGGGGCTGCATAGGAAGACCTATGGAGGGCTCTGAACTCAGAGGGAGTGATCTGTGGAGGGACCCAAGAGGGTGAGCCCACAGAGACAAGAGGGCTGACAGCCAGAGGACTGACCCGAGGAATCTCAACAAGTCTGTGTGGGGCCAGGGCCCAGGAGGGGCCAAAGGGTGAAAGAGACTGCCAGAGCCAGTAGAGCCTGTAGTGGGGCCAGCACCTAGGAGAGGCCAAAGGTCCTTGTGTGGCCACAGCTGAGAGAAAGGGGTCAAGGGGCGTGCAGGAGCCAAGGGGTCAAGGGGATGATGATGGCTGGGGCTAGGCCATCTGATAAGGAGGGATCAAGGAAAGGGGTCCGAGAGTGAGCTGGGGGCCAGAGATGGAGGACTTGGATGGGAGATGGAGCCACAAATGAATAAGATCTGGTAGGCCTGAAGACTGGTCTTGGAAAAGACCTGAAACTGCGCCCTACTGGGGCTGGTTAGCATGGTGGGGCTGCCTGTGGTGGCGCAGCCTCCATGAAATGCCATGCATGGGCCACTCCAGAGAAAGATGAGGATGGGGCACTGGAAAGCCTCAGCTCCCACTGCCTTGTGGGTTACTTCATGGAGGGGGAAGGCTAGGGGAGCACACCCTGACAAAAAAACACTTAACAGGGAAGGCTGGGACCATGTGGGTCCAGGGGCTCAGTGTGGGGCTGGGGAGTAGAGCGCAGGGCCAGATGAGGCCAAGGGCCTGGATAGTGAGCCCCAGTGAGGAGCCTGAAGAGTAGAGTGTAGGAGCAGATGGGTCTAAGGGGATTGGATAGTGAAGCCCAGCAAGGGGCTTGAAGGATATAGTGAGGCCCAGTGAGTATAGTGGGACCGGAAGGGTTCAGCAGCCCAGCAGGAGCCATGAGCAGCGCACAGGACCAGACAGCTCTGAGGACCTGCAGAGTAATCAGAAAAGTGGACAATTAAGAGGGTCCAGGATGAGGGACCAAAAGGAGCTGGCAGTTTGGAGAGGGGCCAAGAGAGAGACCGAGGGGCCTGGTAGCCCAGGGAGTGGTTGTGTGAGACTGAGAGGTCTGAGGGGCTGGAGAAGAGACCAAGGGGTCTGGTAATCTGAGTGGGGCCAAGGAGGAGACTGAGGGGTCTGACAGCCCAGGAAGGGGCTGTGCAAAGAGTCTGAGAGGTCTGAAGACCTGGAGTGGGGCTGAGAGGCCAAGGGGTTGGAAGGCCCAATGAGGGGTTGTATCGGCAATTGGTAGGACATCTGTAAGGATGCCATCTGCGAGGCATGGTGTAGGGGAGGTATGGAGCAATGCAATTGACCCATAAGGCCAGGACCACAATCTGGGTGGTCATTATAATAAGAGCAAGGTATCCTCCTGCACTTTGTATAGCAATCTTAAAAAAACCCCCAAAACTGGGGCAACCCTGTGACATGTTTTTGCCAGTAGTTTTTATTTTCATTTGAGGAACCAATATATGCTCTGTCGTAAGGCAGTATAGGCAAGGTCTGTCTTTAACTCTGTCAAAAAAAATTTGATTACAAAGGAAAACTTTGTTGAGAACATTTTACTGACGCTAATACGACTTCAGCTTCAAACAGGAATGAGTGAGAACTCAGAATATCATTTCAAAATGTGTATCTTGAAGGCTTGAGAATCACAGATATAAACTGTGATGTGAAGGTTTGCATGCAGGCAGCTCAGATAAGAGTAAAAGTAGCGGGTCTTGGAAACTATTTATTCTGTCTCTTCACCTTCCTTTCAACACATGTAGCTATATAAGTATGCTAGTGATTTCAGCCAGCACTTCAATATAACTTGATAAAGGATGTCACAACAGAGTGTCACCCACAAAGAATCCAAGGGTTAACAAATGTTATGAGTGATTCATTATTCATAGCTAATTAAAAAGTGTGAAAAGTGAAAACTTGCATAATTCTTGTTTATGCATTTCTAAATATCTCTTTAGGCCTTGACAGAAAAGTTATATATATGACAATTATGCTGTGCGATCCTACTTCAGAGTTGAAAGACGAAGGGGAAGTACATAAAGGCAAAAGTAACACACATGCACCAAAAAAATTCTAACTCAACTGATCTATGTCAGATTGCTATGGGTTTCTTCTACCCCTGAGATGGCTGCACTTTATAGATTCATAGATTCATAGATTTAGGGTCGGAAGGGACCCAGTAGATCTTCTAGCCCGACCCCCCCGCCAGGGCGGGAGAACAACAAAACCCCAAAACAAAAAACGGGACTCAAATGAGTCCAGCCAGGTAGGCATCCAGCCTCTTCTTAAAGACCCCCAGGGTAGGGGCCAGCACCACTTCCCTTGGAAGTTGGTTCCAGCTCCTAGCCGCCCTAACTGTGAAGTAGTTTTTGCGGATGTCCAATCTATACCTCCTCTCCATCA
>NW_017729031.1:9005702-9008353 GCF_001723915.1 Gavialis gangeticus | reverse complement strand
GACCCCCATTACCCAGCGCCTTCTTCATCCTCCCAATATATTTGAAAAAGGACTTTTTGTTATCCTTAATCCTGGACGCTAATCCGAGCTCTATGTCCGTCTATTTATGGTGGACCTGTAATTCCCATAGGTTTAGGGAAGGATACCAATGCCATTGTCTGTGCTGAATTTGTGCTGTGATAAACAGAATACTCTCATTACAATCAAGAAAGCAGACTGCATACTTTCAAGTAAAAACAACTTGTTGCACTGAACTATTATACAGATTATAGTGATATTAATTTAATTTCACTTCACTGAGGGCCCTGCTACATGTTCAAATTCAAGCTGGATAGAAACCAGCCATGGTTCTATTACATATTTGCATGCACCAATTTTATAGTTGGCTGGTTCTTTTTATAGCTGGACACTTTTATCATGTGATAATTTGTACGTGTGGCTGGTCTAAATTTACTGTGCGATTAACCAGTTAATTGTGTGATAATTACTTTGTACATGTGGCTGGTCTAAGTTTTCTTGTGTGATTACCTTCTTCAGTGGTGTGAACACTGGGATGAGTGGCTAGAAGCCCACAGGTTCAGGCCATAGCAGAGACAACAGGACTGTGCCATGAACAGATTTCAGCAAATCTGTGAGTTTTGCTAGATTTGTCACAAGAACATGAGAAAGAAAGAGAGATTGCATGATTCCCTGGTGAATTGCATAATGTGTGTCATGTGTAGCAGGGGCTTGAGATACTGCACAGCAAACCTGACAGAAACATTGTCAACAGAAACACATCCTGTCTTTTATTTTGAATGTAGCACTAAGATTATTGTGAGACGTGTAGTGTAAGGCTACTACCAGACATTAGTTTAGCTGCATGATTAGAATCTGAGGAATTTTATCCCAGCTCCCAAAAATAGCACTCTTGTCATGGCAGACATGCATGGCAGGATGCACAATTTTGGGGGGGTTGGGACAAAAATCCTCAGATACCATCACACACACCAGGACCTGTAAGAAGTAATATGGTCTGGCAGTCCTAGTTTATTGACCTCTGGCAGACTATACATAACCAACCATGTCTGTGATTGCTTTATTCACAACACATGACTGCTGGAAGGGCTACCCACTTAAAGTAGAGTACTTTGCTTCTGAAAACGCTGAACAGAAATTTCAAGGGTTTAGTTATCATGACAAGTGTCGTAGCTGCTAGGGAATGAATACATTGTGCCATAGTTCTTGTACAATTAAAAAGTTCCCATTGGGTACAAACTGTTCAGGAAGGACAGGCAGGGGTGAAGAGGAGGTGGAGTTGCACTTTATGCAAGAGCCATGTAATTGTTCAGAGCTCCAGGATGGAACTGGAGATAGGCTTTTTGAGAGTTTCTGTGTTAAGGTTAGAGGGGAGAGCAATAAGGGTGATGTTGTGGCAGGGGTCTGCTATCGACCACCAGACCAGTAGGAAGTGGTGGGTGAGGCTTTTTTCAAACAGCTAGTGGAAGTTTCCTGATCACAGGCCCTGGTTCTCATGGGGGACCTCAATTACCCTGGCATCCACTGGGGAGGGCAATACAGCAGTGCACAGGCAATCCAGGAAGTTTTTGAAGATTACTGGGGACAACTTCCTGGTGTGAGTGCTGGAGCAGCCAACTAGGGGCTATGCTCTTCTTGACCTGCTGCTCACAAATGGGGTAGAATTGGTGGGGAATGTAGAAGTGGATGGCAACTTGGGCAGCAGTGATCATGAGATGATAGAGTTCAGGATCCTGAGGAAAGGAAGGAAGGAGAGCAGCAGAGTAAGGACCCTCGGCTTCAGAAAGGCAGACTTCGACTTACTGGGGGAACTCATGGGCAGGATCCCCTGGGAAGCTAGACTGGGGGGGAGAGGAGTCCAGGAGAGTTGGCTGTACTTTAAAGAAGCCTTACTGAGAGTGCAGGAACAAACTATCCCGATGCACAGGAAAACTAGCAAGTATGGCAGAAAACCAGCGTGGCTTAGCAGGGAACTCTTCAGTAAACACAATCACAAAAAGGCAGCTTATAAGAAATGGAAACTTGAAGAAATAACTAGGGATGAATATGAGAGCATTGCTTGGCCATGCAGGGGTGAAGTCAGGAAGGCCAAAGTGCAGTTGGAGTTGCAGCTAGCAAGAGATGTGAAGGGTAACAAGAAGAGCTTCTACAAGTATCTTGGTAGCAAGAGGAGCATCAGGGAAAGTGTGGGTCCCTTATTGAATGGTGGAAGCAACCTTCTGACAGAGGATGCAGAAGAGGCTGTAGTGCTTAATGCCTTTTTAACCTCCATTTTCACAGGCAGCTTCCAGACTACTGCACTGGGCAGCACAGTTTGGGGAAGAGGTGAGCAGCCAACAGTGGTGAAAGAACAGGTTAGGGACTACTTAGAAAAGCTGGATGTGTACAAGTCCATGGGACTGGATGGGATGCACCTGAGGGGGGGTGAGGGAGTTGGCTGATGTGATTGCAGAGCCATTGGTCATCATCTTTGAAAACTCATGGCAATCAGGATAGGTCCCAGATGATTGGAAAAGGGCAAACGTAGTGTCCATATTTCAGAAAGTGAAAAAGGAGGATCCTGGGAACTACAGACCAGTCAGCCTCACCTCAGTCCCTGGAAAAATCATGGAGCAGATCCTCAAGGAATCCAT
>NW_017729031.1:8974204-9000702 GCF_001723915.1 Gavialis gangeticus | reverse complement strand
AGGGCAAGTCATGCCTGACCAACCTGTGACGAGGTAACTGGCTCAGTGGATGCGGGGAGACTGGTGGATGTGATGTACCTTGATTTTTTTAGCAAGGCTTTTGATATGGTCTCCCACAACATTCTCACAGGCAAGCTAAGGAAGCGTGGGCCGGATGAATGGACCGTATGGTGGATAGAAAACAGGCTGGAGCATCAGAGTAGCAAGCAATGGTTCAATGTCTAGTCAGCAGCCATTATCAAATGGAGTCCCCCAGGGGTCAGTCCTGGGTCTGGTTTTGTTCAATGACTTCATCAATGACCTAGAAGATGGCATAGAGTGCATCCTTTGCAAGTTTGCAGATGACACCAAGCTGGAGAGAGTAGTAGATATGCTGGAGGGTAGGGCTAGGATTCTGAGATCTAGACAAATTGGAGGATTGGGCCAAAAGGAATCTCATGAGTATCAGCAAGGAAAAGTCCCCCAGTTAGGACAGAACAGTCCCCTGCACCAGTACAGGCTGGAGGCTGACTGGCTGGGCAGCAGATCTGCAGAAAAGGACCTGGGGGTTACAGTGGACGATAAGCTGAATATGAGTCAGCAGTGTGCCCTTGTTGCCAAAAAGGCTAACAGCATACTGGGCTGCATTGGTAGGTGTGTTGCCAATAGGTTCAGGGAAGAGATTCTTCCCTTCTATTCAGCACTGGTGAGGCCACATCTGGAGTACTGTGTTCAGTTTTGGGCCCGCCACTACAAAAGGATGTGGACAAACTGGAGAGAGTCCAGCGGAGGGCGATAAAAATGGTGGGGGTTTGGGGGACATGGCTTATAAGGAAAGACTGGGGGAACTGGGATTATTTAGTTTAGAGAAGTGGAGACTGAAAGGAGCTTAATAGCAGTCTTCACCTACCCGAAGGGGGGTTTGAAAGAAGATGGAGCTAGGCTATTCTCAGGGGTGGCAGATGACAGAACAAGGAGCAATGGTCTCAAGTTTCAGTAAGGAAAGTGTTGGTTATACTTGGAAGAATGTTCACACTAGGAGGGTATTAAAACACTGGAACCGGTTACCCAGAGAGGTGGTGGAAGCTCCATCCTTGGGGGTTTTCAACAGCTGGGTAGACAAAGCTTTGGCTGGGATGATCTAGTTGGGGCTGGTTCTGCTTTGTCCCTGTTGGACTAGATGACCTCCTGAGGTTCCTTCCAACCCTAATTTTCTATGGTTCTATGATTATGTCAGTGAAAGAAAGATCCATCTCTTTTCTGTACCAAACAGAGTCTGGCACAAGTATTTTTTTCTGATCTTGTGGGGATTTTTTAACTTAAGTTTTAACTATGTATCTTGTAATTGTATCTCTCAACTCTTTTAAAACTTGTACATTAATAGGCATTCAATAGCAGATATTTTTGCAAGATCTAAAAACTATATTCAGAATCAAAGAGGAAAAGCACTGAACTAAGTCTTATTCCTGACATGTACACTATTTTTCACTTGGTTGTCCTGTCTCAGTTTACATACATGTAAAACAGGGGAAATGCCTCTATCCATCCCACTCTGTTTCAGGGTCTCTCTTTCTCTTTCTCTCTCAGGCTCCCTCTGCATGTTACAGGTATTGTGCAATTAATTGGCTGGCTAATTACTCAATTACCTTAAGACAAGCTATACACACAAAGTAGCTGTCACATCATAAAAGGTACCAACCAGTTTTAAAGTTAGATCTTGAAAATGTGTACTAATTTTACAGCTGGTTGCTATTGAGCTTAAATGTGTACATGAAGCAGGGTCTCCCCTGTGGCTAGAAGTCCCATCAGCTGACAGGGCTCCCAGCTGCAAGGGTGCACCAAGCTCAGCAATAATGAACAATGGGATCTAATGCATGATCCCACAATCACATCTCCTTTCATCCACGTGGCATTACAGGAAGCAAAATTGTGTGAATCATACATTAGAGCCCATCGTTTCCTTATCTGTATGTGTAGAGGGACCTGTCTTTCTCTCTCACACAATTAAGATTATTGAATGTTCGCATAGTAGTTTAAAGATGAAAACCATTACAAAAATTCAAGATTTGGATAGATTATAGTGGTGCAGTAGTCCATATGCTGGTGCATACAAGGAACAAACAGATGTGCAAATCCTTGTACCAATGTAAATGCATCAAACCAATACAGAATTACCTGGGGAAAGTCAGGGGTAAAACCTGTGATGAAATAATTTTACTCCCTGGTTTCCTGCAAGTCTTTCTTTTTGTATGCGCTACCTAATTTTTGTGAACAAGGAAGAGAATCTGTATAGTCAGTTTAGAGATTAAGATCCTCTTTTATGTGGTTCTGTAACTGAAGAATCAAGTTAAAAGTGGCATGGTGCAAAAGGGAGAGCTCTTACATTCAGATATACCAGTGTATTGCTTACTAGTGGATTTTTTTTTTTGCCTATATGTTCCATTTTTTCTCTCTCACTAATTGATGGTATATCTCCCAAGGTCATGCAAAGAATTAATGTGGAGCATTGGGTATCATTATGAAAAGCACATGGAAACTTTGATTGTGAATAGTTTGAACCTGAACTTCCACACACAAAAGGAATAGAATTTCGTCTTTCCCCTTGTGAATTACCTTCTGTGTAGAGTGGAATAGCGGTAAGGTAAGTTTTTTGTCTGCATTCGCTGGGAGATGTAGCTTGTTGAAATGGCATCTGATAGTTTTTAGACCCCATTTTATATGCTGATTGTGCAAGAAAAGAAATAAAGAGGAGCAATTAGAACAAAATATTTATTCACTCTTTATTTTTATGCTGAATTGTGTGTGTCCATTTTGAAAGGCATCCCATACAACTCAAGTTGAATGGATTATGTATGGAGTTGTTTCTGAACTCGCAGGTAAACTTTGCCTCTGGTTGGTGAAGATATGAGCTTGTTTGAATGCATGTCTGTTGCTGTGTGTGGGTAGGGACAAACATTACACACAAACCCATCTAAGTGATCAGAAGCTGGCTTAAATCTGTAACAAAACAGATGTTCAGTGCACATAAATCAGTTTGAAAAATGGTTGAAACTGGTTTGAGATAAACCTGGTTGAATGTAGTATCAGACTTGACTGATTTGGGTCAAACCGGTTTATGCAATGTCTGTCCCAGACCTCTTGCTGGTTTAAGTTAAACCAGACACCCCTAGCCTGGTCTCTGGGCTGGATGGGGATCTCTGCTCCACAGCAGAGCTGGCCCCAGTCCCCTGCTTCCTGGCTTCAGCTCCAGCAGAGACTGTGGGCTGCTTCCTCCTCCCCCTCACCACTTCTTGCTAAGCAGGGATTCCCCCCTCCCTTGTGCCTTGCAGAGAGGTATCTGTGTATTAGTTAGCAGACCACATGCTGGCTCTGGTCCGTATTGTGACAAAGGTGGAATCAACAGGTAGCTGGTAATGTCCCTCTGTTGTTTTTCTTAATGGGGTGATAAACACTCTTATCAATTCCTTGCTGGGCTAATCAGAACATCCTGTTGGGGCCTGGCCATGCGCCCCCCAGCTCAGCACTGAAGCAAAGGGAGGACTGCTTTTTTGCCCTCTCAGCTTCTAGCCTGAGCCACTGCAGCCATGTCCCTGCATTTCTGGAATGAAAAGGGAATGGCTATCCACCTCCAAATAAGTTCAAGCTTTGCAGGTTAGATTAACCTGCAAAGATTGAATCAATGCAGGCTCAGGTTTTTTGAATGTCTGTTCCTAGTCCGTGTCTGAAAAATGCAGCTATGCTATGTGAGAGAGGGAGGCTCTGAGTTAAGTTAAAGGATAGGCTGTAGGTTGATTGCTCCCTGCCTTGACATTGTAATGAGTCATTGATTGCCTCATGCAAGTAATTCATGAGTCTTTGCTTTTGCATTAACTTTTTCATCATTGGTGGGATTTGAGAAGCAGGAACCAGTATGAAGTTTTAAAATCAGCACAACAACTTTTATTTAGCTGATTCAAAATCACCAAGTCGTGCAGGATCTAATTGTTTATTTACCATTAGGAGAAGATTTGTTTGTTTGAGCTGATCTTTTTTTTTTTTTCTTCCCTTACCCCAACCTACAAATGAAAAGTAGGTAAAAGTATGCAAGACATGAGCAAGAGGGAAATCTGCCAACTCTTTAATCCTGTGCATCATAGCTAAATCTCACCACCCCAAGGTGTCATTATTTCACAATCTCTCATTTTCTGACGTGAAATAAATCAGATGTTTTATCTCTTTGTGGGGAGATGGTATTCACTTTCTACCTGTGTCTAAAAAATTCAGTGAAAATTGCCTCTAAGCAAGATTCTCTTGCTATGCCAGGCATTTGACTCTCAGAAACATGAGTCTGTCTCTGCTTTGCCAAGAATATCAAATATTACATTTAATTTATGCATAGGGAGGAGCCAGCAGGACTTTGGAAGTGCTAAAAATTGGAGCTTAAAATAAGTATCTTTATTGTGCTAGGAGAACATCAGGCAGTGCTGGGTAGTAATGAATGAAATAAGAGGCTGTTCTGACATTCACTCATATGAAACAAAAGAACACAACCTGATATAACATAAAGCTTGAGAGATTTAACAGTTCATTTCCCCTCTTCTGTTTAACGTAATAATAACAAGTGGTAAAAAACTGAGAAACAAGCGGCAGTTGCTGTAGCAGGCTTTGTCCCCTCAAAATGTTCCTATAGTGAACTGTACTCTTTTGATTTGAGGACTGAAAGTTACTGCTCCTTTCACCAGTGCATGCTTGTGTTTCCTACAACTGATTGATTTGCCTCCTGCCTCCCTTCTCTTCTCCATGGTGGCTGGGTTTCATGTAACACTTGCCTGAGCACAACCCCTTATGGTGCACCTTCTGGGAAAGGACACTTATCTGTCTCCTTTTGACCAAGATCTCTGATTTGGGGCTTAAACTACAGATGTTCTTTACCCCTCAATATCTCTTCTTAAGAAGTTTCAATGTTTGCTTTCTCTCTAGAGAGTGAATTAGCCAACGAGTGCTTTGAAGGTAGATACATAGAATACATGTCCTTTTCTCTTCAGAAGTCAAGGTGATGGAGTGCTGAAGTTCATGCCATTGTTCTTGTCTTTAAGTGTTAAGAAGTGTACCTGGTCTCTTTTCAATTTTAAATGAAACCTAGTCTAGAAAGCATGTGTGGCCAGTATGGCAAAGTACTGACATTCAAAAAGCCTGAGCCTGAACCGATTCAGTCTTTGCAGGCTAGTCTAACATGCATAGGTTGCATGTTGGGGCCTGGCCATGCGCCCCCCAGCTCAGCACTGAAGCAAAGGGAGGACTGCTTTGTTGCCCAAGAGAAGTGGTACTGGCTCCTACCCTGGGGGTCTTTAAGAGGAGGCTGGATGAACACCTTACCAGGGTCAATTGACCCCAGTACTCTTTCCTGCCGTGGCAGGGGATCGGACTTGATGGTCTGCTCAGGTCCCTTCCAACCCTACTAACTATGAAACTAGAAGTTGAATAAAATTGAGATGCACCTTTCTTCCTCTCCCCCTAGCTCTCATAAAGTGTAGGGTCCCTGGACTTTTAAGTTCAGTTACCAGTTAGTATTTTGCACATTTGAATACTACATATTTTCCTTTCACTCTACAAGACATCACATAAGTTAGAGGAAAGCTCCTAGAATCTGACAGTGATACATCCCACAAAGAATTTTTTTGCAACATGCACAAAAGAATTGCAATATGTATTATCAAGCATACAGAATAATGATGTATTCAGTTGTTTGTAATGGCTGGTGCTTTTACTTAAATGTTTGAAAAGCATTCTTTTTTCCTTGAATGGAGTCCTTGATGCATCAGGATGTGGTGAAAATATGTTGTTGTGCACTATGAAGGAGAGGTTTGAAATCCTGGAGCTTTATGTATTGCATATATTTCTTACTAATTTAGCAAAAAGTACTGTCTAGAACAGTGTTGCTGGCAGTACATAGTCCAAGTGTATGTCATTTGTCTTCATATTGTCATTTGCCCTGTTCTTTTCCTTCCAAAGGAGGATGCAATTTCCATTGGTTTTAAAGCATTGTTAAATTGACATGATGCCCTTTTGCAGTCTAAAGTTCAGAATTTTATAGCCACAAATTAAAATGCAGCTCTAGGGTGAGGTGCATCTTCAGAAGAGTATGGCATAGACAGCAGACATTTTTCAGCATCATAATTCCCAACCACCTCATGTCCATATAAAGTGGTCATTTTAAAACATAGTCAGCCATGGATTTTAAAAACCTGTTATGTCTTTCTACTAAAGTAATTAAGGATTTGTTGCGGGCAGGTCTTGCCTTACCAGCCTCATCTCCTTCTATGACCAGGTAACCCACCACCTGGACACATGAGAGCAGGTTGACATTGTATACTTACAGTTCCAAAAGCCTTTGATCTAGTGTCCCACAATGTCCTCATGAGAAAATGAGAGGATTGTGGGCTTAACTCCAAGACAGTCAGGTAGGTGTGTTGCTTTGTGGGGTCAGGCCAACTCTCAGGATCTCAAAATCACGCTGTTAGATGGGAGGGTGTGACAGTCACACAGACACGATTACCAGCCTTGGCACATGCATACCTATCACCAATTCAAGCACATATGCTCTACACACACCAAAAATTAGACAAAATCAGTTACCAGCACTGGCACACCCAATACACGTACACAGATCACTCATTCATATTCATGATCACATATTCATGCACACAATGATATATCTATCTCTATATGCCAGTTTACACATATACACACAGGTGAGTTCCTAACTTGGGTGGTATGGTGTGTATGTGTGTGTTTAGGGTACTTGGGATACCTAGGATGCTTGGTGATTATGGGAGGGGGAATCAAGGGTCAAAGATCTCCAGAAGGAGGGAGATGGATGGGGGTTAAAATGAGAGAGTGAAAATGCCAGGGGTGAAAGTTGCTGGGGCCAGGATTAGAACCAGCAGACTGGAGGGGAGGTGGGGTTACTTGAGGTCAAGTGGCCTCAGGGTTCCTTGAGGTCACTGGTGCAAGGGAAAAAGCCTGGTGGCAAGAAGGAGACAGCCAGGAAAGAGAGAGAGGGAGAAAGCTGGGAGATCAGGTGGCAGATAAGTGGTGGCAAGGAGGAAGCGGTCAGGAAACGGATGAAAACCCAACGTGGGGTTTCAGAATAACAGGTTTATTAAACAGACAACATACTACACAGCTCCATGAAGTTATTGGTGTACACTCACTCACTGGTAGCAGGAGAGAAAAAGGCTTGGTGGAGGTATTGAAGTCAAGGTGTGTAGGGACAGAGTCCAGGTCCTTTGCTTGGGGAAGGAAGGTGGGTGATAGCTACCTATCCTGGGCTGTGAGTTGATCCTTGATGCCTAGTCGGGGTCTTCTCCAGCAAGGTGTTGTCCAGAGTGGGGTCACCAGCAGGGCTTCTGGGTGGATAGGTGGTGTGGCATGGTGCTGGTCCAGATGGAGAGGGCTTCCCAAGGAGTCAGTCTTCACTACTCAGACTACCTATGGTCTCCTATGGGGAGGGCATGTCCAGGCAAAGTCCGCCCTGTTCCAGCGGGTTCCAGATGCTCATACTGATCATGTGCAGCCTTGGCACAATGGTAGGTTGGCTGGTTTCTGCAGCAGTCTTTGACCCCCCTGCCACTGGCTCAAGACTTGGAAGACAATGCAGGGTGATGGTTGGGTCGTCGAGTTGATGGTTTGGTCGTTCAGAGGGAGCTATTTTTAGACCTACTGCCATTTTCTCTCAAGCACCCTCATTCATCCCTATTCATTCAGGAACCAATTTATATAGGAGGGGTAGGTATGAGTCACATAGTTGTAACAGAGTTACAATAGGGTATTCCCGGGGAGGGGATACAAGATGGAGACTTGACATTACTTTACAGGCACAGGCCTAAACCATATAGTATTAATATGAAACAATAAAAATCAACGTAAAATGATAGGGATACAATATAATACAATATAAAACAGTAAAAATCAATACAAACATAACAGAACACTATTTACAATATAAAAAGGGGCTTATTACAATAACAGCATATAAGAACTTAGCTTACCTAGTATTACTTGTAATCCCTTAAGGGGAAGAGAGAAAGTCAGAAATGGTTAGGGGAAGGGGAGGGAATGTATTTTTCAATTAAAAAAAAAAAGAGAGAAACTGGGGGGTTTGCTACATATTAGAAACTGAGTGCAGAATAGGACCCAGAGAGTCATAGTGTCATCCTGGCAAGAAGTGGGCAGCGGTGTCCTGCAGGGATTGGTGCTTGGTTCACTGCTTTTCAACATCTTTATTGAGGATTTGGATGTGGGGGTGAAGAGCTAGCTCACTGGCTAAGTTTGTGGATGACACCAAGTTATGGGGGTGTGTGGTCATGCCTGATATAGGCAGACCTAAACAGGCTAGCAAGTTGGTTAGATGGGAACCTGATGAAGTTCATTGTCGAGAAATGTAAAGTGCTCCACCTGGGGATGAGCAGCCCCCAACACACCTACAGGCTTGGCGGCACCAAACTGACTAGCACCACGAATGAAAGGGACTTGGGAATAATAATAGACCACAGTATGAATATGAGCTGGCAGTGTGATGCTGTAGCCAGTAGGGCAAATAATACACTCTACTCAGCACTGGTGAGACCACAGCTGGAATACTGCATCCAGTTCTGGGCACCACACTTTAACATGGACATGGACAAGGACAAGCTTGAGAGAATCCAAAGAACAGCCACCCGTATGATAAGTCTTAAAAGGCAAGCCATACGAGGAAAAGTTGAGAGATCTGGGACTCTACAGCCTGAAGAAAAGGTGGCTGAGAGGGGACCTGGTAGCAACTTACTGCTAAACTAGGGGAGTACATCAAGGACTCGGTGGGCACCCAAGGGAAAAACCACGAGTAATGGCCACAAAATCCTGGAAGAGTGGTTCAGGCTCAACATTAGGAAAAACTTCTTCACAGACAGGGTGCCCAGACTGTGGAATAAACTCCCTCCAGAGGTGGTGCAATCACCGACCCTGGAAATCTTCAAGAGGAGACTAGACAGTAGAGCTGTATGAAGCTTTAGTCCCTGATTTGATTTGGCAGAGATTTGGCTTCATTCAGTGGCCGAATCCCCGAATCCTAATTGAATCAGGAGACCCTTTAATCTCTCCAAATTGAATTGGAACCCTCCAAATGGAGTTGGCAATTCAGATATAGACACAGCTTTAAATGTTTTTTCTACATACCTCAAGGTAGCAGGCGGCTCATGAATGCTGTGATGGTGGGGCAGATGGAGCACCCCACAGGAGCATGGGTGGGGGCGGGGTGTCCCCAGCATGCTCGGCAGCAGATCTGGAAGTGGACCAGGTCTGGAAGTGGACCCCGGCTTGGTCCAGAAGTGGACCCCGGCTCGGTGACTGGTGCCTCCTGGGTCCGGGAGGACACCCGGGGTCCCCCCGTGGCTGATTGCTGAGCCGGGAGAGGTACGGGGCGGGGGATGTGTACTTGGCACGGAATTAGACTGGAAGTAGTTCCGGTCCACTACCAGGTTTGTCGCTGAGCATGCGAGGGACCTCCCTGCGCTCCTGTGGGATGCTACATCTGCCCCAGCATCACACCATTCATGAGCCATGCCTGGTACCTTGAGGTATGTAGAAAAAATATGAAAAGCTGTGTCTATGGCCAAATCGCTGTTTGTCTGAATCAGCATTGAATCTTCAGATTCAGCTGAATTGAATTGGGAACAGTGATCTGAATCAACGAATCAAATCGCAGTCTCCAATTCAGGCCGAATCCAAATCGAATCAAATATGACCTGTTTCGCATACCCCTACTAGACAGTCACCGTGCTGGGATCACCTGACCCCCAGTTATCTTTCCTGCTTAGTGCAGGGGGCTGGGCCCAATGATTTTCTGAGGTCTGTTCTGGGCTTACAATCTATGAATCTATTAAGATTCTGTTACTCTACTTCAGTCATTAACATGGCTTTCTGAAAGAGAAACTTTGTGGTTTAATTTAGAATGAGACATCAGCCTCGGCATTATTGTAACATGTGGCACTCTATCACAGAGTAACTGCATGCTGTTTTTTATGTTCTTTGCCATGCATGCAGTGGCAAATTTGTTTGCATAGCTTGAGCAATTAAAGCCCAAATAGAGGATTGGTGTCCCATTGTGCTAGGAATAGTGCACATGAATAGCAGAAAAAATGATCCCTGCCTCAAACAGCTCACATTAGAAAGCTATCAGAATTTACCACCTGGGATCGGCAAATCAGCAGTATAGTGAGGTATTTCCTACATCAGCCAGCAAAGCCAAACACCATGCTGCTTGTGTTTTAATGTTACTCAATATGGGTGGCTCATCCATGATTATTGGGTTGCTGCTATCTGCTGATGTGAAGAGCTTTTGTAGGGCAGAGCAAGTAGTTCTGTTGATCCAAAATTTGCGATTTATGTTACATTTTTGTGCACCATCTACAGACACCTTGTTTATTAGCTGTTTACAAGTGGTGAACACATTCTGAACTATTATCCTAAATGATCGGCACTCAGCAGGAGTTCCTGCTCTACTAGAAATATTACTCAAAAGAACAAAGGGAAAGAAGGTGGGGGAGGCTTCCTGTAATTTAACTTCTATGGAAAAGGTTAGAAAAATACCTTAGAGATTTCAAAGGCAGTGGAGTATTTCTGCTTTTGTGACTGTGGATGTGGATGTTTGAGTCTTAAAGTGCAAGTACGTGATTCACTACTTGATTTCCTACTACTCTATGAGGAGCTGAAAGGCATTTGTCACCTAAAAAGGTACCATGCAGATCTGTGGAGAATCTTTCCATGTGTCAAAAAACAGATGAAGATACATTACCTAATGAAGATACATTAGGTAAACTATAGCAAATAGAGGCGAAAATGCAGTTCAGAAGAATATAGAATTAAGACAAATAGTAGGACTTGCTGGTGGTATTGCAGTAAGTGAACTGAATTAATGGAAAGAGGAGTAGGTGGAATGGATTGATTAAACTGGTGTGATGTTGTGACATTTGGAGTTGTAACTAGCTCATAACCAGCAACTCTGCTGCTCTGAATCTGTCATCACTGCAGAGTCAGCCTGCGTTCTTAACTGGGTTTGAGCACAAATCCTTCTGCCATTGGCACATGGAGTCCTTAAATCTGGGTTTATGTGGGCTTCGAACTCAGGCAGGCTTGCCTCACTTTGAGGTGGGGTCAGACCCACTTTTTGCTGTTTGGAGGCAGCTGTGAAGCCTAAGTTTTGAAGCTCAGGTTTTGAGAGTCTTTTGGTGTCATCTCATAATACCTTGTATTTTCTGGCCCTTTTATCTTGCGCATTTTCCACTGATCATCATCTAGGTACCAGAAGCCACCTGCTAATTTATATGCAGAAAGATAGCATTTAAACCCTTGTTCTGTACAGCTTGCTCTATTTCTGCAGTTTACTCAAAGCATGAGAATGAGGCTTTTTTGCTAGGTGTGCTGTTAACTAGCCAGAGAAAAGCACCAGTGACCTGCAAACACTCACGTTGACAGACTTTTCTCCACTGTACCCTATCCTGTTGCTAGTACAGCCACTAGGCAATGCAGGGTTTTGCATACCTCCTTTTACATAAGACACAATAAAGGTTCTCATAGAGGTGGCAATTCTACCAGTGTTAAGCCCACTGGCTAATACTACAGGACTTATTGTGTGCTCTCAGTATTAAGTGCAGGAAATGATAGATCTTTGCTGTACTTTCCTAGTTGTTCTTGCACTCTGATTCAGGAAGCCATATTGTAGCAGATACTGTTACACACACCGTTACACATGTTAAACCAGGTTGATTAATGGTGGTAGGCAATAATGCATTAGAAGGATTCAAAGCAATCACCATTCTGTTTCTGCAATTTAAACAGTTGATTCATTTTCTAAGAGACTTTTTGCATTGCTGCTGTAATAATAAACTGTTTTTTAATATTTAACATGGGGAAAAATGTGTTATGAAAGAGAACAAAAACTTTCATCTTTGAAGAGTATATGCAGTTGAGTTTATTTGCTCCCTAAAAGACTAGACCCAGGATAGTTGAAGGTAGCTAAAATCTGAACTTTCTTAGAACAAAGCTGGGTTGATTTATGGGCTAGGGACAGAAATTACACATAAACCGGTCTAAGTCAGGGGTTGTCAACCAGGGGGTACACATACCCCCGGGGTCACCTGAGAAGGCCCTAGGGGGCACATGCAGGTGGGCAGGGACAGAGTGCCACCACGTACCATCCCATGCTGCCACGCAGTTGCAGCTACCTGGCCTGGCATGGAGGGCAGGGGAAGCTCACACATGTCCAGCCATGCGCCCCCCTCCTCCCACTCTGTGTCCAGCCACATGCCACCCCCCACCCCCACTCCGCATCTGGCTGCTGGGGGTACACTGATCTAAAAAGGTTGAAAAACCCTGGTCTAAGTCATCAGATACTGGTTTAAACCTGTAACAGAATGGAAGTTCAGTGCATATAAACCAGTTTCAAAATAGCTGAAACTGCTACCTTGAGGTTTAAGACAAACCTGGATGAATGTAGTATCAGACTTAACTGATTTGGGTCAAACTGGTTTATGAAACTTTTGTCCCAGACCCTTTCCTGGTTCAAGTTACATCATAGTCCCCCAGCATCCCAGCCTGCTTTCCAGCCCTGGGCTTGGCTGTGCTGTATGCTCCAGCAGAGAAGTAGTGATGAGCAACCCCCTGGCAAATGCCAGCAGCAGGACACTGGGGGGTTGCTCATCACTATTTCTTCCTGCTTCTGGATGCCTCTGGGATTTGTAGTCTACAGTTATAGTCAGCATTAAGTTTTTAGCAGGGCAGGGCAGCTCTGTTCTTGGGGGAAGGGAAGGTTAACCCCCCTTCCTGGCTTCAGACCCCAGCCTTGACTTGGTGCATCAACTGTATCCTAAACTTGAAGATTAAGTGCTAAACAGTGTTTTCAGAGGACTTGCATGAAATGGGAACCATATCTCCCAAGTAGTGAAGGCTTGTCTTGTACATCTTCAAGGCTCCTGATTTAAATGCAGTTGAAGAACAGTAGGCAACTTATTCAAATTCTGTTTCTCTATGAAGCCATTAGAGAAAGTTTCCTCTGATCCTCTGCTCTTCAGATTGGCTCTCAGCTTTTCATTCAGTCTGTATACATTTGGTGGCTGAAATCACATCACTTCCAAGCAGTTCCAGTGCTGTCTGAAAAACGTTCATGTAGTTATGCGAAGCACAAATAGTATTAAAAAAAGAGAGAGATCTTTGTCACTTTTCTGTTCATATGGGATTATGTCTTTGTCTAAGAGAACCGGTATGTTGGTGTTTTTTCCCTTGTGAAATGAAGCAGAATTCAACAACTCTCTAGCACTTCAAACATTACTTGATAGCTAGAAGAAATGTCAGCTAGCTCACTGGAGTATGCTGTAGAAGACTGCTGTTTTCTTTTCCCCACATGCAAAACATTCCTGGAGTTCTATCACTTTCTTTGCAGAATTCAAAATTTTTTTTTTATAAATCTTGATGGTTAGACTCTCACATAGTACTTCATTTGTTTTCATCCATGCTTGGCTTTCCTATACAACACATGGGCATTACACTTTTGCAGTAAGTTAGGGTGAAGTTACACATTACGCTTAGACCATACCAAGGGCACTTTACATGTAAGCATCCACGCATTAAATCTTATTAACTTGTGCTCAGTGCCCTCTGAGCATCTCAAACTTGTGTCACATCAGGCACGTGTTAACTCTGGGATGTGCTACCTAGATTGTATTAGGGTACCTATGGTCTGCTTCACAAAGATAAATGAGAAATTTGTAGTCCTCCAGCATCCCAAGATACACTGCTCCCAGCCCCCTCCTACTCTCAGCAGAGATAGAGCCCAGATGTCTTGGTTCCTTCCTAGTCATGCCCCTGCTCACCAGCCCTCTAGTGGCAAGTCAGAGCTGTGCAGGAAAGAAACAGTATTAACCTCTAATGCGTGACTTGCACAGCATGTTCTAACTTTAACTACATTTAGTGTGTTCTAAGTGTGCAGTGTCACTTCACTCTTAGGTTTTGATGTTTCCAGGTTCTAAACTACAGAATCCTCCCTCCCTCCAATTATTTTACTGATATATTTGGGAGAGCTGAGGTTGGAAAATGGGTGCTACTGACCCTTAGTTATGCACTGCCCTTGAATTCAACAATTCTAGAAATAGAAAAGCATCATTAGTGAAAATTAAAGTATGAAATAAAGTCCAGGAAAACAAATACCTTCTTGTCTTTTGACAATGAGTCCCTGAGAGTACCTATATTATGTGATGAACAGTTTGACTTTTTCTGAACTGTGAAACGTGTATAACTTATTATACTCATGGATGATTCTTCTAAGTAAATGAGTTTAAAAACCACAAGATGATAGAAGCTGGTTTTCCCTTTCAACTGGCCTTTGCAGTCATTTAGGTCTCACTCTACAGCATGGAGATAGGTTTGGTACAATCATTTCCTCATGAAAAATATCCTAATGCAGTGTGTTGGTAGAAACTATGTACTCCTGCCTTTGGAGAAGATTTGACCCTTGGAGTCAAATTTTGTTATAGTTGCAGGTGTGGTGCATTTATCAGCAGAATTTTTGGACACAAGTGGAGAAAAGAAGTTTACTTTTTGGCAGAATGGGCATTTTTAATTTTCTGTTAATGCAAAGCATTTCTGCGAGGAAAGCCATAGATGAATATCTGATCTTGACCACATCAAGCTTACATGAGAAAATAATATCTACTACCATACAATTAAAAATCCTTAAAGTTAGAAATACTTTGGAGGAAGGCTTAGGACTATCACAGGGAATAGCATGCCAAGGAGAATAGAGACAGGGCTGTGTATTGAGCTCACATTGAATGTGAAAGTAGAAGGGTGATTCCATCAGTTTCTGTCAACTTAACATGACTGCCTTAGATATATGGAAGATCAAGACTTGTGCAATCATGTTTTCATCATTTCCTTAGTGTTATGGGTGGGCATTGTGAGTAATTTTCTGTGACATATTGTAGCCCAGCTAACTTCACACAAAAAGATATGTAATGCTAAGAACCTGGAAATACAACACATTTACATTGGTGCAAACTGCCTTTACACCAGTATAGAAAAAGGAATGAACATACAATGTGTAATTTGGTTTATTCTGGGATGGGGCCAGTTTGGGACAGGAGGCACCAACTTACATTGGATCTGGCCTGTGGAGCCGAGGGAGATTTGACAGCATTCCAGTGGTGGAGGGTCTCCCATGCACTGGGGCATGGTGATAAGATGCTGCAGTAGCGATAGTACTGGTCCACCTTCGAGCAGAGGCGGGTTATTCGGGCCCACAGCTCTGAGACCTTGCCAACTGCTGCTTTGAGAGAAAAACAATGGCAAGTTACAGCAACATAGGTGTCATGGGCCTTTAATTTTCCCAGCCTACTCTTTGTTCAGTGCAGGTTACTATATATTCCCCTGCTACCTAATGGCAAGATGCTTTGATAATGCCAACTACAGCTGCTACCCAGGATAACTGGTTTTGAATCTGCTCCAGGTCCCTTGTCACTTACTTCAGCATACAAAACCTGTATAAATCATACTGGTGTTTTCACACGTTGTGTATCCAAGCTTCTTAGTCATTTTGCAGCCAGGCAGGGTCCATGCATTTAAATGAGAAGCTTTATATATGAATTAACTGGTTGCTTCTATTACCAAGCATGTTTCTGTTTTCAGAAACATAGAATCAGAGGGATGGAAGGGACCTGAAGGGCAAAATCTTATTGCCATTGAATTTAATAAGAGTTTCTGCAATAAACTACGCCATGATTTCATCCTTTGCCTCTAGCACAGTTGTAATTAAAATGAATTGCATAAGAACTTGTCAACCATGGAAATGTCACCTGCAAGTTAGCTTGGATTTGTTTAAATATAGATTATGGAAAAAAATGCTGGAAGGAAAAATGTGCTGAGTAACCTGCACTTGCTGAGGTGTAAGAGAGCTGGATTAAGAATGGGAAGAGGGGAGAAGCTGTGATGACTTTTGGGTGGGTGGTCTGAGTAGTGCCTTTTACATATGGTGAGATGTAATCTCACTGTGAAACCTTACTTTATACAGGCAGGTGATACAAACTGTGTTTCGGCTATTTTTTGCTGTGTGAACACAATAGTACACAAGGACAGCATGTTCTTCACAGCACAATGTGCTGAAGGTTAGTTGATGACAAGTCCTATAAACTTAAAACAAATTAGGTGGACCGTGAGCAGTACTTTATGGCCACTGGCACACAATTGTAATTCACTGGAGATGGAAACACAGAGCCAGAGCCTATAGGACCCCATAAAATGGTCAGACCCAGTGTATTATGGGGACTGTAAAATCTAAAATCACAAGACACAGTAACTATGAAGTTCTTAAGACATGAGGGAAGGAGGACCCCAAATAATTGTTGATGGTATAAAATCCATTCCTACTGATAGCATTCAGGGGTTGGTTGACTGGTTTTGTTTTAAAAGAAATATAAAGTCAGTTAGCTTCATAAGTCTGTCTTATTGCAATTTTTTATTGCTTGCTTTCTTCATTGTCAGGAAAATGGTGGAGAAATAGTCCCTCTAGTGTTCTGTTGCTGTAGAAGTCTTTGGGATTTCTTGTTTTGATGAGCTATGTTACTGAAAGAAATTGCATTTCACCAGCAGATCCAGGGGCCCTAACACAAAGTACAGCAAAGCCAGACTAGTTTTCATTTTGTTTGTCAGTGTTCTTGTAGGTCATATTTTATGGTAAGTGAAACAAGAAAATACTAAACAAAGAAAGAGGGTTTTACAGTGCTTACTCCTAAGTCTAATTCTGTTGATTTCCATTGTGTGCATAAAGGTTTTGCAGGCTCTACCCTTCAATCTCTGATTTAGATGTGGGCAAAATTAGTGTAATACTGTAGTGTAATTACATCTTTAAATGCTTTTTCCACCTCAGTCTTCACAGACAAGGTCAGGTCCTAGATTACTGCACCTGGAAGCACAGTGTGGGGAGGAGGTGAGCAGCCAACAGTGGCAAAAGAACTGGTTAGGGACTATTTAGAAAAGCTGGATGTGTAGAAGACAGCATGCACCCAAGGGTACTGAGAGCTGGCTGATGTTAGTGCAAAGCCACTGGCTGTAATCTTTGAAAGCTTGTGGTGTTCTGGGGAGGTCCTAGATGATTGGAAACAGGCAAATACAGTGCCTATCTTTAAGAAAAAGGAGGAAGATCCAGGGAACTACAGACCATTCAGCCTCTCTTCAGTTCCTGGGAAAATCATGGAGCAAGGTACTCAAGAAATCCATTTCTAAGCACTCGAAGGAGAAGAAGGTGATTAGGAACAGTCAGCATGGGTTCACCAAGGGCAAGTCATGCCTGACCAACTTGATTGAGGGGAGTTGGCTATAACTGTGTGAGTCTAAGAACATAAGCAGACAAGGTTATTTAATTAAATGTGATATCTTTTATTAGATCAACTGAATAGTCAATTTTTCCAACTATTCCATTGGTCTAATAACAAGTATCATATTTACCCGAATAACCTTGTTTGCCTATGACCAACCTGATTGTTTTCTATGAGGAGATGACTGGCTCTGTGGATGAGGGGAGACCATTGGTGTGATTATACCTTGACTTTAGGAAGGCTTTTGATGCGGTCTCCCACAACATTCCCACAAGCAAGCTAAGGAAGTATAGGTTGGCTGAATGGATTGTAAGGTGGATAGAAAACTGGCTGGATCATTGGGCTCAGAGGGTATTAATCAATGGATCAATGTCTAGTTGGCAGCCGATATCAAGTGGAGTGTGCCAGGGGTTGGCCCTGGGGCCAGTTTTATTCAATATCTTCATTAGCAACCTGGAAGATGGCACAGAGTGCACCCTCAGCAAGTTTGCAGATGATACCAAGTTGGTGGGGGGAGTAGTAGGTATGCTGGATGGTAAGGCTAAGATTCAGAGGGTCCTCAGCAAATTGGAGGATTGGACCAAAAGAAATCTCATGAGGTTCCATTAGGACAAGTGCAAAGTCCTGCACTTAAGACAGAACAATCCCATGCACTGGTACAGACTGGGGACTGACTGGCTAAGCAGTAGCTCTGTATAAAAAGACATGGGGAGGTGTGGGTGTACAGTGGACAATAAGCTGAATATGAGCCAACACTGTGCCCTGGTTGCCAACAAGGCTAATGACATACTGGGCTGCATTAGAAGGAATGTTGTCAACTGATCAAAGAAAGTGATTATTTCCCTCTGTTCGGCACTGGTGAGGCCACATCTGGAGTATTGTATCCAGTTTTGGGCCCCCCACTACAAAAAGGATGTGGACAAATTGGAGAGAGTCCAGTGGAGGACAACAGAAATGGTGAGGGGACTGAGGCACATGACTTCTCAGGAGAGGCTTAGGGAGCTGGGCTTATTTAGTCTGCAGAAGAGAAGACTGAGGCCTTCAACTTCCTGAAGCGGGGTTCCAAAGAGGATAGAGCTAGACTGTTCCCAGTGGTGGCAGATGACAAGACAAAGAGCAGTGGTTTCAAGTTGTAACAAGGGAAGTTTAGGTTAGATATCAGGAAAAAGAGGTAGTGGAATCTCCATCCTTGGAGGTTTTTAATACCTGGGTAGACAAATCCTTGGCTGGATGATCTAATTGGGGCCGGTTCTGCTTTCAGCAGGGGGTTGGACTAGATGACCTCCTGAGGTCCCTGCCAATCTTAACTTTCTGTGATTCTGTGATTGTTTCACTCTTAAGTCAATCAATCATCTCAATATGAAAATGAAGGTAGAGGAGGAGAGAGATGCTGGTTAATGAAAAGCACACTGTGACTAACAGGTAACTGAGGTGGGAGGGATACTTGAGTAATGGGGGCCAGCAATATTTTAATAGTGGCATTTGTTACTGAGTCAGTATATAGAATAGTAAAATCTGTTATAGTAAGACTGTTTTTTACTATGGTGTTGCCGTTTCTTCTGACAGTACTGTCCCTCTGCCATGCAGTGACAGAATCTAGGACCTCGTAGATTTACCTCCTACTGACATGGGCTAAGTACAGACATTCAAAAAGCCCAAGGTGGAATTGATTCAGTGTGTTCAGGTTTCTCTAAGCTGAATAATTTGAACTGGGAGTGAACAGAAAGCACATTTACTCTTGGGTAGGGGGAAGGGGGGCATGCAGATGCCTCCATTGGCCAGGACAGAAGGCAGGGAGCACTCTCATATGCCTCCCAGTGGGGCCTCTTTCCCCAGCCCCCCCCTTCCAGTGGCTCTGTCAGCAGCTGGGGGACACCCCCCCAGCTGTGCTTGCTTGGGGGGGCAGGGTGGGGCCATAGGGTGGAGAGGCCTCTGCTCCTCACCCACCCTGATGCTGTCCAGCTTGGTTGGCAGCTTGAATGGCTCTCATCCCTGCTTCTCCCTGCTGGTGTCAGCTGAGCTGGGCAGGGCTGGAGGGAAGGGTGGGGGAGTGCAGTCTCCCCCCAGCTGTGCTTGCTTGCATCTGGGAGTGGGGGTTCTGCTTCTCCCCACCCCCTGCTGCTGCCTGGCTCGACTGATAGAGGCAGGCAGGAGCCAGGACTGAGAGCTGCGCCAAGACTGTCAGCTCAGCTGCTCAGCACCAGGGACAGTGTGGGGAGGTGGGGAAGTGGAAGCCCCCACCCCATGGGTCTGGCTTCAGTCCCTCCAGACCCAACCAAGCACAGCTGGGGGGAGCCTGTGCTCTCCCACCCTACCCATCTCAACTGATATGGCAGGAGCAGGGCTGAGAGCAGAGGCCCCTGCCCTATGTCCCAGTCCCAGTCCCCTTCGGACCTGGCCAAATGCAGTTGGGGGGCCCATTTGGCAGGGGCGCTCCTCTCCCCCACCCCTCCCCTTGCACTGCCATTGGCAGGCACAAGCAAGACCCATTGCTGGGAAGCAGAGGCTTTGCTGCCTCAGCAATGTGACAGGCTGGGGGTGGGGCCCGTCTGGCTCCACAGAGCAGACAGTGCAGGTATGCAAAGGATCATGGGATGCTGGAGGGCAGCAAGGTAATTTGAATTGGGAAGGGATGTTGGATGGAAGTTCAGTAGACTGGTTTAACCTATATCAGTTAAGTCTAATAATACATCCATCCAGATGTGTCTGAAGCTGGTTTCAGCCATTTTGAAACCAGGTTGTGTGCTGAGCTTCTGTTCTGTTACAAGTTTAAATTGGTTTCCAATCACTTGAATAGGTTTATATGTAATGTCTGATCCTAGCTCATGGAGTCTGGAGTCTGCTTTATTCACCAGATGGAGAACATAGGCAGTCTGAAGCAGCACATGGATAGTTCCCTTTTCCAGATATTTTCTGTCTCCCAGGAAGTTACTGTGTCCCAAGAACTATCTTTAAACATTGAGAGAACAAACTCTGCTCTCTACTGAAATTTCCCTGAAAGTCTATTGCAAAGTAGACATGTAGCATTTTTTCAGAGACTAAAAGGGAACCTATTCATTAAGTGAAACACCATGAAGGACCATACGAAGTAGCTCCAAGGGGGGAATTTTGTTGCAATAAGTTGTTCATACAGTGCCAAGAACAATGGAGCATACGAGCTATGTCACTTGGCCTATGTGGTGTATTATTAATAAAGATTAATAATGTCCATGACAATGTCTTGTCAGTGAATTCTGTCCTATGTGCTCGTAGGAGAAAGAATGAGAATGGGAAATCATAGAATCCCATATAAGAAATTCTTCAGAGAGTCTGAGATACTTTCACAGAATTTCTCCATAATACTATGTGCTATGACCTACTGAGATACTGACTGAGACTGCCTCAGCCAGGTCATTTTGGTCCTTAACACAAACTTTCCCACCTCCTGCAATTTAATATATGACAGCAAGTAATATTTCATGTATAGTGGACACTTTGCTTAAGCTAATGCATGGGATATAGCAGAGGACATTCTATAGTCCACTCCTGTATTGTCTAAATTCCTGTGGTGTAGGCCTTGTTGACATACACATTTCTTGTGCTAGCATATCACTACTAGGGTAAGATCATGGCAGGGACTTTCCAAAAATTCAGTCTAATCATACTATCTAACATTTATTTGTGTGTATTTTAATTAAATTTTTACCTAACTGGAAGAGATATGGAGAAAAATATGGGTAGACAGCAGGTGCCAGAACACAACATTTTTAGACACTGGATGTTAGTAACAAGAGGGCTCAAGATTGAGTACATAGATTGTACTGGTAAATGTGCTTATGTTGGTTTGCCAGGTTTTCATAGATTTGTCCAAGAACAAGTTCCTGCTAAATAGTGCTAGCTGCTGCAGTCATTTCACTTCTATAAACAACCTTTTATAATGCCTTTAAAATGACTAAGTATCATTGTTATCACAAATGGTCTTTCTAAATACTTTATTTAACTTCATACTCCTTGCAGTTGTACCAACGTTCAGGTATTGAACCGTAGATAATTCTTGCAATTATACTTCTGCCAAGGGAAGAACCTCATTTGCAGCATAAAGAACAAACAGAATTTAAAGATTGTTGGCTCTCGATTTAGGATCCAGATACCTTGTTCCGGGGTTGGGGGACCTACCCTCAGATCTCTCCATTCAATTAATAGGAAAATTTATTGATACGTAGTGATAATAGAAAAGAAGTGATACAAACGATTAAGCAACTCTGTGTGTCTACCAAATCCTAGAGCTGTCATCAGAGTCAAAGTACATCTGGGCAGGACACAGGCTTCACTCTGAGGCTCTCTCTTAGATGTCAGCAGTCTGAAGGTGGGATGCCAAGCCATGGCCCCCCGCAGTGGTGTGGATGAGATGGGCTGGTGGTGTGCCATCTGTCCATGGTGGCCTCAGGGACCTTTCCCAGGGGACACGGACCCCTCTCAGGAAGGAAGAGGGATGGGGAGGGACCTGGGCAGAGGAGGGATGGGAAGAAATGATGAGAGGAGGAAAGAGGCAGGGAGTTACTCTCTCTGTTACTCTCAAGTCTGCTTTTGTACTCTCCTTCCCTCTTGATGACTCTTCATCCAAGTCTGTTTCTGGTTGGTCTCTCTCTCTGGTCACACTGTCCATGTCAATACATTTCAAGCCCATCACATGCACACCTACTAATTTGGTCTTTCTAGGCCTTCTCCTAACTTGGTCTTTCCCCCCAAAACCAGGACTTAGACCCCCCTACTCTGGGACCTTGTTAGCTGCTGCCACTTTATCTTATGTTACAGTCAGTATAGTACATACTCCCTCTGTTCCCAGACTGTTTTCCAGACTATGTGTCTTTGTTGGTCTTGTTGTGTTAGACAGCTTGTCTGCTTCCAAGGCTGCATGAGACTGTGATCCAGACACTTAGAAATCATTTAACCCCTGCTGCCCATCCTGAACCATTCTAATGTGCATATGGGGAATGGACTCTCGGGGCTGGACTCGATGATCCTTCAGGGTCCGTTCCAGCCCAAATGTCTATGAAATATATGCCAATTCCCAAAAAACAAACCTTTAAATACCATTTCTAAGCCAACAAAGATGGCCACTGAAATGACATTGTCAATTAAAGGCCTTAGGGAGAGACGTTCTGTCTGGCTCACTAGCATTACAACACCTTGGGGCGACAGCAGGGTGGGGGGAGAGAGGGCAGATTCTCACTTCTGTTGTAGCCACTTTGTCATTCCGGTTCTGCAATGTGGCCAGATTCTGGTTCTTACCGAGATAGGCAAATCCTGCAGAGGGAACATCTCCAGTAACAGAAAACCAACAGAGCTAGATCCTGCACCAATTACCCACTGGGGGCTGTGTAAGGGTGTTTTTCTATAGGGTGGGGGGAAGTGGACTGAGGGTCATGGTAAAAGCAGGATGCCCCAGTTCAGGCAGCCTGGCATCCTTTAACATGAAAGCAGGGACTGTCAACTGCCTCCCTCATGCTCCTCTCTGGAGTTGAATGAGTGGTGCTTATATACAGGTGGGAATTGAATCCTTGAACTCCACAGCTATCAGCATCATCTCTGGTGATCCACCAAGAAATGGAGATGGCTTAAAAGAGTAACAGTATAACAAACTCTCTTTAAAACACTGTGAATTAATATGTGCAGTGCACAAGAAAGTGTACAATGAGCAGAATTCAGTGACCCAGGATATTTTAATATGTATGTTTTTTCATTGAAAAGATTAGCACCCTCTGGAAGGCAATGGTAAAGTATGAGGTGAGGGGTCATGAGATCTGAGTTGTGTTCCAGCCCTGTCACAAACCTCCTTTGTGCTCATTGTTCCTCAATCTCTTATTTTCATGATGCCCATTTGTAACACTGGGAGGGTACTTCCCTACCTTGCAAAGTTGTTGTAAGACTAAATTTACTAACGCTGTCAAACTGCTTTTACATTTTTCAGGCCCTATTTATATATAATGTGTATATTGTTATTGCTCTGCTCAGTTGGAGTGATTCATGCCACTATGCCAAATATATTCTTCTGTAATGTACTAGTCGTGTCTTGCCTACTACATGAAAAAGGAAGTTAACTCTTTCCTGTTGAGCTCTTTGCTTAAAGATTACAAAATAAAGTTGGGTTGGGCATGATGTAGGAGAAACTTGACAGATGAGTTTGGATGTTTGCTTTGCATGGAAGCCAGGCACTGATTAATTACTTCTGAAGGCTTATATCTTATGTTCTTGGTTAGAAGTGACACAAGCAGTATGCTGCTAGTATTGACATTTGGAAAAATCAGTACTGAGAAGCCAAAGTCCTTGTTTATGAACTTAGGGCAGGAGAGAAAAAGCAGTCACAGGAATGCAGATATTCAGGCATGTGAGACAAAAAGTATTAACGCCTCCCCTCACCCCAAAAAAATAACCCAACAAGAAATGTTTTAAGATGTTGTAAAAGTGGAAGCATTATTGTGTGGCTTAGTTTTTTACTTTGGGAATCTCTAGTGTTTTTCACTGAAAGGTTCTAGCAATAATAATAAAAAAAAATTGTCTCCTCCGAAGTTTGAGATGATCACCTATTTGAAACAAAAGTCACCATTCCTGACCAAATTTTACTTTATAGTAACATCCACATGGTTTTGACTTGGGAAAAGTCAACAGCAAAGAGAGGTGTGTGGGGGGGAGATAGAAAAAGTCAGGTAGAGGCAAACAAATATTTGTGTGTGTGTGACTGTCACAAACTTTTAGCTGGTGGGGGGGGCAGGGGAGGGAAACAAATCATGCAATGAGATCACTGGCTAGGGTACAGATAAAGTGGAGGTTTATATTACTAGGACATTTGTCTTGTGTGTCAATGCTGGATTAGAAGAGCGTATGAGAGAGTCTTTTCAGCTCTCAAATCATTCTGGTAAGTTGTTGAAATTCAGGTTGAGAAAAAGATCTGTGAAGGCAGCTTGTGAAAAATGTTCCTTTTGGAACCATGATACCAGACAGTCAGGCCATATCTTTCTAACATGCTTAACCACAGTTACGCTACAGCATAGTTTTAACAGAGTAAATGGGTATACAGAAAAGATGTTTTTCCCTTTTGAGGCTGAAGATCATTACCTCTGTTTTTTCAAACTAAACTTGAAACAGTGTATTTCCCTGATATATGCTATGTGCTAGTCCTCAGTTTTATTGCCTAGGATGATTTTCTTTCCAAGATTTGTTGCAGTCACCCAAGCTTTCTACACATTGCCAAATGAAGCAGATTAGCTGTGCCGGGGAAACACACCTCGCCCACTATCCTGCCCACTGATCCTGGGACAATGGCCATTGTGTTCCCTGCCTACAGAGACACATCCCCAGGGTGTGTCTCTGTAAGCAGGGAAAGCTGACTGATTTGTAGGGACCTACCAAAACTGCAATTTCCTTATTTTTGCAAAAACTGTAATTTTGGGTGGACTCTATGAAAAAGCACGAGCTCCATTTTTTGGTGGGCTCCCTGAAAAAAAACCCAACTAACTGAAAATAAAATGCTCCTTATGGCCACTGTGGCCTGGCCACACAGCCCACCAGAGGGGGCAAGGGCATGGGGGGCTGCTGGAACAGCAAGATGGCTACTGCCCTCACCCCTTGCCACTGATAGGCAGCAAGAGCTGTCCATCATATGGCCCCACCCCCACCCCTCCACCAGTTGACAGCAAGGGGTGGGGCTGCATGATGGACAGCATTTGCCTCCAATCACTGACAAGGGCTTCAGCCATTCAGGCCCTTTGGTCAATCAGGTGTGTGTGCGGGGGGAGGGGCTGCCATGCTTTGCCTGTGAAAATGGAGGCTGGCCCCATGATCTGCACATGAAACTAGCCAGCAGCCTCCTTGAGTTCAGTAGATCCCTAGTGATTTGCAGTCCCAGCCCTGGGACCACACCACAATGTTGAACTGTTTGTCAGTGCAGCTCTAGTGCAGCTCCAGGGCTGAGACTGCCAATCAGCTGAACCAGCACTTCTCTGTTAAGTGGGGGAAAGCTGGGCCACTGCTCCTGACATTTAAGGGGCCCGATCCTGCATGAGAATTCCTGAGGAGTGCAGAATTGGGTCCTCAGTGGGAGTGCCTGCCTGCTAGAGGGCATGGGCAACCCTGGGCTGCTTGTGCTCTCACACCATACAGCAAACAGATGTCCACTGCTAAACAGCAGCACAAATTGATACCACCTACTTTCTGGCCACAATTTTTGGGCATTTGTAGCATAACAAAGGGCATGGACATCTGTTTGATCTTTGTTCCACCATCAGAATTCTTATAGCAGCATAAAGGTGATGTCTCTTTCCACTCTTAAACTCTGCATGGTATTTAAATCTGTGCTATTGGAGCCCAGCTTGGATTAGAAACAGAATCTCCCCAAAAATGAAAAAGAAAGAATGTTTTGGCTTTTTAGTTTATATTTAAATAACCAACAAGTCTGCACTTATGTTTTCTGTTAGATATTATCCTAATGCACCCAGGTCCTCAGCTAAAAAGCAGCAGTAAATTGACTGATTTTTAGTGAAGCTAATATTTCACGTATTTTAAATCATGGGATGTTTCAACTTTCATACCCTTAAATATATATTCTAAAATAGAACAGTTTGGTTTGATATTTGTGGAACATGCAGTGTTAAACTATATTAAAAAATGAATGATACTGGCTATGAATGACATATTCTTAGTCCATCATAATGAGGGAATTATTTATGGTGTCAATTGTGAGCACTATAAAAGTTCTCCTCGACCATATTTTTCTTTTACCTAGCGCAGGGGCAGGCAATTATTTCGGGTGGAGGGCTGCTTACCGAGTTTTGGCAAGCTGTCAAAGGCCGCAATGTGCCCTGCACCCTGGTCGCCATCTTGGGACCGAAAGTCCCACCCCCTAACCCCTGACTTTTGCCACTAGAAGTTCCTCCACTTGTCCCCTGGAAGTACTCCTTTCAGCAAGGGGGTTTGCCATTTTGGAACCAGAAAAATACCAACTTATTTTCTAAAATCAAACATCTACTACAACATTCATTAATTTGATTAAAATTTTTTTTTCCTGATTTACATGTTTGCATCGTATACATAGAGGTGATTGTATAATAGCTTAAAATTAAGTCTTACTCTTGTATATTGTGTGGGGGGCATGGATGTAGA
>NW_017729031.1:8963970-8973660 GCF_001723915.1 Gavialis gangeticus | reverse complement strand
TGTGGGGGGCTGTGAGTGGGTGGGGGGGAGGGTGGCTAGGAAGGGTTGTGACGTGTGGAGGGGGAGGGTTTTCCCACAGCCCCCCGTGGAAGGCAGAGCCCCTATCAGTGCTCCTCCTGGCTTGGGCCCTGCACTCCTGCCACCTTGCTCTGGGTCCTCACCAGCTCTGGCCTCAGGGCACCTGCACGGGCCCCACACTCCTGCCCAGCAGTTGCTGCACTCCTACATGCCTGTTTGCTGCCATTCCCCACCACCTGCTGTCTCCATGTCCCCGCTTTCCTGCCTGCCACCACTGTTCCCAGATGCAGCACCAGGATGGTGGGAACAGACCAGTCTACCCCCTGCCCACTGCTCTGGCACCACATGGTTCCCAGATGCAGCACCAGGACTGCAGAGCTGGTCTGACCCAGCCGTGAAGACTGGGGCAGTCACCTGTGGTCCTCCCTTGCCTCTCTCTACCTTCTTATCTGGATTTCCCTCTCCAGTGGAAGGAGGTGGGAGCAGCCCCAGGGTCCCAGGCCAGAAGCCTGTGCTAGGCAGGGCAGGCCTTGTTGCTGTGGCTTCTTGGTCCTGCCACTGACTTCCCTTGGGTCCTACAGCTGCTGCCCTGTAATCTTTGACAGGCAGCCTGGGGCAAATAAGTATTAATTTTCTAAATTTTTATGGGCCCTGCAGGGCAGATAGGATGGCCTGGTGGGCCAGATCTGCCTGCAGGCCGTATTTTGCCCACCCCTGACCTAGAGAGAGAAGTTGACTCTGTAAGTGTTTGAGAAATATGAGAACAATGGGATAGCAAAGAAATAACTCTAAAGAGTGTATAAAATGTAAAGCATCATGGTACAGAGTACATCATCAGCAAGTTTGCAGATGACACCAAGCAGGGAGGAGTAGTAGATATACTGGAGGGTAGAGTTAGGGTTCAGAGAGACCTACACAAATTGAAGGATTGGACCAAATGAAATGTCATGGGGTTCAATAAGGAGAAGTGCAAAGTCATGCACTTAGAATGGAACAGTCCCGTGCACCAGTACAGGCTGAGGACTGACTGGCTGATCAAAAGGACCTGGGGGTTACAGTGGACAGTAAGCTGAATATGAGCCAACACTGTGCCCTGGTTACCAAGAAGGTTAATGGCATACTGGGCTGCACTGGTAGAAGTATTGCCAGCAGATCAAGGGAGGTGATTTCCTTTTATTCAGTACTGGTGAGGCCATATCTGGAGTACTGTGTTCAGTTTTGGGCCTCCCACTACAGAAATGATGTAGACAAATTGGAGAGTCCAGTGGAGGGCAGTTGAGATGGTGAGGGGACTGGGGCACATGACTTCTGAGGAGGAGCTGTGGGAACTGGGTTTATTTAGCCTGGAGAAAACTGAGAGGGAATTTAATAGCAGCCTTCACCTGCCTGAAGGGGGTTTGAAAGAGGATGGAGCTACAGTGTTCTCAGCGATGGCAGATGACAGAACAAGGAGCAGTGTGTCCCAGGGGAGAGTGGGAGAAAGAACCCCAAATTACAAATGGGGACTAATGGGGATGAGAACTCCCTGAGAAAAAGAAAATGGAAATGGAAAATAAACGAGGAAAGTACTTACCTGCAGCAGGACCCGTGATGCAGCTGAAACAAGAGAAGAAACCCAAGAGAAGAAACCCACGTGTATCGTGAGCCATGCTTTTATACAGCTGAGACCAGCCAGTGACGTTATCAGCAATCACCGGCCGGCGGGAATAAAACAAACCACCAGTGAAAGTGGAGAAGAAGGGAGACCAGAGCTGGTGAAGGCACCAACACTGGGTGCCTCCCAGGAGTCCCTTCAGGGAAGAAAGCTTGTAGAGGCTGCTCCTTACACTGGCAGCAGTGGCAGAGGGAGCAGGGAGTTAGAAGCTGCTCCTGACACCAGTGACAGCGGCAGAGGGAACATGGAGCCCGAAGGGGACCCTGATGCCGGTACCAGCAATGGAAGGACCGGAGAGCCAGACGTGGCTCTCTATACCATAACAGGTGGGATTGTCGAGGGCACCGGGGAGGTAGAAGAGATGCTCCCTCCGGAAGACACCAGACAGGGACAGCATGAAGAGCGGTGAAGCGAGGTCACGAGAGATGGGGTGCTGACCCTGGGTGTGAGAAATGGCCAGGTGTCCCCGGAGGTACTGCAAGGCACCCAAAGAGGCACGCTACTAATGGGAGAAAAAAAGAGCGGGACTATAAACCATAGAAGGTTGAATAAAGGGGGAGACAACCCGGGCGAGAGACCCTGGGCTACCCTGGCTACAAGTAGGTTTTAGCCCCTGACAGACCCTTAGAGAGTCAGGTACTGGTACCCTGGTGGAAGGGCGCGGGAGGGGACCGTGTAGATCCCTCAAAACAATAGTGGGGTTTTTTTTGGTTGGTCTTTGTGTTTCACCTTTTTGGAGGGGTTGAGGAGTAGGACCAGGTGACGCAGGAGGATTAATGGTAGCAGAGCTCTTTTGAGCCCTATCTTCGCTTGGGACCCGGGCCAAGCTTCATGCCCTGGAGGAAGGGGAGTCGGCCTGGTGACCCAAGTTAAACACTATGGGCAATCCGGGATTCTTCAAGTGGGTCACCCTTTGGGAGCTAATACCCCAGATGAGAGAGGGTTATCCAGACTGATGTAACCGGGCCCACAGTGGTGTCAGGAGTACGGCCAGAAAAACACAGTGATCCGCCGAGGCTTGGTGTAAGGTCGGGGTGTAGGGGAGGTGGAGCCCCACAGATGACTACCAGATGGACCACATGCTGCCGAGGCACCCCAAGTGGTCGGATCCCCCCCACTAATAGAACATTCAAAGTCGTGGCAGGAGAGATTGGGGGAGACCGCTCCGGGAGCAAACATCTACTCGAAGGCCTACAGGAGACGGTAGAGCAAACATCACCAGCCATCTGGGCCAAGGCTGCATGTGACCGAATGTTCGAGGCCAGGTGGACACAAAGTGGTTTCAAGTTGCAGCAAAGGAAGTTTAGGTTAGATATTAGGAAAAACTTTCTCACTAGGGGGGTAGTAAAACACTGGAATCGGTTACCCAGAGAGGTTGTGGAAACTCTGTCCTTGGAGGTCTTTAAGATCCAGGTAGACAAATCCTTGGCTCAGATGATCTACATGGGGCTGCTCCTGCTTTGAGAAGAGGGTTGGATTAGATGACCTCCTGAGGTCCCTTCCAATGTTAATTTTCTAGGATTCTATTGATCTGTGATATAAAACCATGGAGTCTGGTTTGATAATTGGAGCGAGAGACTGAAAGTCTGGTGTTCTAAATTCTGGTTTTGGCTTGACTTACTGCCTCACCTCACCTAACCTGTCTCTGCCTCAGCATCTCCACCTAAGAATGGTGTCAATAATCAATATTTATCTAGCTCATCAGGGTCTTGTGCTCAATTGGTAATAATCCAGGTCGGGGATGCTCAACCTCTGGCCCATAGTGCCATGTCTTCTGGCCCATGGGGTTCCCTATGAATCCAGATATTTGGTAGTGAGGGAGCAATGGCAGTACTCCCCTGTTGTCAAATCTCTGGACCCATAGAGCGCTGAGCCCAGCACTTAGGCCTGGGCTAGGGTAGCGATAGGCCTCAGAGCCCAATTCTGGTGTGGAGGGCTGGGAGGGGGTGGTTCCAGGCCCCTGAGATCCAATCCTGATGGGAAGAGGGCATAAAGGGGTGGCACCAGGACCTCTGGGCCCAAACCAGGCATGCAGGGGGTGGGAAGGGGCAGTGGTGGACCCCCAAGGTCCAGTCCTTGTGCATGGGACAGGAAGCAGAGCCAGGTTCCAAGATCCAATCTGGGCTGCACTTGGGCTGTGCACCACTCATTTGATCCACAGGGCCAAATGGTTGAGCCCCCCTGATCTAGGGTGAAGTCCTGCCCCACCAAAGACAAAACAAAAGTCCCCTTGACCTCAGTATGGCCAGAGTTCACCCTAAAATGTTTAGTTACTTAAAGTATCTATAAAAATGTATAATGCTATTAAACTAAAGAAGGTCTAATCTATGAAAGCTTTCAGGACAATTATTAGCCATCAATGGTTTAAAGTGCTAAGTTAGCTTTAAGACTAAACAAGCACCTGGCTGGGGTCACATGACCCCAGCACTTTTTCCTGTCACTGGCAGGGAGTCAGACTCGATGATCCTTTGAGGTCGCTTCTGACCCTAGTATCTGTGAATGGATAATCATACTTTGAATTTATATAGTGGCATCCATGTCAAAATAGGTAAATAAGCTCTATGAGCTAATTTTCCTTTCAATGACAAATATAAAAAAGCAAAAGTGTTAAAATGTTTTTATAGGCAACAGGATAAATCTATTTGTTAGGGATGTGTGAAGTGGGCCCTGTTCGATTCGGATTTAGCCAGAATCAGGGAAAATGATTTGATTCGTTGATTCAGATCACTGTCCCTGATTTTATTTATCAAATCTGAAGATTTGATGCTGATTCATTCATAGACACAGCTTTAATGTTTTTTCTACATACCTTGAGGTACCAGGCATGGCTCATGAATGTTGCGATGGTGGGGCAGATGGAGCATCCCACAGGAATGCAGCGGGGCAGGGGGTGGGCCTGTGTCTTCGGCAGTGGACCAGAAGTACTTCTGGTCCACTCCTGGGTCTGCTTGGGAGCACGGGGCGGGGGGCGGGCAGGAGGCACCAATCACCAAACGGAGGGGTAGGGAGCAGCATGCTCTGCAGCGGACCCGGAAGTGGACCGGAAGTGGTTTTTTTGGTCCACTTCTGGGTCTGCACTCCTGTGGGATACTCCATGTGCTCCAGCATTGCAGCATTCACAAGCTGCGCTGGTACCTCAAGGTATGTGGAAAAAACATTTAAAGCTGTGTCTATGTCCAAATCACCAAATCTTTTTGAATCTCTCCAAATTGATTCAGAGGGTTCCGATTTGATTCTGAGAGATTAAAGGGTCTCCTGATTCGATTTGGATTTGGAGATTTGGCCACTGAATCAGGCTGAATCTCTGCCGAATCGAATCAGGGACTGAAGCTTCGCACAGCCTTACTATTTGTCTCAATATGAATATATGTACACAACGTAAAAAATGGGATGGATAAATCCTTTCTTTTTGACTTTCCACAAGGGAGCCAAAGCATTTAGTTATTGCTAGTAACTCCTTCCTTTGTGATAAAAAAGCTTCTGTTTCCAGCCCTGGGGGAGTGGTAAAAAGACATTTTAAATTCATGATGTTGCTTTAAATAAAGAGGGAAAAAAAGATGTTAGATGCCCAAGACTGAAGCTCATGGCCATCTCTGGTCTTGGCCAAGCCAATTTCACACCTTTTGCAGAGGATAGATTTAGAGGGGGTTGGAAGGAAGGGTGAATGAGACAGCTTTCTGAAGTGGTCAGGGGTTTGGAAAGTTACAGTAAGATGTGGGGAGATATATTAGTGGACATTAATAGGTTAGGACAGCGATTCTCATACAACTATGAGCACATCCATTCACGGCAGCTGATAAAGTGAACGTCAGCCCACAAAAGCTGATAATTTATATATACTTAGGTTAGTTTATAAGGTGCACATCTCCCTGACCTTCTCAGTGACTCTCAACCAGAATCACACCAGATTCTCAAAAACCACAATAGAACCCAGACCTTGCAATGTAACAAGTAGTAGAGTGAGAGCACATTATCATTTTTCTTGCAGGCCTAAATTCTTGCATCACTCATTTGATGTTTAAAAACACTTTCTGTAGATATATAAATATAAAAGGAGAATCAGTGAGACAATTGTGTGTGCATATTTAAGCTTTTCTAGGGGAGAAGTAGGTTGTCTCACTGATTTCCCCTTTCATATTGTCTCCATGTTCTGAAATGGGGTTAATTGTAATTGATACACATACATATTAAAGATTATTTTCAGAGGAAAAAGAATGGGTGAGCCTTTTATTTTTCTTTAAGAAGGAGAAATAAGGCCCAAATGATGCTTTTCTTAGAGCTATCAGGAATGTGGATTTTGCTTTTTCTGAACTGTGGAAGGGAGTATATATGAGTGCCAGACACAAATTATAAATGTCCATGTTGAATCCTATTGGAGACCACTTTTCTCTCATGTGTTTCAAAGCATGTGAGTTAGAAGTGTTAACAAACAGCCACAAAAGAATCCAGAAGCTCTAAACAGTATCTGAAAGCACCTGAAAAATTTTTCCTCTTGTTTAGTAAGTTATTTGCATTTGTCCTGATATTAAGTCTGTTATACAGAGTAGAGAAGACCTGAATTGCTAATGTAAAAACCATGCTGACTGCACATGATGAAAACAGTTTAAAACAGGGGTGCTTAAACCTAGGTATGCAAAGCCACGCCCTCCAACCCATAGAGCTCCCCCACAAGTTGGGAAATTTGGCAGCAAGTATTAACTGCTACCCCTCCCCTGCTATCACACTCCCAGGCCCTGTGCTGCTGGGTCAGGGTCAGGCCACATCCTGTCCCCAACATGCAACTGGATCTGAGCCAGTCAGTGCTTCCTTTCCTCCCCTCCAGTATGACTGGATTGGCCCCACTGGCTAGATCTGGCTTGCAGATGGATTGGGTACTGTCCATCTGGCCCATAAGGCAAAAAAGTTAAGCACCACTGATTTAAAGTCTTGTAGGATCTCCCTGTGTGTCCTAAAGAAGCAATACATTGAAAATTAGGTAGGTTATATTGGACAAGAGTCTACAACTTTCTCTTGCAACAAAATAAAGCATTTTTTTAAAACTAATGCTTCATCCATTAACTTTCTGAGGCTTTTCTTGAAGTATATGTCTTAGTTTATTGGTTGCAAACTGCCTGTATAACAAACATTCCTTCCCTCCTTCCTTTCAGTCTGCACAAATAATTGCATTGTGTACTTCCATTTATATGTTGTAAAATACATCATCGGTGTAAAAATAACTAAATGCAAGTTGTTTGTTTGTTTTTTTAAAAAATGTCAGGTGGTTCTCAGTTTTCCGTGATTAAAGCTAAGTTATGGTTACTTTTACAGTAGCAGGACATTATGTAGGAAGGTGAACCACAGGGTAGAACCTATGAAGAGAACATGCCTGATGATGCTTCTGCCTGCATGTGCTATGTTAAAGTCACTCTTTTGGGTATCTAAGATATTCCTGTTCAAGAGAAAGTTGCCCAAGAGACAGCTATACAAACAAGGTGATTCTGTCAAGAACCCAAAGTTTATTTTGTGTTCTGTTCCACATTGGCCTAAATTAACACTCTCCCTAGCAGATCTTCAGCTGGCATCGATTGTCAGGTTTATTGGCTTCCTGTATTTCTATTTCATAAGGTGTCCTGTTTATCATAGTAACATGGAGTGAAACGATGAGAACTGGAGGAAAGAAATCTTGAATTTGTAGAGAGCTGCATAGGTGTATTTGTGCTTTTTACTTGCTGTCCAGGTGCATTAGATCAAGTTACCTCGGAGACCATTCTTTCTATAAAAGCAAATGTTTCCCAACTTGCCAGTGCAAACTAAAGCCAATGAAGGAGATAAATCTTAAAACTGCTGTGCATTGAAATGGTTCAATATGTTGCCTTCACATAGAACTGGTATAAAACAATAGGCTGCTAGTATAGCTGCCAGAAGTATATTCAGGCACATGATTGTTTGATTTAAAACTGGCTTGACAGGTTAAAAGTAACTCACTTTTGTGGCATTTGAGTTGCAGAATGATTTATTTCATGGGAAAATGGAGGGAGATTGTTGGTGTTTATTAAAGGGGCCCCAAAGGGCTGTGTTTATTGAAGTCCCACCAAAATGTTCAAACTGTTACACTGAGACAAAAGGACTCCACTGAGATAGTGAATGGAAGCTTTGGCATGGGCTTCAGTTGGTGCAGGATCAAGCCCATGTCTTGTGATTCCCATTAAGATCAGTGGGAAATGTACATCTAAGACTATGTTGACCTGGAAGAATGCAGCCCAGGTTGAGATACCTGAGCTGGCTGTAGGACTTTAAGAAATATAGGTGCTTGATGCATCCCTTCATCTGTTCATTATACTACACTGTTCTGTGTTGACCCAGCAGCTGGTTTGGAGCTGGCGTAGTCATCTCTGCATGAGACTGCATTGCATCTGGTAGATACACCCTCAGTGTCTATCCCACAGCAGTAGCATTGCGGTGGTTAAGATGCTGTTGTTCCTTCTCCTTGTCTTTGAGGCAGTGGCTTAACAATGAGGCTGACCCCTGAGTAGCTGCCACACATGTGCAGTGGTGACTTTTGGTTCCAGCCTTAAACAATTCTTTTTTCCTCCCCAATCCCCAAGTTGGCACCCAGGGTGTCTACTCCAGCCACCCCATCCTAGTTGTGCCACTGCTTTGATGCCCATCATTTGAAACCTGAAGAACACTGGTGAAAACATCTTAAAAATAAGTAGCCCTGCAAAGAACTAGAAAAATCTCTTCTCCAAGCTCGGCGTGAAGCTTTTCTGCATGACTGACGTTAGCATCTGCAGAATCTGAATTTCCTTTTTTTAAACCATTAACCTATACACGTGCCCATGTATAGGTTTTAATTAGAGCACTCCAGCAGATTCAGCTTCATATGTATTCAGTGTCCTCACATTTCAAATAAGCAGCAGGGGCGCTTTGACTAAAACTATTTGAATGTGCTTTAGTTAAAGCATCTCCACCGCCATTTTCAAGCATGGGATGCTGAATACATGAGATGCTACAGGCGTTTTAATTAGAGTTGCTCTGGCAAGTGCCCAGGTCCCTTAAGAGCCTGGCCTCCAGTTTTGAAGCAAACATTCAAAGAGCGCCTGACAGTAAAAATACATAGTGCTGCTTCACTTTCAAGAGTTGCAGTGATTGAAGTGGAGGCTTATACACAAGGTTCTGTCCTCTTGTCTTACATTTCCATTGATTTTTTGGAATTGAATTAGAATTTGATATTGAATTTAAGTTTACTCCCAAGGTATCTAGTACACCTGTAGCTTTTGTACTGGGGCAGTGGGTTGGCTTTGTTAGAACAAGTACCAACATTTAGGGGATTAAAGAGAAGGTTAAACCAATTCAAAATGGCTTGTTGATATCAGATAAGTCAGGAGGGGGAGGCGGCTAACCAGGGGGCTGGAGGTCCATCAGGCTG
The DNA here is from genome assembly GCF_001723915.1 of Gavialis gangeticus. Classification (NCBI taxonomy): domain Eukaryota; kingdom Metazoa; phylum Chordata; order Crocodylia; family Gavialidae; genus Gavialis; species Gavialis gangeticus. Next base: position 8,964,580 of record NW_017729031.1, on the reverse strand, counting down.
GAAGGGATCAGGAGTCCGCCAGGAGATGGGGGAGGCACGACCCATGGGTTGGATGGGGGGCATGACCTGCAACAGGTAGGGGGTGCAGACACAACCCACAAGGGGTAGGGAGAGCAGGCATGACCTGTGGGTGGGGTAGGGGGGCCAGGTACAACCCATGAAGGGTGGGGAGTAGGTCTAACCCATGGGTAGGGTGAGGTCTCCCCCACCAGCAAAACCCCCACCAGGACTTACTTGCTTGGTGGGGAATGCACCCAGTATCAGACTCATTTGATTTAAATCAAACAGGTAGGAGTATACCAATAAAGATTTTCTTGGCTTTTACTGATCACTGATTATTCACCTGGCATATTGGCCAATACCAATCTGATAACTGATTTACAGGAATGCAGCAGGCAGTGTGGAGAGCAGCTCCCTGCAGATAAGTAGTGGAGGGGAAGGGGCATGGGGGAGAGAAGAGGCATTGGGGCTTGTGGGATGGGGTTGAGAGCACTGGTTGGGGAGGAATAAGGGGCTGGGGAGGCAAAAAATAGCCCAGTGCGGGAGAAGGTGGGGAAGTGAAAAGAGCAGCCCTGAGGCTGGGGCCAGGGGCTGGGTTTTCCCTGAGAAA
>NW_017729031.1:8955375-8958970 GCF_001723915.1 Gavialis gangeticus | reverse complement strand
AGATGAAGAGGCATTGGGGCTTGTGGGATGGGGTTGAGAGCACTGGTTGGGGAGGAATAAGGGGCTGGGGAGGCAAAAAATAGCCCAGTGCGGGAGAAGGTGGGGAAGTGAAAAGAGCAGCCCTGAGGCTGGGGCCAGGGGCTGGGTTTTCCCTGAGAAAGTGGACAGCAGTTTCATGTACTGGTTTGCAGAGGTGCACCGATATATCAGTGCCATATTGGATTGGTACCAAAGAAAAGAAAATTAAGATTTTTGGCTATCAGCTTTTTTTGGTTTAGCTGATAATGTTAACTGATAAATATAATATGCTTTCTGGCTGGGGTCCTGGATGCCAAGTGCATGCATGGCCAGGAATGCAGCTGGGTAGCATGGAGAGCAGCAATCTGCAGGTAAGTCTGGGAAGAGGGTGTGGGGGAGGGAAGGGGCATGGGGGGTGCAGATTGGGGCCTCCACGGTGAGGGAAGGAGTAGGAAAGAGGCTGGGGCTGGGGGTGCTGCCCAGCCAGGGCAGTGAATGGGACCTGATGCTGTGGTGGCGAACAGGGAGCTGTGGGCGGCTCATCCAGGGAGGAGGGGGGCAGCTCCCTGCTGCTGTGTGCACCCCCCAGGTGAGGCATGGGGGGGCATGTGCCTCCTCCAGACTTGTGTGTGTGGTGGATGCGGGCTGCCTGTTGTAGCCTCGGGGCTTTCCACTTTGCTGCCTTTCTCTTGGAAACCCTGCGCCAGCCGTGTACCCCTTGCCCGCCTGGCAGCAGTGTGAGCGGTGAGTTGTGCCTGCCGCTGCTGCATGGGCAGGGGATATGTGGCCAGCACAGGGCTCCCAAGGCAAAGGTAGCAGGGTGGAGAGCCCTGACCCCACAGTGATCAGCTGCATCTGCCCTTGCCCCGCTCAACTCTGGTTAAATGTGTCCTGTGCTTAAAAATGGTGGCAGTGGCACTTGAACTAAAGCTCATTCACTGAGCTTTAGTTCAAATCCCTCTGCCACCATTTTAAAGTGCTGGGACACTGATCCCCTGGACAAGCTGTCCGTGGCTGTGCCCTGCTTCCTGCCCCCACCCTGGGTTCCTTTCACCATCCTGGCTGGGCACAGCCCCCAGGCCCTGCCTTTGCCTCTGCCCCTGCCTCACTCCCTCCTGCACCACTTCCCTCCCCCATGTTCCTTCCCCTCCACATACTTGCCTGCAGGGAGCTGCTCTCCACGCTGCCCTGCTGCATTTCTATAAATCAGTTATTGGATCAGTATTGGCCAACATGCCAGGTGAATAATCAGCTATCAGTATTGGCCAAGAAAATCTTTATTGGTACACTCCTATCTGTTTGATCTAAATAAAATGAGCCTGATATTACATAGATCCAGGTTCATCTTAAACTGGGTTCTGCCATTTTTTAGACAGGTGTGTATGCATAGAACTTCTGTTCTGTTACAAGTTTGGACTGATGCTGGTCACTGAAACTGTGTCTGTATGTGGAAGGTTGGCACCCGGGATGAGCTAAGTGTAAATTGGGTTACCATTTTGAACCCGATTTAACCTCCCAAATGTCTGTACCTAGCTTTAATGTACAACTGTAATATTATGCAGTGTCTCAATTTGAGCTGAAAACTGTAGTGTTGGTGGGTTTTTGGGGGTGGGATATTTGTCAATGAAACAAAGAAGAAACTCATCTCTCCTCTCTCCTGTCTTGGAGGAGAGCAATTGAAAACATTCCATCTTGACACAGAGATAATCAGTTAATCCAGCAGCAAATACTGAGGAAACGAATCAGAAAAGTGACTTGTAATCAACAGAACAAAAAGAGCACTGCAGGGAAGTGGAGCATCTACTATAGGAACTTGTTTGTACAGTAGCTTGAAAATAAGAAGGAAATTCTAGAGTATACAGAGATTTTATTGGGACTATTATCTCTCTGAGCGAGTGTTGATATAAACCAGGGATGTTCACCTTTGGCCTATGGGCCAAATAAGGTCCATGGTGGCTTGGAATCTAATCCATGGGGATCCCCACAGGTTGGGAAATTTAGCAGAAAGAGAGCAGTTGCATTCAATACGGTCACCCCCCCCAGACCAAATTCCAAAATTTCCAAACCCGAAGCCCTGCACAGCAGGTTGGAGCTGGGCCACATCCCTCATGCCCCATTCCTTTCCCGTGGCTGGATTAGAGCTGGGCCATGCTGCTTCACATAGCCGGATGGGTACCGCTGCAATTGCCCTAGGCACCGGATCAGGAGCACCATCCAGATCCAGCCTGCAAATAAACTAGGCACTGCCCATCTGGTCAACTGGTCAGAAAGGTAGAGTATCACTGATATAAATCATTAGTATTAGGAAGAAAAGGAAGGGTAGGATAAAGTCTGTTAGAGAAAGTATTGGGTCATTAGTGAGTTGTCGTAGTCACCATTTTATCTGTTTGTTTTTGTCATGCTTATCCTGATTGCTATGGGATTATCCCATGTTGTGCAGATCTCTCTTGTGGAGTTTCACAGGGTCATGAAATCACCTTCGGGGCCCTTGAATATCACCATATCATAACATTGCCTCACAGCAGTGTTGTGCAATATGATCTGATTTGTGGCCTGGGGAGCAGGTTAGTCCAAATTTTATTGTTAACCTCTGTCTTGGAAGCTGGCATTCCTGTTTTTCTCTAGAGAGATTATCTTGCTGCTGATTAACTCCTCCATCTTAAATCACAGGATCACTAGAAAGTTTGATAAATAAGATTACAGATGAAGAGCCAGGTATTCATCTGACATAAACAGCCCTTAAAATTTGATTTAGAGTTTCATTAGATGGAATCGGGAAAGTTGTTGTGCAGGTCTTTTACTAGGAAGGAAACTTGTTCTGCTGGAATGACATTGTTGGTTCTGTGCTTCCTTTCAGAAATAAAACTTTCCTGTGAGATTGGTGGCAGGTGGCTCCAGGTGTAGCAGGAGCTCTGCACATCAATATTAGCATGGCCCTCAACAGTTCATGGTTGGACTGGGTAGCTCAGATAATTTTAATAAATACATTATTGATCCCAAGGTGCACCCCCCCCACACACTTTATTATCAATAGCAAAAAAACCGTTCTGTCCTGAGGGGATAGTAGCTCAGACACAGGTTGATAATGATCACAGCCATTGTTTGCTTTCAGATTCTTTCCTTGACCCTATTGTGAGGTCCTGGGGCTGGAGGATGAGGGAGACCTACAGAAAACAGTCATGGAAGCACACTGGGAGTGATTTACAAAACCAGGTATCTCGGGTATCCTCTCAAACAGTGGTTTTCAACCTTTTCTCATTTGCAAACCCCTAAGCAATTTTGAATGGAGGTGCAGACCCCTTTGGAAATTTCAAATGGAGGTGCGGACCCCTTTAGATTATAAGTGTGGGTATTAACATATTTTTGATTTAGCATGCTTATTTTTCATGAGCCCCTTAGACATAGTCCGCAGGCTCCCAGGGGTCCATGGACTGCAGGTTAAAAACCACTGATTTAAAATAAACGTGATTCATAAGACTTAAGTGATACGTAGCTAGAAACTTCCAATGTACAAAACTGTCCGTCTCCACTTGGTTGCTGGTCAAGAGTCTCCTTGAAGTACATGAAACACAAGAGC
>NW_017729031.1:8944315-8950375 GCF_001723915.1 Gavialis gangeticus | reverse complement strand
TGCGGACCCCTTTAGATTATAAGTGTGGGTATTAACATATTTTTGATTTAGCATGCTTATTTTTCATGAGCCCCTTAGACATAGTCCGCAGGCTCCCAGGGGTCCATGGACTGCAGGTTAAAAACCACTGATTTAAAATAAACGTGATTCATAAGACTTAAGTGATACGTAGCTAGAAACTTCCAATGTACAAAACTGTCCGTCTCCACTTGGTTGCTGGTCAAGAGTCTCCTTGAAGTACATGAAACACAAGAGCAAGAAGAAAAAAACCCTAAATACAAAGGCTCATCTCTCTTCCACAGGAATCTTCTGACTGTCATCATCCAACTTCAGTGCTTGATGGCACTTGAGGTCCTGTACCCAGGGTAGTCAGGTTATGACATCTCTTCTGGCTGATCTGGGCCTACCTTGCCTTCAAAGTTCTGCGTATTTGCATGTTGTGTGCCTGTTAAGGGTGGCCTTAGAATGTGACCGAGTCCCACTGCGTCTGGAGTCCTCCACATTTAATTCCTATTGATTAAGATGACAGATTTTACTAGGAGAGGATTAAAAAAATAACTGCAAGAATTGTTTATGGTTCCCCCCACCCCCACACCCCCCCAAATGTGTCCCTGGAAAGAAAATTGACACTACTTCAGTTAATACCAGGACTTACATATGCAAATCCAGGGCTTGGATGGATTTTCACACAAGGTCTGTCACTGATGCATGCAGTGTTCTGAAAAGTGTGAGCTGAAGGCTGAATGCATATCACAAAGTGGTTAGGAGAGTCCCTTTGAAAGCCAGGTCATCCTGCGATAGGCGAAGTTCTGAGTGCGCCATGGTACAGGAAAATCAAAATCTTCTTCTTCTGGTTCTTGCTCCAGTCTGTGGTATGGTGACAGCCTGCTTTGGCTTCTACGTCAGATCGATACGGTTCTTTTATATAAATCATAAATATTGATGGTTTTAGATTCTGTCTCTTCACTCACAAGCGTGTTCATGAAAAACAAGCTATGGCAAATCAGCCCAGTATCTGCACTGGTGCAGAGATTGGCATAGCTGCACTGCAGTCAGCAGAGCTATGCAGATTTGGGGTCTGGCTCTTTGATTTCAGATTTTACATTGCTGATTGAAATGACCCTTGAAATTACACTTGAAATTCCTTTAGTCCAATCTAAAATTATTTTAACCATGTCAACTCACATTACAAGCAGTGTGTAAAAATGTTTTTTTTTTCATTGGCACTTATAACCAAATTTTTAGACTGACATTACCTGGGATAACGAATCCCAAAGTACTGAAGTGAGCACAATCTAATTCATCTTACTGTAGAAATCTAGCTATCTTGTACAAGATCCTGCCCAGTAGAAGGCAGTAGCTGCTCAGCTTTGAATGGCTCATCATTGTTAGTGGACTATGCTTACTTCCACTAAATCTTCCTGGATTTAAGACTAATATGAGCCTTGAATTTCCAAATAAAGTTTACAGGAGATATTTATTTCTCTGCCTTCTCAATTCTTATGGTTCCTCCCCAATGGTGTGTCTTTGTTTTCTAGGCAAAAGAGTTTTAGATTTCCTTCTACGATAACGAGTCGCTATGCTGTTATTCTGTCACACGTTGGCTGTAGCTTTCCTTCAGATCTTTGTCCTCTCCGGGAATTGGACTCTAGCCAAGAACATCAACTTCTATAATGTGAGACCTCCACTAGACCGTAAGTAGCCAGTGGTGGTTTGCTTGTGTGTGTGAACAAAAGTTAGTATTTTAGCTATCAGCATTTTCAGTTCAATATGCTCTTTTCAGGGGCTTGTAAAGCGGCTCCCTCAAGGCATAAGGCATTGCCTATAAATTTTAGAACAAAACATTTGGCTAGTTCATATGACTGCAGTATAAATGAAATGACTATAGAGACAGATTTAAGATACGGCAATCCAAACTGCTCAGGTTTTTAGATTTTTGGATGCATTTATTGTACCATTACCAGTACATTTTACAAGGTAAATTATGCAGAATACTTCTAGTCAGTAATCTGGCCTAGAATTTCCTGTGTGTAACCTGGCTGTTTTTTCAGGCAGTGGAGGGAACTGAAGTGTGTTGTGTGCTTTTAAAGTTGGTACAAAATGGAGGTAATTAAATAGGAACCGTGAATGACAATAATGATATCATGTCTGCTTTTTACCTTGCACTGTGTTACTCTTTCTTTTCATCCAATTGGATAAGATCCTTGTGATAAAAAGGAATAAAGCAGTCAAGATAGTTCTGTATCTCAGGTGAGAAGTTAGATACAGAGCTGCCAAAAGTTTGTTTAACTATATTTCAGTATATATATAAAACTGAATTTGAAAGCAGCTTTCCTTATCCCTTGTAAGGAATTGTTTAAAATGGAGGACTGGGATTTGGAGCTTTAAAGCATTTGTTGCCTCAGCTAATGAAACAAAAGCTACTTATTTGTTTGAATAACTATATATGTACATGTGCACAGACACCTCCAGATATCTGTTGCACATACTTAATAGGCATGTATGTACAGGGATAGTGTCTCCCTCCCTCTTCCTCCAGCCCCCCACTTTCCTCCACTTTAATTGTGTTTTAGTTGTTAGAGAGATAGAAAAGGCTAACAAGTATTTGGAATTTAAGGTATATTGTAAAACCTTTTATGAAGTTTACAAACTAGTATTTATTTGTTCAGTAGTCTGTTCTTCTCCCCCTCCACTCAATATCTGTGTGTGTGTGTGTGTGTGTGTGTGTGTGTGTACTTAGACATACACATACATACATACACCCCCCCCCATGTCTATATAAGTATTTTGGTTAACAAATGTAGCTAAATCAAAGCATTTGTTGGTTGATGTTTACATTTTTTATATTTAAAAACTTACCATATTTTAATATTTTTAAAGCTACTCCATTTCCAAACAGCTTTAAGTGCTTTACATGTGATGATGCAGTTGACAATTACAACTGTAACAGATGGGCTGAAGACAAATGGTGTCCTAAAAGTAAGTGTGTTTGTGTTAGGGAGATTCTTCAGGGTATTTAGTTTTGTTTTTTCCTCACTCAACCATCTCACAGACATCTAGTTAAATAGGATTAACTTACCAGCTCACTGATGCCCTACGGATATTATTAGTAAGAGTGAGTCTTATGATTTTCTCTTGATGAGCGGTTGATTATGCTAAGAAACAATGCAAGTCATGCTGAAAACCTCTTATGCTTATATTTAATGTCTAATCGAATGTGTATTATTTTATTTATTTGAGATTTATATCCTGGCCCATCTACAAAGGCTCAGGGCAGCTTAAAATAAAAGACAAACAACCCACAGGATACGAAATAATAATAGACTCCCCAAATGACACCCCCCAAAACTTTGAAATTCCATCCTATCCCACCCCCTCCTGCTTCCCTGCTTATCGCCCAGGAAAGCAAACCCTTCTGTGGAAAAAATCTTACGTATCATGCGAATGCCAAGCTGTTTGCTACAGTGGGTGTAACTGGAAGTTTGCTAACCTGAATTCTACATTTGTTGGCTTGAAGATTTTAGGGAAGTGTAAATAAGTATCTTAGCCTTAAAGCAGAACCTGTTTTTCATATATGGAGGCCATGGTGGTGATGTGGACTGAGTGGAAACTACAGGAGTTGCACTTATGCATCAAATTGAGCTTTTGGTACATTCCAAATAAACACTCAAAAGACAGTCCTGTCCGATCCTTCAGTTTAATTTTATCTTCCTTTTCTGTAGTTTTAAATCAGATCAATGTAATATGTCATGGATACATTTCTCATTTTCCAAACCTGTTTTTTGTTCCTATGAAGAAACATAAACATGTTTCACTTGGTTGCTTTTATAGCTTTAAACAAATTCCTGTATCATGCTAATCGTGTTTGCATTTCTTTTCAGTTTGGCCATTTAGTTTGGTACTTAACTTGAAAACAGTTTGCACTCACCAAAGTGTTCCACTACTAGCTCTAAGAGTCAATTTCTTAATTCATTTTTATGTTCAAAGCTTAATATCTTGCTAACTTTAAGCCTGGTGTCTTTCACAAAGTTAATGTAACAGCTACTTCCAAATATAGTTTAGATTTGTTTCACAGTTGCCATGTAAGGATGATGACTTTACTTAGCTATTTAGAAAGCCAAACATAATACTAAGCTGGCAGTTTGCAAACTTGGCACATCTTTCACATATATGAGCATTAATTATTGTATTTTATATGTGATCACACAACTGGAAGACTTCAAACTGGAGCATCTTCTAGTAGCACAGAAACATTTGAGAGTAAGCAACACTGCCTGCAATGACCAAAGATCACACTTGTAAGAGAAAATTATGGGGATACAAAATAGAAAATGGAAACCACTCTTCAGAGTGGAGGAAGGAGGAAACAACGTTGGATGGAAGGGCTCTATGAGCAGGGGACAAAGATAAGATGGAGGAGTCAAAGAAAGAGATTTGGATGAAGGACTTGTTTAAACATGGAGCTGAGGAGGAAACAAAGAGGGGTTCAAAAGGGAAAGAAAGAGTAAGGAAGAGAAACATGAAATAGTGCAAACTTGAGTGGACATTTAAACATTTGGCTCAGGAAGAAAGGCCAAGTTGCCACTGTATTTATGTTTTAGTTATAGATAAACTAAACTAAATTGAAAAATGTTTGCAATATGTTAAGCCACCTTACCTCCCTAAACTGGCACATTACTATTTTTTCTGTGTGGGCATATCTTGTCAAGTTTCTCAGATATGTAAGAAAATTTGCATTTCATGGAATAAACCTGACTCGGATGTATTTCATAGATACACAGTACTGTTTAACAGTTCATCTCTTCACAAGCTATGGAAAAAGCACATCGGTCACTAAGAAATGTGCTACCAGAGACGAATGCCACTTTGTTGGCTGTCGCCATCACAGAGAGACTGGCTATACGGTAAGAATCAGTTTTTCCAATGAAGGAAAATGTATGGCTTTCTAAATAAAGATCCTATTCAGACCTCATTCATTATCAGATAAATCTCTGGATGAAGAGAATGGGGTGTGTCAAATGAGACTGTCTTAGGTTTAAATCATGAAAATCAAAACTGCAGAATATGCTAGAATTTTTTACTTTTCTATGGGTTTGTCTGCACTGCAGTCCAGAGATGTGATTGCAACTTATCTAGATGTACCCTGTCCAGGTTATATGCTGACAGCTTTGTATGTGCAGTGACATGGGCTTAAACTGCCAAGGCTTGCTCCAAGTTCCAAGCAAGCTTGTGCAGCCTGCACTGAACTTCCTGCTGCTGCACCTCTGTTGCTAGACTTCACTTCAACTACACCTCTGGAATGAAGTATGTACATAGCTGCTGGAGAAGGTAAACTTTAGTTTTCAGGAATGGTATGTTCTTGGAGTGAGGAAGGTTCAGTACTCCCATTCCATGGTACCAGGTGGAACCACAGCTTCTTTAGATGGGGCCTAACTTTTGGGCATAATGCAAGGGTTTTTGTTTAATGAACAAGTGATAACTTAAATGTTCAAGTTTATTGAACAAGTAATGAACAAAATGCGGCATCTGCAGTGTAGTTGATCCTGTGGCAATTGGAAGGATGGGTGGATATTCACAAGCCTATTAAAATAAGCCATAATCTGGCAGATATGATGATAATGCAGTGAGCTACCTTCTTGAGCAGGGGTAGGTGGGCAAAATATGGCCTGCAAGCTGGATCCAGCCCAACAAGTGATTTTTTTTTTCTGGCCTACGGCAGGTCCCTCATCCCCACTCAGCCCAGATGTGGGGGGCAGCCTGGGCCATGGACCATGTGGCTGGTCCCACCAACCCCAGGCATGGAGGTGCTGCCTGGCATAGAGTGCAGCCTGCCCTATCCCCACGTACAGTTCTCAGGCACTCTGGGAGCTGTAGTCCACAGGGCCAGGCAGGGCAGGGGCAGTGTGGCAGCTGGACTTGGCTTTCTGGCAGTCCCCCGTGGCGGTGGCTCCTTCCAGCTGCCACTGCCAGTGTCTCTGCCACCACCACTGGGCCTGGAGCTCCATCCAATGCCTCCACTGGTGATAATGGGGTTGACAGGCCCGGGGCCAGGTAGGTGTA
>NW_017729031.1:8934846-8944304 GCF_001723915.1 Gavialis gangeticus | reverse complement strand
GCCACCCCCCCGACTCCACTTTCAGCCACTCACCAACCCCTCCTCCCCCAGCCCTCTATAGCTCACCAAAACTCCTTAGGTGGCCCTTCAGCTCAAATACTTGCCCACCCTTATTACAGAGGATCAGAATTCAGATTCCAACTTGGTCATTCCTTTTCTTGTAAGAAGCAGCACCTTCCTTTATAAAGGAAGTCCTGTGGCTTTGATATGTGGTTAGCAGCCACATTTGACTATTTTCAGTCAACAGGTTTATTCCTAGACAGAAAGTGGATTGTGTATTGGAAAGAACAGAGCACTTCTCTGCAGCCATGCCAAAAATGCACTGCCACGCTGATAGGCCAGTGTAAATGGAAAGAAATTATGCCTTAACAATGACAAGGGATAGAAACAAATGCTGGAGACCATGTTCAAGGTAACAGTTTCCAAATGCCTGTAAGGTTTGCATTCAGGTGTGATAGGTGAGCAAATAAAAAATCTTTTACTGCCTAAGATTTCAGACCTCTTAAGACAGCTGACAATCTGTATGTTGAATATGAAAGGACACACATATGATACCTTTGATCTGAAAAGTTTCGCATTGATGTCAGTGAATGTTGATATACTCTGGGCAGTATATGGTCTTTATGAGTGCCAGGCTCTCTACTGTTACATTTTATTTTGAAAAGTAGGCTATTGGATCTTATTACACTATGCAGATGCCATTGTGATAATAGGTAAGCTCTATGCACTTATCTGTCTCACTGTCCTGAATGGTATGTTTGAATGCTCAACATTTCCAGATATTCCAGTTAAAAGCATCCTGTTAGCTGCAAAGATTCCCCATATGTACTACTTGGACAGCAAACATTATCAGTTATTCTCTGGTAGAAATTTGGTGACCTTGTATTTACTAAATGTAAATACAAGGCACAACATTTGAGACCAGACTGCATAAATCTTAAAAGACAAATGTGAACAGAGAATGCCTTTATACAGACTTACATTCATTTAAAAATGTGGAACTAGCAAACATTCAAAAGTATGTTTATACTTAATGATCAGGAGAGAAGATATGAGGGAAAGCTTTACCTACTTTCTGATAGGCTGGGAAATTTGTCTGACATGGCTAACATTGTTACTTCTCATCTGATCATGATGACAGATGTCCATTAATTACACTGCATAATAATTTGAGCTGCATGAACACTGTAGTGCCTGAATTTGGAGCAGGTGCTGTAATTGATATACTACATCTACCAACTCAGATCACAGGCTATCAGATAGAAGTGATTAGCTTGTTTAGTAATAGCCCTTGCAATCAGTTGAAAGCTTATATTCCTCTGGTATACCTCTGCTAAAACCACGTCCACCTAACAGTCTCCTTTTCATTAACAGGAATGTGTCTCTTGCTGCGAAGGGATGATCTGCAATGTAGAAATACCAACCAATCACACAAATGCAGTGTTTGCAGTAATGCATGCATGGAGGATGTCGCATGGCAGCAGGAGGACAGTTAATGTTCCATTGCTTGCATCAGTCCTAGCAGTTGTGTTGCTTTGATGCAGTTTTCCTTGTGGTTCTAAGGGCTAAATTTTCTGTGCACTAATGTAAACCAGTAAGAAGAACATTTTGGTTTGAAAAAAAAAAATCACTGGCACCCTTCATTTCATAACCATGTAGGACAACATGAGAAGTTGCATGAACTTCATGACATCTGCCAGTTCTTCAGTGAAAAGATTTGCAAACAGTTTGCAGTATTTAAAACAAAACCAAAACAGACACTACAGTGGACTCAACCAATTATCAGAATTCTTCATTTAGTGGTAAAAGCATGTGCGTGCTGCACATTTCTTGCACAAAGAAAATAAATATCTGTTGGCAGTCACTCTACCAGGTGAAACAAAGGAAACTTCTAGATGGCAAAGTTAAGTTGGAGCTGTGCCAAGCTAGTCTTAATAGGGTTTTTGTTATTTTTCAGAACTGACTTGTAGCACTGGGTCTGGTAGCTGACTTTTCATCAGCAAATGTGTTGTTAAATTCATGTTTAATTGCAGTGCTCTTAGAAATAACAGTACATATTCCAAGAAAGCGTCTGAAAAAGCACATTTCCATTTTGGTCATAATTCTCATGCCAACTGAAAATTATGCAAAATAAAACTTTAACTGTATTTGTCTCTCATGTCTATGCCATTGCTGCACATCCTAAAACTATAAAATGAAGTGACTCCATGTGCAAGTCAAAATTCTGATTAAAGATTATAAATTACTTCAGTCCCTAATGTCATATTTAGGGATGTACCAGAAAGTGGCCTCATTTTTGCAAGACTGTTGTCTCTCATTGTCTTTGGCATTTCTGAGTGCTGAGTACTTTCACTTATCTAGTCACCTGTGTATAGGACCATAACGTCAGGTACCCAGTTGAAAAGTTTGACCAAGAATTCTAAAACTAACGTACCAGTCTTACTATTTTCTTTCATAGCTATAGTAGAAGTTTTAAATTTATGTCCCTATTTTGAACATCTGCAAATATTGGAAGTGATAAAATTTAAGTTACTATTGGATGTTACAGAATTTGTGATGAATATTGTATTTATTACACATCTGAATTTTCATCCTTCTGGTTCCAATGATGAATGTGTTCAGATTTACCATCTCTCTGGCCTGAAGAAGTCAATCCTGAAAACAGAGAGATTGACTATATGTTAGATTCAGTCATGTGTATGTTATGTGCCAGTGTAATCCATTGTGCACTAGCCCTTTTGTAAGTGTAAACTCAAGGGACAGGTACAGACATTACACTTTTACCGTTAGAAGTGATTAGAAACCAGTCTATACTTGTAACAGAGCAGAGGTTCAGCACACAAAACCAGGCTATACCAATGACAGAACAGAAATTTGGTACATGTAGACTGGTTCAAAAATGGCGAAACCCAGTCTAAGGTTTGCCCACTCCCAACCGAAGGCCAAAATATGTTCTGTTTGCTGTCAATCTAAACTTTGCCACTTACAGAAAACCGTGTAACGGATCAATCCCACCTTGGGCTTTTTGAATATATGTACCTAGCTGAGGCTTTTCTGCATCCTGTCCTGATTGTGGATATGAAGTTAAAAGCATTCCTCCTTGCCTAGTTACATCATCTCTTCCTTCACTTACTGGATCTGTCATCCCCTCTGCGTTGTAGTGCGACTTGAATCTGACCCATAACCTTTGGGCAGAGAAATTGTATTGCATTCAAGACTATTTTGGGTATTTTATTTATTCATGTAACCTTTACAGATTTAGTTACTTTTGATTTTATGTTGTCTATGTTATTCTTCATAAATCAGTAGGGTTAGCTGAATAATGAGAAGAAAACATTGAACGTTTTGTCCCAATATTTAATGAGAGGTTTTAATTGATATTTCAAAATACATCAGAAAAATCTTGTCAATTGAATTGGAAAACATTCAGTCAATTGAATTGGAAAACATTCAGTAGATTCAGTAGATTAAGTGATACGTAGTTGTTGCTTGTAAATCCTTTTCTCGTTCTTGTAAAGTGGCTTGCTGTATTTAAAATGACAATTGGAAGCCCTCTGTGTTAACACTGCCAAAATTCATTATTTTTGGTAACTGCATTAACAGATATCTAAAGATGTTCATGGAATATGTACATTTGTGATGTGACATTGTATGATGAGGAGGCACTTTAAAACTATAGGGTTTCAAGGTTATAGATGGAAATGCCAACCAGTCCCTCCCGTGTCAGTGTCCGTGTGTGCCCTGCCACCTGAGTGTAAATGTTGCAGGCAATGGGCCTTTGCGCACTTCTTTTTGGGGGGCAGTCCAACAAGCTATTAAGAGGATTTTAAGGGAAATGTTCTTTTCCTCAAAGGTCATGCCTAGGTAACACAGCTGCAGCTTAATTATTATTTTATTGGTCTCACAAGTGGTGGCAGCTGTAGTTAAGACTGCTGAACACTTTGTTTTATTGGCCTCCTGTTTTCACATGCTGTTTTCTTTTGGGCTGACATCTTCCAGGCTTGGTTTCTGCCCAAAGGTGAATTCCTTAGGAAAGTTTAAGCAAATGTATTCAACTATTTTCCCAATTATTGGAGAGTGTGAAGAAATCCTTTCGTTACTTCTGACTCCTGCCCCTAGCCAGCCCTCCAGGCCCTTGGTGCCCTCTCAAATTTTGGTCCTTGGAGTTATTTTTGCAGTTGAAAATGATAAAAGATCTTAACATGGCTTACAGCTTTAGGTGAGTTTACTGTATACAGTTTTAAAAGATCTAAAGGCTCAGAGTTGTTTATACAGTAAACAACACTCCAAAGCATGCAGTCCTGGAGAACAGTAGAGGCTTGAAATGCTGGCTGCAATGGTAGGACTGCAGTTCTGCCAGGAATGGACCTTTTAAGGTTTTTGGCAGTTCTAAAACAAACAAAAAAACTGTGCTGAGGTTGAATCAAAACCATTCCCCCCCTCCCCCCATTAAGGAGCGGAGGGACAAAAAAATCAGTTCCAACAAATGGTTTTGTTTAATTTTGAGCATTTTAAAGAGTAAATTTGAAGAAAAATTCACATAATTTTGAATTGAAAAACGAAAATACCCCATTTTGACAGTGCTGAAATGTTTCAGCTTTTGGGGAACTTTGGTTGATGTTTGGCATTTTGTTTGGTGTGGGGGGTTTTATTTATTTTTTAGTATAAACAGCTCAATGAAGCCAACCTAGATTTATACATTTTAGTGTTTCCAAAGCTGTATCCCCCCCGCACCCCCCCCCGAAAGGATTTTGTCCAAAAAAATGTTATCTAGAATTAGTTAGAACATTCTTTTTGTGTTCTAAGGCTTTTCTGAACTGGGTAAGATTATATGTTGTACAGACACAGAGGAGGAACATGACTGCGGGAGTCACTTTTCTGTGGCTGACTAGCGCAGGATACTGAAGATGTTGATAGGCTACAGATGGTCTTGGTTTATTGGTGCATAGTATGTGTAGACCTGTGGGCGGTTTTGTTTTTTCTATTTTTTACTTTTTAAACACTCAAGAAAAGTAAATGCAAAAAGCCTGTCAAGGCACCATGAAGGTCCCCTAACTCAGTCAGGAAAGGTGAAAGTTCAGTTTGACTGAACAGTCTTATGCAGCTGCTTTGCACACAGGTAAAAGTAAAACCTTTGTATTTGTGATCACATTTTATTTTGGGTACATTTGCAGTAGGGAAGCTTCTAGATAAATATTCTATGCTAGGGCTAGAGAAATAGTGAGACTACATATATTATGCAAGGTCCATATTAAACCTTAATTTTCCCATGTTTTGATTTCGGAGGGATTTCATCTGCATTCATAATGATATAGTTCAGGGTGCACAACTCAAACTTTACTGAGGGTCACTTGCAAGGTATGCTATCCAGTGAAGCCACTAAAGGGAGCAGAGGCTACTTTGGTGGGCAGAGCTGGGGTTGTGGGGGCATAGGGTTATGCTGAGCTCAGGAGAATAGGGGTTGGGATAGTCTTACTGGTCCTAGTGATCCCAGCCATGTAGGTGTACTTGGTAGGGATCTAGACTCTCCTTGTCACTCCCTAAGAGTTACGGAATTAAACTACCAGAATCAGACTTTGAAAGCCGTGATTTGATGATGGCTGGCTAACCCAGCAGCGGCAGCATCTCCCATGAGGAAAGGGGAGTGACATTGAGGAGCAGTAGCCTGCCCCAGCTTCATGTGTCCACAGCCTCCTGCCACCGTTCCAGCAGTCTGGGCCCCCTTGCTCAGTGCCCAGGGCTAGTACCCCCTTTGCCTACCCCTGGTGGAAATGCAAGCCCTCAACACCTTTGCAAATGGGAAATGGACTGCACATGAAGGTGTCGGCACAGATTAATGAATCACTGTGCACTTAGGGCACAGCTTGCTGTGACAGAATGTCATTTGATGCTGTTTCGCTTTTCTAGTCCTATTTTGTTTTTTATGGTCAAGGAAGAGTGATGAATAAGTGGTTTAATAAAACACCATGGTGGGTCCTTGGGATTGTCCTTATGGGCACCATGTTTTGCGCACTTGAGTGTATCTATTTTTGTATTTAATGGATAGGTTAAAATATGGGCTAAGTACTACCCTTTATCCATGTGTAACTCCCATTGACCTCTTTGGGAGCATGTGGGGAGATTATTTGTTTCTAGAACCATGATTTTCAGCAACTAAACATTTTGGGCATTTTAACTCTTACGAGTATGCTCCTACTGCACACGTGTTTACAGCTTACAAGTATCCATGACTATTTAAGTGCTTTTGTAGTCAGCCAGATGTGCTAATTTAGGGTTGTGTGCATGCACACTCATGTTATGTGCAAAGCAGAAATGGAAATATCTCTACTTAACCTTTGGTACTCAACATTACTATATTATCATTCAGTATACAGGCAGGTGTTATCTTTGAATGCAACATGCACTCAAAACTAACAGGAGCTGTACTCAAGCACATCCAAAGACAGAAGGATCCCTGTGATTTGTGCTTTGAATTAAAATGAAATATATCATGTGAAAATCAATCTTTGTGTAACTCCTTGGAGGGTTGAAGTTGGCCCAGGATGGCTACAGAAACAAACATATCACAATTGCAATTTGGCTACTCAAGGATAACAAAAAGGACCAGGATGTGATATGGCTCTTCTGTTTGAAGTAACTGCAACTCAACCAGATTGTGCAGCTGACAAACAATAAGCAGCTTTGCATGTTTTGTATTGCACTGGGGACAGCCTGGAGCAGATTGATTGATTGTTTTTCAAAGTTTTAATGTATTTGTAAGGAAAAGCCTCCACTGTTTGGTGTTTGTGTCTGTCTGAATGTTCTTTGCCTTTCTAGTGCTGTTTGAAAGCACGGCACTTAATTAAAGGTATTAAAATATTTGGGATGGAAAATATGAATGTATTAAAAGAGTCAAGAAGAGAGAAATGAACGTCATTATTTAGAAAGAAACACTGTAGGACTGATTCCTAGCACTTTTATTCCACAAGAAGTCATTGCAATGTCTCCCTTTGCAAGGGATCCCTTGTGAATGTAAGAGTAACTCTGGTGATTGGGAGATTCTCAGAAATGTCCGAACCATTTAGCTGAACCTTTCCAGGAAAGTGAAGTGTGACATAGGTTCCTGGCCCAGAAAAGTTCAAACTCAAGTTGGTAATGTTATAAGCAGCTGAAAATTCTGTGTTCAGTGGCGAGTATTAGGCGTTCTTAACTAAGCATTGCAACCAGGACCACCTATAATGAAAGAAAAAACATATGTTTTGACTGAAGCCCGTTCATTTGGGTAACGTGAGCTGGGTAGTTCCTCTAATAAAGTGAGCACCCGTAGCCGACACAGATTGCAGTACCTGTTTTAGAACTTGACCCAGAGCAAGTTGTTCCAAAAGGGAAAACGTTTTCTAAATGAAATAGAAATAAGGTCATGACCGTTTCTTTCCAGGAGGCAGAACAGATGCTTTATGAGGTGTGCCTGCCTCACTCCCTCAGTACCATTAAAATGGGTGGTGAAATCCTGGTCCTGATGAAGTCAGTGACAGTATTGTTGTTGGGCTTAATGTAGCTAGGATTTCACCAGCTATGTTTTTTAAAGATAATGCCTCTTGACGTCTGCTGCCACTCATGCTACCTCTTCCTCTCCCAAAACCAGCTTAGTCTAAGGAAAGACATAATTTAGCCTTAAAGACAGAGAAACATAGACATTTAATTGTATTACTGGAATTGTGCATGTGTTTGTATACCCTAAAGGCAGAACAATTATTGTGATTAATATAACAGCTTGGTAAAATAATTCTTCAAGACAAAGCCCAGTTTTGCTAAATGCAGTGTTTAAAAGTTGAAGAATGAGTCTAATTAAGTGGAAACATCTTGCAGGACTGAATGAAATAGTGGCATATGTCAAAAACAAGAAATACATTTCCACTGATAAACAAGAAGAGTGTAATAAAGGAGTCTGAGCTAGATGGGAAAGCAGTTTCTTGAGCTAGCCTAAGGCTGTCCACCTTCTGGTCAGGGACTGCACCAGGATGAGGTACCCCTCCAAGGCTGGATGCAGTGCAGACAACCCCCCCTCCCCACTGCACCATGCAGATGCAGGCCCTCCCCAAACTGCTGCATTATGTGGGCCCTCCTCTCCCCCACACTGTACCGTGTCCTCTCTCACTGCACCACGAATCCCCCTGCAGCACTGTGCGCACTCCCCTTGTACTGCACACCTGTACAGCTCCAGGCTCACCTCAGTACCCCCAGCCATGCTATGCTGCATACCCCTTCCCCTGCCACTGTTGCAGCTGGAGCAATGGGGGAGCAGCAGCCAAACAGGGGTCCCGCAACTTAACCCCTTGTGAGGCACAAGTGGCCTCCAATTGGACAGCCCTGTCCTAGCCTACTTTTGCCCAAAGGTAGAAAAGAAGCAACTACTACTATGGCAGGAAAAGGCATGTTAGCTGGGATGTTTGTCTAGTTCAAGGCTGTCCTAACTGGTGGCAATAAATTGAAGCCCATGGGGCTTGTCTGGGCAGCTGGGAACCACTTAATATTGATACAACTCCAGAACCCCAGGAGGTGAATGTAGCTGCTATTCACCCCACACCATCTTGCCGCTGCCAAATTTGGGGTCTTGAGCCACTGCTCAGTGGCAGGGGAAAAGGGGTGCAAGTGGCAGCAGCTTCCCCCCAGCGTTCTGGAGTTGTGTCAAGGCAGTGGCTCTGGCAGCAGCCCCAAGAAGCTGCCACCCTGCCACCAGAGGCAAAACATCCCACTCGTAAGAAGGCTGTGGTCCAGATCTGGCCTGCAGGGCCAAGTACTCTGGACAGCCTGGGTTTAGCTTATTTCTCCAAAGGCAGAAGGGCAGCATGGCAACTTACTAGTCAGTGCACGCAATTGCTTTGTTTCTACAGTTCCACCCTTGCCCTCTGCCTGATTTTACACTACTGTGGCCTACTACCTTTCTTTACTTGGGGAAGAAGAACCCTCCTGTACTTACCAGTTACTTCTCCTTGATGGAAGAAATGCCTCGCAACTAGATTTTTGCCTAAAATCTATCCTTTGAAACATCTTGAAGTACCTTGTGCAGGGAATTTTCACCATGTTTTGAAAGCTTTCTGGTAAGAGCTCCAGCTTTCATTTCTGTTGAATTCCATACCGATTCTCTGCCGTTTTGGAAGCAGGAGGGAGAGCACCAAGTTTGCATTCCTCCCCCCCGCCCATATTCACTCCCAGTACATGACCTCAATGTATTTGCCTGGCTAGAACCCTTTTTTGGCATGTAGAGTCGTTTTGAATAGAGATTTTTTTTCCTTTCCTTTGAACGTGTCCTATCATTGCATTTTGATGGGTAAAGCTTCTTGCCATTGAAGGAGAGGAGAGAGCAGAAGGAAAAGGAGAGGAATCCCAGCTTACAGCCTACTCATCCTTGCAGAAAGACCTGCAACTTTTACAGACTGAACTGTGGCTCAAGGATTGGATTCTTAAGTCACCACAAA
>NW_017729031.1:8914606-8929846 GCF_001723915.1 Gavialis gangeticus | reverse complement strand
TTTTGATGGGTAAAGCTTCTTGCCATTGAAGGAGAGGAGAGAGCAGAAGGAAAAGGAGAGGAATCCCAGCTTACAGCCTACTCATCCTTGCAGAAAGACCTGCAACTTTTACAGACTGAACTGTGGCTCAAGGATTGGATTCTTAAGTCACCACAAAACCCATCAATGAACCATGGTAGAGATCATCATCAAATCAAGGGATTACCACCGCTGGCCACATTCCCACATGCATGGATGTTTGGTTCCCCAGGGACAACTAGCAGTGGTGCACCTTGTGCTGCTGCTAGTTGTCCCCAGGGAATGCCTGTGCCACACGCCCTCTGGCATGCAGCAGGTTATCCTTCGCAGGCCAGGGGAGGCTGGGGCCAGCACTGGGCTGGCTCCAACAGCCTTACCTGGGGTCCTGGAGTCCTCCTGGGGCTGCAGCAGTGGCAATCCAGCCATGCAGGGCCTGGCCAGCAGCCAGAGTGGCACACACTGCTCCTGTGTGCACTTTGAGGGGCACATTTTGAGTGGCATATACTTCTCCTGTGTGCACCGCTCTGCTTTTTCTTTTTTCTGTGGGTTTTTCTGACCCCTAGATATCCAAAGGTCAACCCCTCCCCTCCCCTCATGCTGCTCCCTTGCAGTGCAGAGAAAAACTGAACGTGCAGTATGTGGCACTGCAGATGTGCCTGCAGCACCACATACTGTACAGCTGCACTCATCTGGATGCGGCCACTGATGCTAGATTGTCATGTTACCATAATGCATCAAGACTTGTGGGGAACTTCTATCTCTGTCTGCCTAAACTATTGGCTTTTTGTAAACTCCTGTTTGAATCTAAGGTGTCAAGATATAGCTCACTTATTTACTCATATGATCAATGCACACAGGACTGCTCAAAGTCATAGTTAATAGAGAGTTGTTTGCATACATGACTTCATACATTAGGTGAACTCAGATAACTCAAAGTAAAATTTAGGATTAAAGAGACATTGCTGTGCATTGAGGATTCACAGTTCACAAAACACCTATTTGGACTACAGTATTTACCAGAATCAGAGACGACTTTACATTTAAGATGAACCACCAGTAATTAGATTCTTCACATGGAAAGTTATAAATGTCTTATAATTTTCCATGTAGAGAATCATGGTCATAGAGATAATCTTAAATTCACGCCCTCCCCCCTCATGGTTACAGCAAGGAAAGGAGTGGCAGGTGGCCGGATCCCCACTTCTTGACCCCATGCTCCTCCCTGGCCCCTTGCTTACCTGCTGCCTGCTCTCCCTGGCCACCTGCCACCCTTCCACTTACCTTCTGCAGCAGCTTTGTATTTTGGGCAGTAAGTGGTGGTGGCCATGACCCAATTTGATCCAACCCAGAAGCAGCAATGGCAGATCAGGGAGCAGCAGGGCAGGCCCTATGAGGAGAGGCTACAGGACCTGAACCTGTTCAGCCTTCAAAAGAGAAGGCTGAGGGGGATCTAGTGGCCTGTTACAAACTAGTCAGAGGGGACCAGCAGGCACTAGGGAAGTCCCTGTTCCCCCGAGCATTGGCAGGAGTGACCAGGAATAAAGGTCACAAGCTGGTAGAGGGTAGATTTAGGCTAGATATCAGGAGGTGCTACTTCACGGTCAGGGCGGCTAGGATCTAGAACCAACTTCCAAGAGAAGTGGTGCTGGCTCCTACCCTGGGGGTCTTTAAGACAAGGCTAGACGAACACCTTGCTGGGGTCGTTTGACCCCAGTACTCTTTCCTGCCATAGCAGGGGGTCAGATTAGATGATCTACTCAGGTCCCTTCCGACCCTAGAAACTATGAAACTATCTGGGCCAGGCCAGGTTAAGGTCAGAACTGGAACAAGAGCAGAAGGTAAGTGGTGGTGGTATGCGTGTGTGTTGTGGGGGAGGTGGGGGGCTGGCTATGTGGTCTCCCCCGTTCTCTGTCCATACTGTTGCAGTCTTACCCAGGCATGGGAGAGGCACTTGTTATTCCACTTAATGTGTATACAGTACGTTCAAAAATAATTAATTGCTCATTTGCTGGGTTAACTCTTTGGAAAGAACAAGTATGTGAGGGATCAGAAGAATTTGTATTGGCCTAAGGTTTCCAACTCAAACTGTGTACTCAGTCCTTGTGACTTCTTGTAGGTAGGTTTGAATCTAATTGGTTTGTAGGGGGAAGGCTGTAAGGTGGTGATCATATCAGTATTTAACGTATATGAATTGTGGAGGACTGCTAATCATTCATGACAATTTGGCCACTTCAAACATCAGTGCCAGCTGTGTAAGAAATCTCTGGTTACCAAAGAAAGGAAAACTCTTTGAAGATGTTCAGTGTTTTATATGGTTAAATATGTTTGTGTGAAGATAAAACCAGCAGTGCTACAGGAAGAGGTACAAAGGTCACGTCACACAGTTCCTTTGTTTTCCTTTGCTCTGGACTTTGACCACTTTCAAATCACCTCCTCTTGTAGCTTGCCACTATAAACAGAAGAAAAAGTTTAATGTGTTACCATTCAGACATGACGATGCTGTGCTAGATTTGAACATATATATTTAGGAATTATGCACAAAGTAGGAAATGGGGAAAGTGAACCACTGGTCACTGGGGGAAACATGGATGCAGAATAGCAGTTGCAGTGCAACTTTCATTTTTCATCTGTCTGCCTGTAGATAAATGATACTTTTTCTCTGTTTGGCTTTTATTAGTATGTTATCATAGAATGTATTTCTCTTCTGTTAGTTTTAACTGTAGAGATCATATTGCCTGACCTTTCCCATAGAGTTCTATCTCCACAGAGTGGAGAATTGTTGCACATAAATGCATCATGCCAGTAGTTGTGCTTAACATGATTTTCCTTACTTATACTTCCTCAGTCCTTACTAGACCTCTTATGTATACACAATGATCCAGAGAATCAATGGTTGCTTACTACTTTCTGAATCCTAGTTGGACTTATGTCTTAGCATGGAGAGACCCTCTTTGGGAAAGGAAAGTTCTGTTTATGGGTGTCCCAAAATGCTTATAATCTTATTTGTGATGAGAGACCAAAGAGGAAGGTAACATCAGAAAGAACTGAGATTGGAGGATGAAAGAAACAATAATAAGAACTGATGTTGACTCAAGCTAAGTATTATCACAGCTCAGTGTTTTCAGGTCAGTTAGCCAGATTTGCAAAGCTGTTTCTGTTACAGTGTCCTGTGGCAGAAAGTTCTGCGTGTTGATAATATTCCCTTGTATCGGTTTTTAAATGTGTTGCCTTTTCATTCACAGTCTTTTATGTTTTGTATGGGGAATGAGTGACTAGGATTAGCCTTTCATGCCATTTATTGCAGACCCTAGAGAAAACAACTGTCAGAGTAAGTGAGAGTGAGTGCGCATTATAAATAAACTTACAGAAACATCAACTACATTGCAGCTGATTACAAATATACTTAAGGAACATCAACTAAATGGCTATACCCTGTACAGGAGAGATCATGCTGTAAAAAGGGGTGGGAGTGTAACTCTCTATGTGAAGGAGAGCTACATGCCCCTACAAGCTGAGATTGGCACCCAAGGAGGATGACGGGAGACTGTGTTAGAATACGAGGAGAATGTGGTGAAGGGGATACAATGGTAGGAGTCTACTACAGACCTCCAAATCAGGAACAAGAGCTTGACCAAGAATTTGCCAGGGAACTGGCTGAGGCTCAATGCTGTCAGTGCATGATGTCATGGGAGACTTCAAGTATCCAGACATCTCATGAGATGAGCACTTGGCCAAATCTGATTGGTTTCAAAGCTTCCTTACATGCGTGGATGAGCTTTACCTGTCTCAAGAAGTTTTTGGGCTGACAAGAGGTAAGGCGCTGCTGGACCTGGTACTGACCAAAGGGGACTATCTAATCAGCAACCTAACAATTGACGGGAAGCTGGGTGACAGTGACCATGAGTAGATCACTTTCATTATCCATCGCAAAGCTGGCAAGTCAGCCAGTAATGCAGTAGTCCTCAACTTTAGGAAAGTTGACTTTCATAAGCTCAGGAGGCTTGTTCTTGAGGCCTTGAGAGGTCATGGTTTCACAGGAAGGGGAGTTCATAATGAGTGGTTGCTCCTTAAAGAAGTGATCCTAGAAGCACAAAGGGAGTCCATCCCAACTCATTAGGAAAGGTGGTAAAAGGGCTCAACAACTCCCTTGGCTCAACAGGGAACTCATGGACCGCCTATGTCTGAAAAGAGAGGCTTATAAAGGATGGAAGACAGGAAGCACCACTAAGGAGGAGTATTCTGCACTGGTCCACACCTGCAGGGAGTGAACTAGGCAAGCCAAGGCAGCAACTGAACTTCAACTGGGTACACGAATCAAGGACAATAAAAAGTCCTTCTTCAGATATGCGGGGAGTTGAAAGAAAAACAAGGGCAACATTGGATCCCTGCTAAACCAGATGGGAAGCTGACTACCAATACCCAGGAAAAAGCCAATCTGCTTAATGATTACTTTGCATTGGTTTTTCACCAGCCCAGAGGGACCACCCTGCCTAACATGATGTGGGATGACCAGGTTGAGGGTGGATATATGCCCACCGTTGGTGTGGATCTTGTGAGGGAGCATCTTGAGAGGCTGGATCCCCACAAATCAGCTGGTCTGGATAGATTGCACCGAAGAGTGCTAAAGGAACTGACAGACATCATAGCACGGCCACCAGCAAGGATATTCGAGAACTCATGGTGCTTGGACCAACTACCTGAAGATTGGAAGAGGGCCAATGTGGCGCCCATCTTAAAGAAATGGAGGAAAGAAGACCTGAGATACTACAGGCTAAACAGTTTTACCTCAATCACTGGGAAGATTTTGGAAAAAATTATCAAAGAAACCATTTTTGACAGGCTAACAGAAGGCAGCCTTCTGAGGAATAGCCAGCATGGGTTTGTTGCAGATAGGTCTTGCCTGACCAACCTTATTTCCTTCTATGACCAGGTGATGTATCACCTGGACAAAAGGGAAGAGGTTGATATCATATATTTGGACTTTAAAGAAGCCTTTGACCTAGTGTCCTAAGATGTCCTCATGGAAAAATTGGGCAACTGTGGCCTTGACTACACCACAGTCTGATGGCTGGGGAAATGGCTCTGAGGTCAGACCCAGAGGGAGGTAGTTGACGGAACGGAATCAACTTGGCTTTCAGTGACTAGTGGTGTCCCCCAAGGCTCCATTCTTAGATCTGTTCTCTTTAATGTCTTCATAAATGATCTGGACACTAGTATCAGAAGTGGACTAAGTTCACTGATGACACCAACTTTGGGGAAGAGTGTCCACACTTGAGGATAGGTTGGTGCATGAACGACTGGTGCCTCTCGACACTGGGAGGCCACCACGGTGGTGAGTGGGGACCAGCAAGCAGGGCCTGCCTGTAGACGCCACCAGCTGCGTCGGTGGTGGGGGGGGGGTGGCGAATGGTGACCACCCACAGAAGCTGGTGGTGGCCAATATCAAGAGGGGCATCTGTCCCTGCCCCCCCAATAACTCCCCTACTCATCACCTATGGGCTGGTGATCCCAGCCATCCTCAATAGGCTTGCAAGGTGGGTGGAAAACCTGATGGCATTCAATATGAAGAATGCAAGCTGCTTTACCTCGGGGGTGGAGGGGGAACGCACATCACACTTACAGGGTCAGCAGTGCTACAGTCACTAGCATGTGACTGAAAGAGACTTGGGGGTCATGATTAACTACAAGATGAACATGAGCCATGAATGCGATACCGCAGCTGGCAAAGTGAACAAAACTCTGGCTTTCATCTACTGATGCATCTTGAGCAAGACCCAGGATATCATCCTCCCGCTGTACTCAGCCTTGATGAGGCCACAGCTGGAGTACTGCATCCAATTCTGGGCTCCACTATTTAGGAAGGATGTGGAGAAGCTTGAAAGAGTGCAGAGGAGAGCCACACACATGATCAGAGGGCAAGAGAACTGTCCATATGAAGACAGGCTGTGAGCTATGGGACTCTTCAGCCTGGAGAAGCACAGGCTCAGGGGTGACTTGGTAGCAGCCTGTGAGTACATAAAGGGTGTGCATCAAGATCTGGGGGAACTCCTGTTCAACAGAGCACCCCATAGGATGACAAGGTCTGATAGTTACAAACTCCTGGAAGACCGTTTTAAGTTGGACATAAGGAAAAACTTCTTTACTGTCTGAGCCCCCCCAAGGTCTAGAACAAATTCCCCCCAGAGGTGGTGCAAGCACCTACTCTGGACACTTTTAAGAAACATTTGGATGCTTATCTTGCCGGGATCCTTTAACCCTCGCTAACTTCCTGCCCCTTGGGCAGGGGGCTGGATCTGATGATCTTATGAGGTCCTTTCCAGCCCTAATGTATGAAATCTATGAAACTACGTTGCAGGTTTAGATATAGGACTGGCTCCTGGCAGGAAATAATGTTATAGCCATCACAGAAAAACCTGTGCACCTCTCAGCCTGAGCTCTTGAGGATGGCAGAGAAAGATGCCCCCCCCCCCTTCATTTTACAGTGGGGTCTTCAGACACAGAGGGGTTTGCTCAGGGCATGTGGATGTCTGTGGTGGATAGACCCTGCATCTCCTGAGAAAGCATTCTGTATCTTAACCACAAGATCACTTGATCTGCAGTTTTCTATTCATGATCCAGTTCCCAAGATTTAAAGTAGTATTTTACAAAGCTTTGGTTTCTCTTGTTTTCTGTTTCCATATTAGCAATGCTGTCGATGTTTTCAGTTGTGCACGTATACCTGACTAATACTTATATTACAGCCATTTTATTTTCTTATGGAGGGAAGACATCTCTTAAATCTGTGTGTAACAACACTTACATGGTTCCCTCTCTTGATGATTACAGAAAGAATTCAAAAGGCTGCTAAATCTATCATCAAATATATGTTTGGAATTTTCTCAGGCTTTGGCAGCCTAGTGTCCAACCAACACCACACAAGGTTTTTATGCTGTTCTTTCTTCTGCACTTGAAAAAAGAAAATCCTGCTGAAGATCAGTATGACACAGAAAAGGAATCATGAGACATTTCTGGAAAAATATTGCTTTTCATGGTCAGGGCAAGTTCGAAATACAGTTAGAAAAATCCTTGCTGTGTTGATGTGGATAAGAATTTTGCCATAGATTTCAGTGGGGCAAGGCTCTCCCTGAGTTGTGTGTGTCAGTTGCTCGCAAGTGCAACTACTCAATTTAAAACAAAATGAGAGTAGAACAAACAGCAAGAAAAATCTACTGGCCAGAATCCATTAGAACCATTACTGTGATGATATAAATCAGTGTGATGAGGTCATTCAGAAAGAGTTTCTGGGAAGATGCACCAATTTTAAATAAAGTTGTTTATCATGACTTTTATGAGGAATGCATAAGGATTTTCTCTTTGCACTTGAAAACATTACATATATTCAGAAGACTGTGTGTTTGTGCTTGTGTACATGTGCACACACCCTGGGCTTTGAATTGACAGTCAAAATGGCAAAGCAGAATATTCTGAGATAATAAAAATCTCAGGGTCCATCCACATGTTCTGCTCTGTTAAATGAATTGTGTAGTATGTAATTGATGGAAAGACTGAGGAGGGCTGTAAGAAATAATCAGAGAAAGTCAAATTTTCCTGTAGCGGAGCCTGGAGCCCACAACTCTTCTTTCACAGGGAGGAGGGAAGTGAACAGGGGCTCCAGTACTGGATGAATGCTCCAATCCCCATGTTACTACGTAAAGAAGGGGGCAGCATCACTTTCTTCTGTGGCAGTTACATTTTGCTCAGCTTTTTGAAAGACAGGGCAAAGTTTCTGGCCTTCAGCAGAGAGTTCTCCACTGTGATTCCTGGGATGGGCAGAAACACTTCTGCAGCCCTCCATGATATGCGTAGGAAAATGGGATGTAAGATTCATCTCTGCCTTCAGCATTTCCCTGTTGGCTAGCTTTAAGTAGTCTAACATTGGGCATGCCGCTTTTGACAGTTCCCTGCTCAGCGTGCTCTCTGTTACTGATCTCGTTCAGAGGTTTCTTACTCTTCCATGCAGAATATGTAAGGGGGGGCAGGAGGTACCCTGCTCACGGAGGGCTCTGGATTCCACTTCAGGGCAAAGTGCTTAAACGTGGTGCATTGCAGTACCTATTTTTAAGTACCTGAGTATTTTACTAGCTCTGACCCAGCATTAAAGAAATAGCTGTCAACATTAGCTGTAAAGTATTTAGAAGGTTACAAAGATAAGCACCAGGACCTGGGTCACCCAAAAGCAAGAAAAAATCTATAGTGAGCAAACTGAAAAAAGAGAATTACAAGAAATATGGCTAGAGTCGCTTCAACTTGTTCTTGGAGGTATCTATGATAGTGCAGATGGTTATTCTCATCCTTGAAAAAGAGGCTAGTTGTCTTCCAAATTATATGCAATGGCATGAGTCATTGCTGTCCTTCTAATTTCTGACTGCTTCTGTCACTAGTATGATACCAAGGAGGTCTTTCTACAACACACATTCTCTGAATGTGTGTCCATACATAATTCTTCATGAGGTTGAACTTTAATAATGTAATGAACGTTTTACTCCATGGATTTTGGAATGTGGGGACCATGTTGTCACCTATGTCCCCAACTTTATTAAATCACTGTTGCTTTGGGAATTTCATTTATACATTATGTATAGTGCTGAAATCATCTCCCCCACCCTTTTCCTTACAGGGTAGTGTGCATGGAGGAAAACCATGAATCAAAAGTGGGGTTTATATCTTTTATAATATAAACCCCACTTTTGATTTATATATATAATCTCTGTGGAAAGGAATCATCTGTGAAAAGGGGTTTGTAAATTCAAACAAGCCCTGAACCTCGCTAACCTCATCAGCAGAAGCCAAGTTCCTACAGCCCAAAACACACTGAATGGATCCAGGCCATGCCATGACAAGACATGCAAAACCTGCCAACAATATTTCCAGTATGGAGATATTTTTACAATTCAATACATATCTCCATCAGGGCACTATGGACAATACGTGGAAACACCAAGCAACAGCTGTGCACCAAAATGAGTGCACACCAAAAATCTATCACAGACAACTTGTTCAGCCTCCACAAGAGAAGGCTGAGGGGGGGATCTAGTGGCCTGTTACAAACTGGTCAGGGGGGATCAGCAGGCATTGGGGGAGTCCCTGTTCCCCCGAGCACTACCAAGAGTGACCAGGAATAACGGTCACAAGCTGGCAGAGGGTAGATTTAGGCTAGATATCAGGAGGCGCTACTTCACGGTCAGGGCTGCTAGGATCTGGAACCAACTTCCAAGTGAAGTGGTGCTGGCTCCTACCCTGGGGGTCTTTAAGACAAGGCTAGACAATCACCTTGCTGGGGTCATTTGACCCCAGTACTCTTTCCTGCCATGGCAAGGGGTCGGACTTGATGATCTGCTCAGGTCCCGTCCGACCCTACTAACTATGAAACTATGAAACAGAATACCACCTGTCTCCAGTCTCTCAGGCGTGATCCTCAAAGGGAATTTGCAAACCACTTTTCACAGATGAGGCTATGAACTGCACTTCATCTACCTCCTGGATACAGAAACTCATGGACTCAATATAGACATTGGAATTTCCTAACCCACTACAAGCTGCCGGACATCTGACTCGCTGAGTACCTCTGCACTTTTATCTGTCATGCTACATGCCCCTTTTCCTCCACCCCAGCCTGTCCCTCACCCCCTGATGCCTCCATTTCCATTTGCACTGACTGGGTTTCTCGCCTGCATTGCATACCAGCCTCTGGCTTCTTTACTATTCCTTCCATCCAGGCACAGCACACAGACTACCTTCAGGGTCTTCCTTAGCCTGACAAAGGGTTTTCAACCCAAAAGGCCATGCCTCACAGATGGCATTCCAGGCAGCTAAACCTCACAACTCCACTGCAACCAGCAAGCCTCAGACCTGTCAAAGATGTGATAGGTCTGGGCTTTCCCTGGCCAGGACTGTGTGCATGCATGTCGTGGCTGGAGGTTATGGCACCTCCTACTCGCCTTTTACCAGGGAGATCCTTGGCCCTGGCATTTCCTGGGGCTGCCATGCTGCTGGAAGTCCCACCAGGCCTCCTGACCCTGGCAGAGTACAGTTTTAGTGGTCATGCCCAGGACCTGGGGCCTCCTCCTCCTTCCCCATAGCCCCAGCTCATACCTCCAAGTTTGTCCTGGCATGGAAGCTCAGCAGGGACATGTTCTTCCCCTGCTGGCTGGTGATGCAGCGAGTGCCCCCTCCAGGTCTGAGAGCGGGGCATTAAATGGTTTTAAAAAAATGAAAAAAGGAAATAGGTGAGGATAGAGTGAGGAGGGTGGCATTCACTCCTTCTGCACCTGGAGCTTGGGGAACCCCAGCAGCAGGAGGTTCACCTTAAGGAACACCAGCTGCTCCACCAAACCAGGATCCAAGCAGGTGCGGTGGGGTGTCACTACATCCCCAGCAATGCTGAACACCCCCTTGCTCGGAACACTGGTTGGTGGACAGGTCAGGTGTTCCTGGGCAACTGTGGCCAGATCCGGCCACATATGGCTGTGGCTTGCCCAGCGGGTCAAGGGATTGCACAGCAGTGGCTCCACATCCTCGGAGATAGGTAGCACTCAGGCCTGGGTGCCTACCTGCCTGATGGTGGGATCTGATACCTCTGGACCCCGCCATGGAAGCCATGCCCTTGGCACACATTGGCAGCACCTGTGGTGGAGGAGGAAGCTGGCTGGTGGATGGCATGCTAGCATGGGACAGTGGATTCCTCCTCTTCCATGTCCCCCCCACCTCCACCATTCTGCCTCCCTGACTCTCTTCATCAGCACCTCCATCCAGTGATTCAGGCTTTGGCTACTGCATACACTGCCCTTCACCCTCAGGTCACATATGTGGACCATACTGGACCGCAAAGGATCAAGCCATTTCCTGATGCCTTCCTTCAGCTGCCTCACCAGCGCCTGCACATCTGGTGACAGCAGCTTGCCACAGCCAGGAACACTGATCCCCTGGAAGCTCTCCATTTGGCTTTGAAGTTCCCTTACTACTGACAATATTGACCACATTGTGAGTGACTATGAACCCTGCCCAACAAGGCACCTCTGCACCAAGTGGTTCATGGCCCCATGATCTCAGTTGCTGCGTGGGACTCATCCATTACCTTGGCTTGAATGAGAGCTTACTGACAACTTGAAGGAGAGCTCACCAGTGTCCTGTGAGGGGGAGGTATGCATGATCTCCACCCTGGCTGCTCCAGATGTTGAGGGGAAGTGTAAGGCCACCCATGGACCTGCATTGCACAGCTTCTCCCCCAAGTACTTGCATGCCTCATACAGGGAGGGCACCATCATCCTTCTGGTGAAGTGTGCAGGGACTTGGTATGACGGGGGCTGCGAGTGCCATGAGCCGCCTGAACCCTGGCTGCTCATGCATTTTGTTCCCTTGCTGTGGCTGGTTTTGGCTTGGCAGTGCAGGCAGATAGCATATATGGGATCATCTGCCAGCTCAAAATGATCCCAGGCCACACTACTCACTTGCTTCTGGGGTGCAGGTGTGTGTGTGTGTGGATGCTGCAATTTCCCCCTTCTCAGTGGGCAGAGGCGCAGCAACAGGAGAAGTGGAGTCAGCCGAGCCACTTGCCTCTCCAACCTCTACCTCAGCATCCTCTGAAGTACCTTCTGGGGAAGGAGACCTGGCTCTAGGGGAAAATTGAGTGGTGTGGAGCACAAACTCAGATGATTTGCCCTCCTTCCCCAGAATTTCCCTTGCTAGGGCACTCAGCTCCAGCTCCAGCTCTTCCTCTGGCACTGAAAGGCTCATCATGGGAAGTGAAATAGGGGTGGAGGATACTGTCATGCTGGTGCTGGTGCTGGTGCTGCTGCTTGTTGTCATGGTGGTGGTGGGGGTGGTAATTATGGCTGGTGCTCTTGGAGGGGATGCAGACTCAGGCACAGGCAGTGACACTGGCACTGTTCCCCTCTCCTTGTTGCCTGTACTAGTGGAAGCCTCATGCCTGCTTGTTGTAGCAAACAGGCTATGTCTCAGTTTGGCAGGGGGACTTACACCTCTCCCTCTACGCCCTCCTCTACCCCTCCCTGAAGGTTTGCCAGCTGCCTTTCTACCACGCTTCATGGTGTGTTTCATAGTGTCTTGTCTTTATAAAAATATATAAATGTAAATGGGTGTTTTCCTATATAAATTCTATATTATAATATGCCTGCAATGTAACAAATAAAATTAAAATATAAATTTATATGTGTATTTTCCTATATAAATTCTATAGTATGATATGCTTGCAATATAATAAATAAAATAAAAATATATAAATGTATATGTGTTTTCCTGTATAAATTCTATATTATAATATGCAATATAATAACAAAATTGAAAATAATCAATCAATGAATATAATAATAAAATAAAAGGGTCTAGAAAGAAAGCAAAAGGTATTGTGGAATCCCACTTGCTAGGCTAGCAAGTAGGAAATCAATGGTAGTAGTAGCCTTTGTCTAACACTGCTGAGCTTCTGGAAGATATCTCAGTAACTGGCCCCAAGGCAGCAAGCAGGCCAGTTCAACAGTGCTGCCTTTCATGCTTTTTTTATCCCTCCCCCAAAGCTCTGGGATTGGAAGGGACCTCAGGGAAGGACCAGAGTCACTGGCCAGCTACACAGTCAATACCAGAGCAGTCCTTCCTCCTCCTTTCCCCTCCCTCTCCTTACTTTCTGTTTCCCTGCAGGCAAGCCAAGCTTGAGCTTCAAAACTCAAAATGTTTCAAAACTTTCAAAATGTTTCAACTGCCCTCATTTTGTTTCAAGGCTGTTTTGAAACCCTTCGTTTTGTTTCATGTTTGCTGTTTTGAGCTTGAAATGAGTTGAAACAGCGTTGAAATGAAGCAGCCAGATAAATTTCATACAGCCCTAATGTCCTATTATAGTTTGGGGCTTTTAAGTCATTGACATCAATCTTTTAGTGGTTATTTTTCTAATAAAATAAATTACTAAGAACAGTACTAAAACATGAGCTCAAAAGTTGTATGACTGTCTCATTTCCATAATTAACTTATGCAAAATAACTATTCAAATATCTTTTGACATCTGATTTGAGTTCTGCTCATTGAGTATGCCTCATGTCTTGTGTGTTGGGCAAGTGAAATAAGTAGCATTCTTCTACCATGTCTCAATTATGCTTACTTACTATCATTCATAATACCACCAGATGAAAGAAGATCATCTCTATTGTGAGATCTTTTATTGCCAAGCTCAATACTGGTAATACTATGGAAACAAACAGTTGAAACTTTGCACAGTTTTTATCTTCATGAATACTAACAGACTTACAATAAATAGGAAACTTGCCTTATGATCCAGCAACTAGAAAGCAAATATGTTGTCCACTCAGCAGAACCACAGATCAGCCTTTGGGACATAGAAGTAGAAGGTTTACCACAAAAACTAATTATGGACTGTGCTGAATAGAAATGCTGTCATTTGGTTTGAGAGGTCAACTGTCATGCTCATTCAATCTTCACATTGGTACTAACTCAAATTCATAAAAAAATTTCTCATGGAAAACACATTTTACTAATGAGCTTTGTTCATTGGGCCACCATTCTCTATTGTTTTTTAAAAATAGTCCATGAAAGTGGTCAATAAAAGGCAGTAACAGCACTTTAATTTTTAATTTTTCTCTTCCCTGGTCTTGTTGGAGAGCATGACTGATCCAGCCTATCCATGTAATTTTGGAAGCACAAATTGTGTCTTCCTTCAATGAAAAATGCAAAACCTGATATTTCTAAATTGCAAGAGATGAGATAAATTACTGCAATGTCTAATCATCTTTTCATTCCCTTCTATATTGCTAAAATAAGTTGGGAGTTGTATGAAGACAGTAATCAAGGGGGTGAATACAAACTGCCTTTTACAAAAGCAAATGTACATGCACAAACCAAATTAAAAAATGTATTAATAAAATACAGATCTGCAGAAGATAAGTCAAACCATCTTCTTCATGGACAAAAATTTACTCACTTCTTACCATAAGGACAGATATCAAAAGGCATATGAAATACTCAAGGCCTCTGATTAGGGCTTTTGGTGGGTCCTAACTGGTGCCTCTTGTTGCCTGAATTGTTGTGATAATATGCATGTGAATTCATAAAACCAATCACTTGAGGATCATCATTTGGTTCAAGAGGGCAATTGTCACGCTTAGTTGATCTGTTCATACTGGCAGTTATTCAAATTCCTAAATATACGTCTCTTGAAAAACATTTTACTAATGAGTATTTTCTGTTGGGACATCATTCTCTATTGTTGATCAGCTTTCCTTTAATCTTAAAGAATAAACTATGTTTGGGAATATACTGGGGTTCTAACACAGTCACCAGTCCCTAGAATTGTTCTTGCTTAATATTTAGCTATTTTTTGAAGTTTTTCTCCCTCTAACTAAAGATCCAATAGAACAACATAAGAGCAAAGCAAAGATTGGATGAACCTGGATCGCCAGTTTGGATGCGAATCTCATGCTGTTGCATCAGTGTTCATAGCTCAAACTTCCTCTACTACAGTGATGCAGCTGACTCCTTATGGCCACTTGTACACATGGCAAGGGTTTAGTTCTCTAAATTGAGATGGTGGGTTATTGTGATGATTAAAAACCTACCATTTCAATTTAGGGGCTTCCATCACTGTTACAGTGAGGGGTTTGGTCCCCCTCTTTTTTTTGCGGAGCCTGCTCATATCTACCACGTCTAGGGGGAGAGCTGCTGGAGGACTGAGCAGTCTCTGAGCTGTGTGTGTGTGTGTGGGGGGGGGCGGCGGTCCTTCCCTTCATGGTGGTGGTGCCCCTTGGGGATGCCTGGGTGGGTTGCGAGTGGGTGCTGCCACCATAGAGGGAAGGTCTGGGGCCCTCTGCAGCTCAAGGCCCACTGGCAGCTTACCCAGCAGCAGCTCATGACGGCAGGCTCCACTGAGGAAAAAACCCAAAAAAGTGGTGAGGGGCCTGATCTTTTTTTTTTGTTTTTTTCCACGGAGCCTTCTCACATCTGTGGCCGGGGGGTGAGCTGCCAGTGGGCCCTGAGCTGTGGGGGGCCACAGACCTTCCCCCAACAGTGAAAGTGCCCTCCTGGGTGGCACCCACCCACTAGGTGTCACCACCATAGAGGGAAGGACTGGGGACCCCCACAGCTCAGGGGCCACTTTGCCTGCTGGCAGCTTGCCCCCGCAGCTGTGGGAGATGCAGGCTGTATGACAAAAAAAAAAAAAAAAAA
>NW_017729031.1:8906519-8914453 GCF_001723915.1 Gavialis gangeticus | reverse complement strand
AAAAAAAAAAAAAAAAAAAGGATCAGGCCCCTTGCCACTTCTGCCTTTAGCCTGCCTCTCCTGAGTTGGGGAGGGGGGAGACTGTCAAAGGCTGCAGCGTTTCAAACTAAATTATGTGCACCTGTGGCTTAGTTTGCACCATAGCAAACTCATTTAAATAATAAAAAACCCCCTGCATGCGTACAACTTGACTCAATTAAACTGCAAAAATGGCCAATTTTCGTCATGTGTACAAGCACGTTACAGTACTATAATCAGCTGAATGGCTGATAAAGAGTTGATCATCCTTACTTCGTCAAGAGTATTGACCTGACCAAATTGTCACAGGAAGAGGTGCAAAAATTATTAGGATGTATAATAATGGGAGGCAAGAATTTAAGTCTAAACACTTGCCATGAAAAATAAAGACAATACTAACATCAGGTTTGTTGAAAGGGTAAACATAGTCTTACCTAAATCTGAAGATATGCTGGAGTTCATTGACCACCAAATAGGTCAGGGGAGCATGGTTACAAAAAACATCTCATGTAGAGAATCTTGCATAGTTATTCAGCATAATCGGACTCACATGGAAGCCGCCAAAAGGGCTACAATTGGAGAGCCAGAAGTTTTAATATGTGGTGTAAAATTATACTATTGCAGGACCTTCTCTTCAGCATAGTGCTATACACTTGAAACATGGACATAAAGGAAACATGACATTAAAAAACTTTCTGCTTTTGAATTGAAATGTTACAGGAGTCTGCTATATATTAACTAAGATTTATATACAATTGATGATGGGGTAATTGCCTCAATTTACAGCACAATTGGAGTGATACCAGATATCATCATTGTAGTCACATGAATAAAGTGCAATTTCATGGGTTGTAGGTCAGATGAATGGAGCAAGAAGATTGCTGAAGTAGGTCTTGCAGAGATTGGTGCCTGGTGCCCAGGAGTAGGGATGCCTAAAAGTTATATTGCATAGGCAGGAAAATGTATGGTGTGATATTCAAGACTGTGTGAAAACTGGAAAATATGGGTCTGGACCTCTTCTATGTGTTGTTTTGATGGCTTATTTTCATGTGATTTTGTGATGTTTTGTATTATAAGGGTATGGGCGGGGGCAGGAACTTAGTGACTGTCTTGTGTTCCTGTCTTGCCTTGCTGTTGATGAAAGGTGGTAGTTTGGGCTCATGAAGGCTTATCTACCATATCTACTTTTCTTCTACCACAGAGGATGAAACATTCATAACCTGACTGTACTTCATTCATCTACAGATGTTGCTAGGTGGTGTGCCCTGACTTGGAGGAGGGAAATTCCTGCTTGCAGATGCTTCTTCCATGTTGGAGAGTAGGGGAATACCTTGCAGGGGATTTCTCTAGTGTGCAGCAGCAAGTGCAGAGTGGTGAAACTCCCATGGCAATCCTCCCTCTGCCTTTGTAGCCCATGCCCTGCAGGTTTTTGGCAGCTGTGCTTGCAGACACATGCCCTGTGTAGGGGTGAAGCCCTAGATTTCCAGATGGGCCCTGGAGACCCTAAAACACATCTGGATAAGCAGGAAACTCCATCTTTCTTGCTTGCTGAGGCACATCCCTGGAGATCCTTGGAACATGTCTGGGCAAGTGGGTAAAGTGAGGCAGGTGCTGCCAAACCTTGAGGGGTCTGATCCTGTCTGGGAATTCCCAGGGTGCACAGGACTGAGCTTCTCAAGCCTGTGGAGCCTCTGCTCAGGGTAGCAGGAGAGTGCCGGCAGCTTTAGGTTCCTCACACTCTTCCACCATAACCAGATGTTAGCTGCAATAAAGTAGCACAATTTATTATTGTCTTTTGTTGTGGCCACAAATTTGAGCATTTGTAGCACAAGAGAAGGTATAGGCATCTGATTGCTTTCAGTTTGTGCCACCATAAACATTTTTATGGAGACATAAAGGTAACATTTGTTTCCATCTAGAGTAAGAAAAGCCAGTAACCACAGAGCAGCTGATGCACAGCTCGTCCTCCCACGTTTTGGCTTGTGGTAAATCGTTCATCTGCCCACACTCTGAGAACAGATGGATAAAACGAGCTGAATTTTCAGTCTCACATCAGGAGTTCAGGAATTTGGAGATGCAAAAATTAGGTGAAGGGATCTAAGAATTACAGATTTTTTAAATGCTTATATGTAACACATGTTCATAAAAGGGCTTCTTAATTGGTTACACCCCTGTCCTTTGGAGGAATTTCTTATAAGACTGTTTAGACACTTTTTCATTACCTATAAGTGAAGGCAATAATCATCCAGTGGAAAATTGATTGATTTTGTTTGAGGCAAAAGTGCTTGTGGGTGGTTATCTTTTATTGAACCAACTGCATAGTGGGTATAGGCATAGGCAATTACAGTTTGCTTCTCCAGGCCTTTGGGACAGAAGCAGATTTTATTTCTTTTAAAACTCTCCGGGAAGGAGAGTTTGTTTAATACATTTGTTTGGCCTTTAAAAGGGAATTAAACTTAGGTTCATTATTCACGTTAATTATCCTACCAGTTCACTGAATGTGTAGCTGCAATAATAGTTTCCTTGAAACTGTTGCACTTGGAAATATAAACAGATCTTTCTATGTTGTGCAGCCCTGATAACTCTCACAAATAATGCTCAGTCATCTTTTCTTTTTCTCATTGCCTCAATGCAGCAATAAAATGTTTATTTTGGCTTCTGAATCCACATCAAGTCCTGCTACATGTTCGTGATTAGGTCTGGAAGGTGAACAGGATATGACCTTACATCTTAGCACTAGAGATGAAAGTATTAATTTTCACGAAGTAAATCCATGACTTCATTTCCCAGAACTGATCATGTCACCTTCTGTTTTAGAGGATCTGGGTTAGGACATGGCTAAGAAGCTTTCATGCAGTACAGATTTAAATTATGTAATTACAGGAAGTTTTAAGGTATAAAATCTCTTTATGATATAAATAGAGATGACTACTGATTTTTGCACTTAGACCATGCTATGGTTCTTTCTCTTTGTTCTGAAATCTCCTTCATTCCGGTTATCTGGGCTAATGCTCATCTAAACAGGGAAATGAGCTGTATTTTCATATTTTCAGACATTTATGTGCTGGGGGATGGTCATACAGCGGGTATCTTGAATCTTCAGTCTGTCTCAATTGTTCTGTCCCGCTGGTCTCTGTTCTCCTGATGTCAGGTGAAGCAATGCAAGCCAGCAGGTATACACTGTTTAGTCTGGTAGGCTTCACACATCCTGGGGGTGTCTACATGTACAATTAATGTTCAGAAAACATACTGTGCAGTAAAATATTGTACAGAAAGCTTTCTTTGAGTGCATGTCTACACATGCGCCCCTTGGGAGCTAACTTGCCCCCACGGAAGCCGTTCAGGGCACGGATACTTCTGCCCTGTCTGTTACTATAAGGGAGCCAGAGGAAGTTCTAGGTTCCTCTGTGTGCCGGCCCTGGACTGGCAGGGGGCACCAGAGTTGGGCTTGGGCTCCGGAGGTGGTATGAACTGTCCCACCTCCATGGCAGCTGCCTCCCACCCTGCACCATTGCCCTGGGAGGCTGCCTGCTGCCCAACCCCTGCTGTGATCATGGATCTGGGCCAGGACAATGTCAGCTGCCCCTGGCAGCAGGCAGCCCCTGGCCCCAGCTCTATGATTGGAGTCAGGGCTGGGATATTGCTGCCTGCCCCCACCAGCTGCCTGATGCTGGGGTGGGCTCTGATCTTGGAGCCTTTGTGGGGGCAATGTCCCCCTGCCCCAGCAGCAGGCAGCTCCCGGCCCAAGGTCCACAATAGGAGCAGGAGCTGGGAGCTTCCTGTCGCTAGGGGCTGGGAGGATTGTCCAGCTCCTGCTCCAGTTGTGGAGCAGGAGCTGGGAGCTGCTTGCTGCTAAGGCAGGGGGACATTGTCTTTACCCAGGCTCCAATCTCAGAGCCCACCCCAGAAGCAGACAGCTCCCAGGGAAAGAGATTGTTTTCCCACCCCTTGCTGCCTCGGCTGAGCAATTTGCTCCCGGTCAGGTATGTGACACTGGGTGTGTCTACGTGTGATGCTACATTACCATAGCGATGCACTCTGGGGATGTAGTGTCCATGCGTGTTTACATGCGACCAGCAGCTACTTTGCCGTAGTGGTGAGCTCCCCAGTTACAGTGTGCCACTATGGCGTAACCATGTGCCATACATACTGTGCAGTACAGGCGGTTACTACCAAAAGGAAGTACTAAAGCACGGCACAGTAACTACGTCACCGTAGGGCAGTGTGTAGATGGGCCCACTGCATGGTAAAACTACTACCTGTATTTACAGATAGTAGAAAACCACACAGTAGAAAACCACATGGTAGCTCCTGTGCAGTTTCATAGTGATGTTTTACTACACAGTAGATTAGTCTACTGCGCAATAAAGCATCTTGTGTAGACACATCCCCTTTGATGCATTGGCAGCTTTCACTCGGAATGGGATTAAGGTGCTTAGCATGTATGGATCTCTTCCATACAGGGCATGCATAATCAGCAGAGAAACTGAGAGCCAGAGCAGTGGTTTGGACACTTGAGGGGCTAGCTCCCCATTTCAAGTTGGTAAGCTTATATAGAATCTCGTTACAAGTGCTCACCTTTGCTTTTGTCTTCATGATATGTTCTTTGTATGAGAGAATTCGACTGAGAGTGACTATAAGGTAAATTGGATTTGGAAAGTAGGATAGGGAGGTCCCAGACCGTGTAATAGCAGTTTTAGCAAATATGGCACTTCCAAATTGCTCGTGTGGTCTTTCAGTCACCATAGTCATTCCAGGTATTAAAGGATGGTTATTATGAGGCCCTTGGTGCATCTTCTGTAAGCACAAGATATCGCACTGGACTTTCTTATATAGATTTACAATCAATTCTTTTTTTCACTGTTGAGGACCCTTTAAGGTTTGCGGACAGTACTGACAATGCTGGCCTTAAGGAGGGCTCGTGTCTACTTTAATCACAAAGCATTACAATTGGTTAAAGTTGGTCAATTTGTAGCGTCAAAATCATGGTTTGGAGTGTTACCTGAATTTTCAGGTATTACCAGGTATTATGTGATAGGGGTTGCAACATGAATGCATCTGCTATGGTGGGAAGTTTAATATCTTAATCACATTTAATACAATAATATTTTAACTTCAAAATGCTGCTGTAATAGGGGAAGGATAAATTATAGGTCAAGCCATCCCCCATATGGATTATTTCCTTATCCCATAGGATCACTCCAGACACACAACACCTACACTGTCGTAATTTACATTGACATAGTTCTACCCCTAATTTTGTCCAGGGTAATTCTACACTGGATTCAAGTAACTTACACCACTATAGGGTTGTATGTTATATGTCCACTCCTTAAATACATTGGTATAAAGCCAGTTTGTAATGGTAAATGTATTGTATGCCCAAGTCCTGGTTTTTACTTCAAAGTCTGGTTCTTTATTTATTACCTAAATAGTCTGAGCCCTTATTTACTTGTATAGGGAACCTAGACCATTCCAGAGTAGCTTTTCCAGGAACAGCATGAATGCTTCTACAGGGCATTCTACCTATTTCTCTTTGAAAGCAATTTTGGTAAGGAGAGCTGGTTGCAAATAGTTCAACAGAAGTTTTCCATCAGAATATTAATTTTCATTAATATTGCCACATTTAGTAGAAATGTACTGAACACAACCATTTTCTACAGAAACATTTCAGAACACTAATTTTACTTTCTCATTTCTTTGCAACAATATAGGTATGTTTTGTCTGTATACTCTATTGTTTTGAGTTTTATTTCAAAGTATGTACCACATTAATATTAACAACATACACATCTTATTTTGTAATATGTTGATATTATCTAAACCGGTTATTCGGTGTTTCAAATCAGTTTCTAAAAATGTCCATTTAGTAGAATAGTTGAGTACTTTCAGCTGTCCTTTGGTCATATCCAGCCAGGAAAGCACAAAAAAGAGGGCTCAGTTTTCTGCCTTGTCTTCCTTCAGTTTGGCAAGGCAAAACACAGAAGATAGTAGAGTGCTTCTTGATTTGGTTTTAAGAAATCTGATATTCTATACCAGCAATTAGTTTCTCATCATTATGGCCCTGCTTAATGTCCCTGTTTCAGAGATCTCTTTATGAGGCATTCTGAATTTCAGAAACTTGAAGATAATAGTGGTATATATTACATGTGTGAAATTTATTAGGTTAGACTACAGCATGTATCTTTGCATTGGATTTTAAGACAGCAGTTTCCTAAATGAATTAGGAACATTAGGTCTTGTTAAAACTCAGTCAGACTTTTTATGAATGTTAATGAAACGTATTATGTAATTCTTTATTTCAGCATACAAGATTCAATCAACACATTTATTTATAGATTGTTCTACACAAGACATTTACTGAGCAGTAGACTAATTAGCTGTGCAGTAAATGTCACGTGTCTATGGATGTGCCTGTATTAGGCTGGAGTAAATTAATCTACTCCATAGTTAGAATAGCACTTGTAAATATAAGTACTATCCTGCTGGGGAGGTTTTTCCTCTGCAGCAGCACACATGTAGATGTTGCCCTGGCTGGCTGGGGCATGAGGGTTCTTCAATGTGGGGACTAGCTGGCTAGCTCCACACTGAAGCACCTTTGTGCCCCAGTCAGCCTCTCCACAGCATGTTGAGCTGGTAGGCTGATCCCTGGATCCCCTGACAGCCGAGGCTGCTCCGACCCAGCTGAGCATGCTGCACTCCCAGACACATGTATAAATAAACTTTGGGGCAATAAGGTCTGGAGTTTATTGCTTTGTATTAATAGGCATGTGCAGATGTGCCCAGAGTGTATTAGATCCACAAATGCTTTTCTATAATATTACCATGATAGGCATTAAGGCTGCTTACAGATGTTAAAAAAACAAACAAACAGTGCTTTACTTAAAACTCAGTGCACTCCTGTGCCATGGCCAGCTCATGCCCAGAAGCATCATGTTAGCTGGACACAGCTCGCCCGACATCTGTATAGATCAGGCACTTCAGTGGGGCTTTGTTGGTACTTTTATCTAATAGCTGATTGAATCGCCCAATCTATATAGATGCTGCAAAGCTGAGTTGAACTAACGTGATGCTTCTTTTGGTAAAGTGCAGCTTTGTTATTGTAGTTTGTTTGTTTGTTAACATCCACCCATCATTTATGTTTCTACTGGGAGAATCACCACTTACCTGGTAGAAACTACAAGTGTTCAAGATTTCACTCTGACATGCTCCTTCCAGAAGAAAGATTTTCAAGGTCTCAGCCTGGAATAGCTTCCTTGTGAGAGAAAATCTGTCACCAGCATGAATGGTGGTATACTCCCCTCCTGGTCAGGTCTGGAAGGGGAGCGAAACACCCCCACATTTCACCAGATGAGTGGTGGCCTGCTTGGGGAAATGGGGTGGAGACAT
Source organism: Gavialis gangeticus (assembly GCF_001723915.1). Taxonomy (NCBI): domain Eukaryota; kingdom Metazoa; phylum Chordata; order Crocodylia; family Gavialidae; genus Gavialis; species Gavialis gangeticus. The sequence continues at coordinate 8,907,046 of NW_017729031.1, read as the reverse complement.
TACAGTTTCATAGTTTCTAGGGTCGGAAGGGACCTGAGCAGATCATCTAGTCCGACCCTCTGCCATGGCAGGAAAGAGTACTGGGGTCAAATGACCCCAGCAAGATGTACATCTAGCCTCCTCTTAAAGACCCCCAGGGTAGGAGCCAGCACCACTTCTCTTGGAAGTTGGTTCCAGATCCTAGCCACCCTGACAGTGAAGTAGCGCCTCCTGATGTCTAATTTGAATTTACCCTCTGCCAGCTTGTGACCGTTATTTCTAGTCACTTCTGGTAGTGCTCGGGGGAACAGGGACTTCCCCAATGCCTGCTGGTCCCCTCTGACTAGTTTGTAACAGGCCAGTAGATCCCACCCCCTCAGCCTTCTCTTGTGGAGGCTGAACAGGTTCAGATCCCTTAGCCTCTCCTCATAAGGCCTGCCCTGCTGCCCCCTGATCATGCGAGTGGCCCTCCTCTGGACCCTCTCCATGTTGTCCACATCCCTCCTGAAGTGCGGCGCCCAGAACTGGATGCAGTACTCCAACTGCGG
>NW_017729031.1:8874554-8901519 GCF_001723915.1 Gavialis gangeticus | reverse complement strand
GAGATGCATCTGTGGATGCATGACAAGGTACGGTTGGCCTTCCTGACTGCTTCCCCACACTGCCGGCCCATGTTCATCTTGGAGTCAATGATGACTCCAAGATCCTTTTCCGCCTCCGTGCTGACAAGAAGGGAGTTCCCCTACCTGTAGGTATGGTGCCGGTTGTTCCTCCCCAGGTGTATCACTTTGCTCTTGTCGGTGTTGAATCCCATCTTATTCTCATCCGCCCACCCCTGTAATCTGTCTAGGTCCGATTGCAGCCTATTCCTCCCTTCTAGTGTGCCCACATCCCCCCACATCTTAGTGTCATCAGCAAATTTGAACAGGGTGCTTTTTATCCCCTTGTCCAAGTCACTGATGAAGATGTTGAACAATGCGGGCCCGAGGACCGAGTCCTGGGGAACCCCACTGCCCACACCCCTGCAGGTCGAAAATGAGCCGTCCACTACCACTCTCTGGATGCGGCCCTCCACTCTCTGGGTATGGCCCACATTGTCTCAGTGCTTTGGTCCTCCCCCAGACCAGTCTGGGAAGGAAGTGGATCTGCATGGAAAAGCCACCTCCCCAGACTGGGGACCCAGGCCTGAGAAGTTAAAGGGGTCACTGCCTCACTGCTCCCTGTCTCTTCACCAAACCAGGCACTGGCATTTCTGTTGGGGAATGGGCTGGGTGCTTTGTCTCAACTGCTCCCAGAGACCAGAAGTGGAGTGAAGGAGGCTGCTCCTCACCTATTCCCCAGACCCTGTTCCCTGCTGCTCCACTTTCCCCAGAGGATGAAGCAGCCACTGCTGTATGCATGCCGGAGACCAGGGTCACCCTGGGTTGGTGATGGCGCAGAGAGCAGGGGAGAGGGGGTGGCTGTAGCCTGTATGCTCCCTCTCCCTAAAAGATTGAACACCCGTTTGTGGCTAGTATTTGACATTATATGACAATACCAATATTAGCAGGTTCTTAATGGTGCAGTATTTTGAATTTCAAACTTTACAGTGTGGATATTTCCTTCTTTATTTATGAAATCTGTTTTCATTTAAATTTTTTTAAAGGTGGAAACAGTTCTCTTTGTGTAGGGAACAACAGTTTATACAAGTAAATGTTAAGACCAAATCTAAATAGGCAGTGTTTCTTTAACTCTAGATTATCATGCTAATCTGTGAAGTGATTAAATAATAAGATGTTAGACATCAATCCACATTTTTATGTATCCTTTATATGAAATGTATTGCAGAGATTGTATATGAAATTTACTCATAGTAATTAGTATAATTTTTTATCCTTTCCTCTTAAATTAGTCCAGCTGATATTAAATATAGTAACTGTGTAAAATAATATCAGTTTTAAATGGGTTTGAGCATAAACCATTTCCCTTCCTTGTTTTATGACAGTTGTTAAATTAGTAGAAGATCAGTGAGAGATTTTCCATTATGTTTTCATGGTGCGTATAGAAAACAGCTTTCTTCTGGGTTCTCCTTCCCCTCCCTCCTGCAAGTCGAAAGGATACAGAGATCTTTCAACACTCTGTGCCTGTAGGAGGCCTGGAGTCAGGCCTTAGTAAGGTCATCAATTTTTGTCTTCCACAGAACAAATGATTTCACTATGTGTCAAAGAGGAGCCAGTTTTCTGTCGTTCTTATCTGACATAGTTATAGATATCTTCTTCAAGTGACAAAAAATCATAGCTCCAAATGCAAAACTGGAAAGATCCTGTCCTTCAGGTTGCTTTTCTAGATGACATTTTGTCATTAATTAGTTCACAATATTTCTTATAGTGGGAATTCTTGTTAGTTTTGGGAATTAGGAAAGAAATCCCAAATGGCCCACAGAAAATTAAGCTCAGCAAAATGATACCCCTCATGAATTTGTGGCTGGTGAAAGGTGCTGTCTTGACACCCCTGGACTGATGTCTTTGCTTTATCCATACCACAAGTACAACCCAAGTAGAAAGAGTTCAGACTTCCCAGGCTGCTCGATAGCAGCCTGCTCTGCTGTGGATGAAGGATAAGGTGGTTCCATATGCGTGCTTACTTATCCATTTTTCTCTTTGGAGATTTGTAACACTAATGAAGTTAAATCCAGGACCATGGTAGTTTCTTTACATTTCTGGTATTTGCCATGTTACTCTGTGGGCATGTCTACACATGCACATTTACTGCACAGTAACTGAAATTACTGCACAGTACGGGCACGCGTCTACACATGCATGCCTGTACTGTACAGTAAATATGGCTCAATCAAATGGGGACTCCTGTAAATCAAATAAGTGATCCGCATCATTTAATTATTAACTTATGTTGTTATTCTTAATTATCTTAGTCATTTTAATGTCAAATAAATATTGATTAGACTCGTCAATATTGTAAACCTAAAATCAAACCACAGTGTGTTGCTACAATCAATATAATTGCTCTTGGGTAAAACTAATTTCCTTTGAGTTCTGTTTCAGTGTAATCAATGTAAAAGATGCACCTGTTTTTATAATACTAGACAGGGATGCTTGACCGCTTAATGGTTGATGGTGTTGGAAACAGAAGGAAAGAAAGCTGAATGAACCAATAAATACTGCTTCCTTTTCTCTTCTCCATCAACCAGATCTTGTTTTCAATACACATTCATCTCTCTCATACTGGTACTGCAAGGCTGGCTGAAGTGCCAAGTCCTAAGTTAGATTGTCTGAAAACCATGATCTTCCTAACAAGAGAATCTGGGCCAAATTAATTCCTGAAATAAACAGTACCACTGAAATCTAAGGCAATGTGTCAGGCATAGACTTGACCTAAGACTTCGAAAAATGACCATTTAACATTGTATGGAAGCAAAAGAGGCAGGTGACCATTTAAAGCAGGTACTATTGCAACTATTACTGCTTACACATACTGTGGAAGGACTTAAATCCTCAAGTGCTCTGAGGTACCCTTTAAGCATGGCATGCTTCAAACGCAAGATACGACAGCACTTGCCCTATACTGCTCACAGTCTACTTACCACCTTAAAATGAGATGCCAGCTGTCAATGGTATCTTACAATGAAATGCCAGCTGTCAAAAGGGGCAGTTGTGCTGCCAGACTGTGGAAAGCTTGAGCCTTCAGCTGTTTTTCCTGGGGTGCACAACCTCCTCCCTGTCCTCATTCAATGTGTTTTGTACTCTTCATGTTTACTGGATACTTGTATTATTTGAAGTTATTTTCCACTCCCTTTGTGCATTGTCGCATCTCAGGGGTATTCATTAGTGAATACACTTTTTTAGATGATGCCTTTTCCAAGTTGTTGGAGGACATGCACATGGTATAAACCAGACAGCTTCCAGGATGTGGAATTTATAAATCAACACATTTATTTTTTATGTTTGTGTCCAGTTTTCAGCTGTGTAAGCCTGGTAACATTTGAAAGATTCTGATACTGTGATGGGTGATGTGACTGTCAAAAAACACAAGATGTCCCAGTGTTGTGATATGACTTTTCCTTACACTCTGGTATCTACTGGAATTTTTTGCTCCAGATGATGGTGATTAAAAGGCACCAGTGAATGTGGAGGAAGCCCCAGGAGAAAGACTGGCTCCCTCCCCTAGAATAGAAATGGTTCTCAGAAGCTGGAAAGTGGTCCAGAAGCTGCCGTCAGATCTTTCTCTGCTGGCTCTGGAGCAATAGCCACAAACCACCAGTGCCTTCTATTTCAGTCAGTGTACAGCTCCTAAAACTCATTTCCAGAAACATCCTGAACTGTCTTGAAAACTACAGTTTTCAGTGGAAATAAAGACTACTTAATATTAATTATTAAGCATAATTATTAGCACCCACAAAGCACTCACCACTGTAGTTCTGGTTACTATTTCATGTTTAGACTTAACAGCAGACAACATTTTTCCAAAGATGGGAATGGACATTTAGTGTTCCTCTGTGTCTGCAAACTAATTGAACTTAGAAGTGGAAAAGGTTACATGGATAAAATACATTCCTTAATCAACATGTTTGCAAAACACAAGTGGGTTACAAATGTACTCTTTTATGCAAACTGTTTGGGAATCTTCCTCCAAGATTTGTTTGCAAGTGGTGTTGATTATTAATTAATGAAGATTTTGCCCTGTTTCATAATGAGTTGTCAAAACATTTTCTATTCTCTGTTTTGAACGTGGACAAGATGACTGTTCTGCAGTTTCCTGCAGTGAAGGAAGCACACACAAGATCACAGATGTATTCAATATCTGTTAAAACCATGGAAAGCCTCCAGTTAACTTCACTGGGAATTGTATAGAGTTCTAAAAACAATGCAAGTGTTGGGTTTTTTTAATTTTATTTTATGTTTGTCATTACATTGCCCATTTTTTTGTACAGTAGCAAACAATACCAATCTTAATGTGTTCATAATAGGATATGAAAATTGATTTGTTCTGTTACATTTAAAATCTAGTCCTGCAAGTACTTTATTCCAGATTGTTTGTGTGTTGCAAAGACTGGGGTAAAGATTGTTCTTCAGCTAGGAGGATTTGCAAGATTACTTATGTTAGAAACTGAAGCCCATTGACAGATGTGTGCAGCTCTGGTGAGAATATATTCTCTCAGAAAGTGTATTTCAGCATGTAGATGCCAGATTATCTCTCTTAAGTGGAAGTAATAACACTTTTCTGTCTTGATTTTTCCTTTCACATTTCAGACATAAAGTTAAAGAAATATTATTGTTAAATGTATATTAGTTAATATGAATGGTTTGGAACAGCAGGAGGAGAAAGCTCCTATGCATACAGCTAAGTGCATTTGAGATTGATTGCCCTCAAGTAGCAGCATGCTGTTGAATATCTCTCCTCTCATTTTGCTCTTTTTTAACAGAGAAAGAGCAAGGCCAATAAAATGCAGTACATACACAAGACCTTCTGCAGTGTTTATCATCCAGCTTGATCTGAACCATTAAGGTGCAGCATTCAGAAAACAGACACTGTTCATATTGTTGTAAGCTGAAGGTGGATCTGTTGAGTGATTTTGCCGTTAGCATGAAAAATGCCAGGATGGCTATAATGCTAAATGTGTGGCTAATATCTATCCAGAGAAGGGATTCCTGCTGTTTAACTTTTTTTCTGACAGCCCTATGAGTGAGCTCCTACCTACTGCAAAGTTTCTCCCCTCAGACATTTTCCTCTGTCACTGTCTGCCTAGAAAATCCTTTGATTATTTTGTCTTTATGCCAAATTGTCTTTCGAATCGACAGTGTAATAAAAATCTAGAGTAATGCAGTTCTTACCCCGCTACCCTCAAAAACCCAGCTTTGCAGGGTTTAATGGTCCAATGTTTGATATGCTATATCTACATTTCTTTTCATGGGATTTTTCTGGAGCTAGTTTTTTCTCTTATTGCAGCCATAAATGAGCACTTAATTCACATACAGAACACATGCCGAAAGATCAGTCTCACCATGAACATACCCTCACACTCTCTGGGTTAAATGTTCATTACCTGTAATCTTGAGAGTTTATTAGGAAGTGAGGACTCTAAGGGCATTTTTACATGTACTCTGGGGCTGGGGTGTGGGGGACGCTTTAATTAGAGTGGCTCTGAGAGCTGCTCTAATTAAAGTGCAGGGGCACTTTAACTAAAGCTGTTCGAGTCTACTCTGGTGTGCTGGAATTACACTGCATTGGAGCAGCATCCCTGCACATCTACAGGCATCCTACATTGCATTGTTAGTCTTCTGATCCCTGGATTGCTTGCATCTGAAATCTGGAGAGTCATAAAGCCAGCATGGCACTGGCCATGGCCAGGTATCTATGTACTTGTGTTTGGTATGTTCCTTACCCATATGTTTTGGGGTCAGGGCATACAACCATGCTACTGCCAGGTAATCTTAGATGGCAGCTTACAGCATCACAGACTCTGTAGTAATTGGGCAGTAAAAGCATGATAGATCACTCCACTTCTACTGAGGAGCAAGCTATCTTATAATGAGTGTGGGGTAAAAATGTACACATGGGCACTTCCCAGAGTAGCTTTTAACCAGTAAATTCGCACCTTAGCTTATTTAGATGTGAACTTATTTGTTCATTTGACTTTATCCTTAGTTGTTATTTGGTAACGTTTTATGTAATATACCAATGCTTCCCATTTTGCATGTGGTTAAACAGTGCCTATGACCTTGGCATTGCCAAATGAATCTGTATTCCTAGTGCTTCCACTGACTCAATGTCTCAGTTTCTCCTTTTGAAAATGTGGCAAATAAAACTTCATCTGCTTTGTTAAAAGGCCCAAGCTCTGTTGACAAAAAGTGCCATTTAAATGTGAAAGGATATTTATTATTATGAGATGTCTGAATCCATCTACATCATCATGGTTAAATTTATCTATGATATTTTTAAAAAATGAATAGAAGATAGTGCCAAATAATCCATGATTTAGCTACAATCACATCTTAATATATTTTGATATGCAATTCAGTTTCACAATTTTAGCAGGTCTGAGACTGGACAGAAATTGAAAAGAATTTCTAGAAACTTGAGGACTTGTGATTGATTAAGTTACACTGCTAGCACTACCGAACTAATATCCCAGCATGTTGTAATATTGTGGGAAGACAGCATGATGGTAGAGGCAGTCTTCTGGTTGAACGAACAAGGTCCTGACCACTGGGGTGCATTAAGAATGTCATGATACTTTGCATAGAAAAAAAGTTTTTTTTTCACTGGTGGTCTAGCCACATGCTAACTCAGATAATTATGGGTTGTCTGTCTACATTCCCCCTACAGTTATAATAGGTTAATATGTAGTTTCTCACTCCCCATTCTAACATATTGTGCAAAATAGCAGTTGTGGTCTGGGGTGGTCTAGAGACAGGAGTGGTCAGTAATCAGTAGTAGAAGTTGTGTTGTATCTCAGGTTGGTGACCCCCATATACCCCACACTTACTTTGAAAAGCTTATTGAGTTAAGACTCTGAAGTGCTTCAAGATCCTCAGATGACAGGGGCTATAGAAGGATGTTGTGCAGCTTTTTCTTTAGTGAACTGACATGCATTAATTTCTGGAGTCTGAGAACTTGTTTTTAAAATCTATACTTGGCTGAAGAATTTCTAACCTGCACTGAACATTTTTGCAAGCAAATATTTTCACTCATTTCCTTTAAAAACTTGTTCAAGTTTGATTATACTGCTTCCCCTGTACCACTCTTTTGAAAGAAAGTCAGGTATCCTACTCCTTCTTTAATAACTGAGAGGTGTTCTATCTTTTCTGCTTAAAAAGCTGTCATTTCACATATTCATCATTTCTTTCTTTCTCTTTCCCTTTTCTTGGAGACTTCCCAATTAATTTCCAGAAGGCTGAAATCCCCACTTATCATAGTTTTGTTATCTTTGCATGCCTCTCTCCTTTCATCATAAAGCATTTCATTATGTCATTTATAGCCTGGGTGTTTAGAAAGCATGTTAGTTTAAAATACTAGAGGGCATTAAACTTGGAGAGAACAGAAAAGTAGATCAGATTTTTTCTGTTGGATATAAGCAAAGGATAAGGAGAGGCTGCTAAGAAGAATCCAGATTTGAGCTTTTGGTCTTAAAAATCAAAGGTAAATTGAACTAGAAATAATGATTTTTTATGCCGGCATTTGCCAAGAGCTGCCTTGGAGAATGATTTGGAGGTATGGTTATTCTTTGGTGCTTCAAGCGGTTTTTTTTTTGTTTTTAACTTTATTTTGAATAGGGGCTAATTTAGAGATGTTCTATGGGGTGATGAAAAGTATTAAGGATAAAAATAAATGTTAATGGCTTGTATTAAAACGTGTCATTTGCAAATTAAACAAAGTGATTTTTCCAGTCTATTCAGCACTGGTAAGGCCTCACCTGGAGTACTGTGTCCAGTTTTGAGACCCCATATACTTCAGGAAGGATGTGGAAAGAGTTCAGTGTAGAGTGACAAAAATTTCTAGAGTCCTGCAAAACATGACTTACAGACTTGAAAACATTAGGATAATTTAGAAGAGAAGATGGCGGGGCATTTCATTAACAGTCTTCAAAAACCTCAAGGGCAATTACAGAGAGGATGGGAATAGATTATTCTCTGGGTGTAGGGGATAGGATTAGGAGCAATGGACTCAAGCTGCAGCAGAAGATATTTAGGTTGGAGATTAGAAGGAACTTTCTGACTATGAGGGCAGTCTAGCATTGAAACAGGCTTTCAGTGGGATCACTATGGCTAAGTACAGACAGTCAAAAAGCCCAACGCTGAATCAATTTAGTCTTTGCAGGTTAGTTTAAAATGCAGAGATTAAACTGAGAAGCAAGTGTACAGACATTCACTTTTGATTCAGAAGATGCAGCTTGTGGCTGCAGTGGCTCAGGCCAGAAGCTGGGGTGCGCTAGAACATGCCTTACAGCCAAGTATTCAGAAAGTCCTTCTTGGGGAATCAGCAGGTGGTCTTAGGTATTGAAGTGGAGATCCCGCAGGCCTCATCTCTATTTGGGTTTTTAAAGGTGCACTTGCACCCCCTTCTTCCCATTGGGTGCCTTGACATTAGTATGCTTGTCACCTATAGCATCTTTGGCGGGACTCTCATAGAATGAAAGGACTGGAAAGAACCTGCAAGACCATTAAGTCTGGTCTGCTGCCATGGGCAGGAAGTAAATGGGCTCAAATTAGCTCAACAAGGTGCTTATCCAGCCTCATCTTGAACACCTCCAAGGATGGCAGCTGCTCCACTCTGCTGGGAGTGTGCTCCAGATTTTGGTAACCCTTATGGAAAAAAAGTTTTTTCTTATGTCCAGCTTAAATTTTCCCTCTATTAGCTTGTGCCCATTGGTCCTTGTCCTCCCTTGAGGTGCTTTCCTACAGAGTTGCTACCCAGATGAAGAACCCTGCATTTCTCCTTGTTAAGCCTCATGCATTCATTTTGTTTCTTAGGTGTTCCAGTCTCCCACCTTTTACAGGTTCTGCTTTATAATGTAAAAGTAGTTTTCTGCTTTCTTTGGTCGCACCAGCCCAAGCAGTCTGGGACCCTCTCCTATTCCCTTAGCTCCATCTTCAGCACATGCATGTGATGCTTATGCCAGGTCTTTGCTAACACCTCCCACCTCTCAGTCTAGTCCTGCAGGGCTTGACCCTGTGCTCACAGGTGGCAGGGGACCAGTCCCTCCGGCCCCAGTTCCCCAGCTTTGAGCAGGGGGCTGGACTAGGTTCCCAGGTCTATGATCCTGATATCTGTGATAATATGATATATGCTGATTATGTTATTTGAGGAGACAAATACAGTTTAGGTTAAATCTGGGAGGGGGAAAAGGAATTAATTTTGAGGCATCAAGTAGAATATGTAGCAAGTACAACAAGAAAGGAGTCCTTTCCTGAGAGGGAAAATGTCCCATTAAGCATGACCCATCAGGGCTGAAAGAGGAGGATAAAACTATCTTATGTAATGCAGCATCAGCATGGGAAGAAGAAGGGGAATGATTACACTTTTGTGAGGACACTGGCATTAGTCATCCTAGGTGATCAAAGTCTTGATAAACACCTCATAAATGGCTCAAAGTATTAATGTATAGGCGTATTGTAGCTCAGTATTTGTACTGTAAATACAGAATTGCTGGGAGAATTTCACATTTGGTACAGCATGAACCTCTTCGCACAGAAGCATGTATCTCTGTCTGTCATCACTACATTCAAGATAGTTATGCATGTGGTCTGGTGAAGCTGCTTTGGAATGTGCTGTCCTGAGGCTAGCACTCCCAGAGCTTCCTCAAGTGACCTCCAACCTCTGCTGGCAGCAAGACCTATAAATCTTTCTTATACAAATCCAGCCTGGGCAGATAATTCTAGAGAAGAGAAAGATATTTGAATTATGTGTTGTCTGAAGAACTGAGAAATTAAATCTTTGGAGAAAACAAACCATTAATCATGCGGATGGGGCAGCAATCTGATAGGGGTAAGGTGTATGTATCAATAAAAAAGGTCCTGCATATGACAGTGAGGATTATAATTATAACAAGGCTCTTCCAGGTCTTGTTTTAATTATGAATTTAAATCAATATGAAGCAATTAGGTCAATGAAACTGATAAAAATGAAACAGAACCATAAAACTAAGTTATACGAGTTTTTAAGTTATAAGAGTTTTGGAGTTGTTTTTTCTGGCATCTCTAAACCAATAATGGTGGATGCCAGAGAGGGTATTGAATAGGGGATAGATCAGCCCTAGCTACTCAGTTCAATGCTCTCCATCTATAGCATCCACCCCTGCCACAGTTGGGGACAGGAGGTTGGGTGAGATGGACCATTGGTGTGAGCCAGTATGGCACTTATTATGTTTTTAAGGTCTTATGTTCTCAATTGGTTTCTATAGATTAATTAACTCTACATATTCTGCAGATAACTTAGTATATTAATGTAACATGTACAGAAAACTGGGCTTATGAGTATGTAGTGGACTGAGGCTTGAAAAACCTGTTTTTAATTCCTGGGCCCACTGAAACCTTCCTGCCTATCCTGCGTTCTTTCAGCTTTCAAGTGCCGTTCCATGAAATGGTGATGATAATACTTCTTTCTCCCATGCTTTAGTTGTTTTGCTTATATAGACTGGGAAGACTCTGGGTGCAAAACTTGGGTTTGACTTTTTGTGTATATACAGTGTCTAAATCCTTGAGGTTCTAAGTGAGGGCTTGAGGTACCACTGTAACACAGTTAAAGACAATATTAAAGACACAGTATTGTAGCACTTACAATCCTGGGGGGTGAGGTGTGACGCATGTAGAAAGCTTATAATGAAGCACAGAACAATAAAATATAACAGTTTTATCTTTTTGGCCTAAAAATAGCTCTGCTTTTTATCACCTTGGGGCAAAATGTTTATTTTTTATGTTATACCATTTTATTTTTATATTGTCACAAACTTCCCAGGATCATTTTGGGATGCTTCATTATATGTCTTTCTTTGGGAATAAGGGTCCCACCTCATGTCTAGATTGCATTCAAAATATCTTTTTTCATTCAGTACTCAGACAACTTATTTTACTGCAGCTGACTTAGCAGGCCCTTCGTATTTCTTAATAAGCAACACATACCAACTGCACTGTTTCTTGGCTGGTGACAGTAAAGCAGACAGCAGAAGTCATGTTTCTATGGACATGCTGGTGGCACTCTCTCATGCCCTTCTTGTCTTTGGTAACTGAATCTGTGCCTCCCTTGGGCTTCTGTAGGTAGGGAAAGAAGAGGCAGAGGATCTATTTATCCTTACCTTCAGACCTACTTTCCATTTATACTTACTCCTGCTCTTCTCTGTCAGTGGAATGGAGGGAAGGATTGGCTCCTGTCACCTTGGTACTCCTTGGTACCTCTCAGAAAGCTTTGTAAAAGCATTTAAACACCATTCTGTTTTATGGTACCTGTCCCACATGCCGTATAGGTTGGCAGAGTACTGAACAAAGGGCTGGAAGACAGAGTTTAGCATGTCCTGTCTTGTCGGTCGGTGAGTTGCTTTCCCATTTGGCTGAACGCCCATTACCTGGGGAAGAATTTTAAGAGCTGTAAAGATGTAAAAAAAAAAAAGCTGAAAAAATGGATTTTCTTGTCAGCCACAGAGTGAAAGAAAGAAATGAAGCTCACCCCTGAAAACAGTGCTAATGGAAACTGTGTTGGAAAATCCCTCTTCTGAAATATCCCCCTATTTATATTTTATTCCTGTGACTTGTTCTCTTTTGTGTTAATGAAGTAACTGTTTAATGTGCATTTGTTCTACAAAAACGAGTAGTAATGAGATCCCTCCTTTACACCTGAAGAACTTGCTTAGTCTTCAAGTCAAGAGCATCAGTTTTGTGCCACTAACAGATTTAGCAAACACTTCAGGTAGCTTACTAGGCACTTCAGTTAGGTAAGCCTAAACACCTATTAAAGCCAATTGTACACAAAAACATTGTGCATGTATTGCCTGAAGCACAATGCTAAAGATATTGTTTTAATCATTTGATAAGTGCAACAGGCACTTAAATTAAATTTTTGCTTACAGTTTTTCAAGAAGTACTGAGAACAATTTGCCAGTCTTAAAGGCAGTTAGCATAAAACAGCGTGCTTGGGAGAGCAGTGAATACAGGGTTGGGTGTTCAGAACTCATGAGTTGTTCAGATGTAATTTCCCTTTCTGAACTTCCCCTTCTCTCTCATAGGAATAGTACTTGTCTCACAGAGGTCTTGTGAGTATCAATGAATTAACAAGAATGTGACCTTGTGAAGAATGTATTTAATTCTCTATATCTTCTTCATATATTTAGAAACAGCTACATGTAACTCCCTTGACAAGGACTTCTGAGCACTAAGGCTAGGGCTAAAAGTTGCACATAAACTGGTTTAAGTGATCAGAAACTGGTTTAAACCTGTTGCAGAACAGAAGCTCAGTGCACATAAATCAGTTTCAAAATGGCTGAAACTGGCTTAAGATAAACCTGGTTGAATGTAGTATCAGAATTAACTGAATTGGGTCAAACCAGTTTATGAAACTGTCCCAGACCACTCCCTGGTTCAAGTTAAATCACAGTCCCCCAGCCTCCCAGCATGCTTTCCAGCCCTGGGCTGGGCTGGGCTAGGCTGTCTGCTCCAGAGAACAGGGCTGGCCCTGGCCCTCTGCTCCCCAGCCAGAGCAGTGAGGGCTGGCTGACAAGGGGGTGGGAGGCAGAAAGCCCAGCTGCGGATGCAGCCCAGTCTACAGGGTGGGGGACTGCCCTCCCAGGAAAACCCTGGCCAGGGTCTGGGGACAGAGAGGGGGGTTAAATACCCCTTCTCCTGGTCAACCTTACTGCTGGCTGCAACTGTGGACTACAAATCCCAGAGATACCTGGAAGCAAGAAGAGGAAGTGATGAGTAACCCTGCAGAGTCCTGTTGTTGTAATTCTGGACTGCAAATCCCAGAGACCTTGGGGGCAGCAGGAAGAAGAAATGAATACACAGCCAGTGAGGCATGCTCTAGTGCCCCCTGGCTTCTGGCCTGAGCCACTGCATGCATGTGGCTACATTTCCTGAATCAAAGGTAAATTTCCATCCACTTCTTTTCAGTTTAATCACTGCAGTTTAGACTAACCTGCAAAGACTGAATTGATTCAGCCTCAAGATTTTTGACTGTACATAGTCTAAAGCAGAGAAAACCCTGAGATTATCTAGCCCAGGTTTTATGAGCTCTGTTCAGATTGGGTCATGATGTTGAGAGGTTAATCAGTGTTGTGTGAATATTCATGCAGTTCAATCATGGAACAAAATTTCCAGAGGTGTCTGGGAGCCTAAAAATCTTTTTCAAAACTAATATAGACACTTAAGGGACCTTTGATTTCAGTGAAGCTTGGTCTCCTAAAGGTAGGAGTTTAAAGGTATTTAGGTACCTAAAGGTGCAGATAGACACTCAGTGGGTGCATCTCCATGTACACTTTAATGCACAGTAGCTTATTTTACTGCTTATTAAAGTGTCACATAAAAACTTGCTGTTATGCTAATGCACAGTAAAATAGGCCACTGCATATTAAACTTCACTTAAATACTGTGTGCATTTGTTACTGCACATACAGCCTAATATGCATTTGTTTAGTACTTCAGGGCATTTTTACACATGGTCCGGGGTGGGGGGGGCAGCGCCTTAATTAGAGTAGCTTTGATAGCTGCTCTAATTAAAGTGTCACCACGTCTCATGTATCAGCATCCTCACACTTAAAAATGGTGGTGGGAGCACTTGAACGAAAGCTCATGTGATGAGCTTTCGTTCAAGTGCCTTTGCCACCATTTTTATGTGTGGGGAAACTGATACATGAGATGCAGGAGGCTGGTGGTGTGCAGTCATTGCCATGCTCCAGCAGACTCAACTGAGTGAGTCTGCTCCAATGCATTAGAATTCCAGCATGCTGGAGCAGCCTCTCTGCTTGTGTATAGGCACCCTCACACGAGGTACTAAATTTAATGTGCGTTAGGAAAGCAGCCTTAATGCATAGGTAGATGCACCCAGTGGGAGTTTCAAAAGCACCAAAGTGCCTAACTCTTACTGATTTCAAATATTTTTAAATATCTGGCCATAAACAACTACGTGTTATTTGTTGAAAAAGCTAGTTTTGAAAAACTGGCTGTAGGGGATGGGAACACAAACAAATTACTAGATGAGATTTAGAATAGGTTAGATGCTCTGTAGTAACTGCCTTTTCCCTGCAGTAAATGAAAGCTGATACTGGGGAACTGGCCTCTCTGTCCATGGGGTCCTCAGATCCCTTGGCACATTTGAGAGTGTTACCCATGACCAAGAAAAATAATTCTAGTTATAGATTGATACTGAATCTCAGTACTTTTATTTAATAAGCTCCCAGAAACTGGGAGAAAGCATTAAGGCCCAGATTCTGGGGCATCCACTGTTGTGCATACTTATATTTGGTGGGCCAACTTGTCTGAACATAAAGACCCTACAATTTGTCCCCAAGCAAATGAAGCTTTGCTATGATTTTGTATTCGTCTTTCTACTATGCTGGCAATTAGCCATAATATAATAGGCCAAATAGACCTTTGACTTATTGTGATTTAAAGATACAGTAGAAGTGTTTAGTAAGCACTGCATGTTTTTCTGGCCATTATAGCAGGAGGCAAAGTAATGCTGTACAATAATGTGAAGGGACTGAGATTGGACATGAGGTAAGGTGCCTGTAGGTGACCATTAGCAAAGGTTTTCCTATACTTTTCTTTCAAGTTTTGAAATGTAACTAAACTTGAAATGCAGTTTCCTCTGGAACTTTTAAGAGCACAGCAATTACATGAAATTTGCTTGACTCTTTCATGTATCCTTTGAAATCTAAGTGAAGAAGAATGTAGCATTAGACATTAAGATTGATAGAATCCCTGATATGCCATAGCAGCTCAATAGCTCTGTGTTCCCTCTTTGGATTTCTTCAATATTCCCATTGTTACTTTAAACTTGATAAATGCAGGGAGATAATGCAAATGGAAGGTTGGGTTTTTTGTTTATCTGGAGGAAAGAGATTGTTTTACATCTTGCCAGCTAAACAAAAGCCATAAATTTGATGCATGAATAAAAGCTAAGAAGTGATGTAACATTAACTGCCAGTAGTATCTCTGTGGTACCTTACTCTGTTTTAAAAAATAAAACACAATTTTGGGTAAGAAGGGAAATATAGGAAAAAATTATTTCTAGAAATAAAAGTTCCAGTTTTGAGCATCGATATATATGAGACAATGGTCTTATTCATGTTGGTCTGTAAAGACTGAAAATGGCTGAGTAAATAGTCTCCTTTAGTGCCTAAGAAATACCAAGCCTCTTTTCTTCTACTCTGTATTTAAAAAAAGATATTGCAAAACTAAAATTGCTTGAGTGTTATTTTGCACTAAGAGAGAAAAAAAACATACCACACCTGTAACTGTCCTGATACTAAAACTGAGAGTGTTAGGCATGCTGCAAATCTAGAGCTGATTTTTGCAAATGGTAAATATTTAATAATAGGCCAGGGTTAGATCTGGAGAGGAGTCAGCAGTAAAGTCATACCTGCTGCTGCTGTCCCTGACTGATCTGGGCACAAAGAGAGCCCCTGAGCCTCTCCTGCTCTTCTGCCCCGGAGCTGCAGCTGTGTGGGGAGGTGGGATTGGTAGGGGGCAGGGGCAAGCAGATGCTTCCATCCAGCCACTGTCCCCTGCCAAGAGAAAGCATGGGAAGGTGAACCTGTGTGCTGCTGCCCCTGGATGGCTCAGGCATGAGAAGAGCCCCAGTGCTGCTCCTGACATGCTCCTGACCCATGCTGCAGGGAGCAGGGGTGTGGGGAGCTCTGCTTGGTTTGGGACAGTGATAGCAGTGCACAGGTTCTTCCTTCCAACACCTACTCCTGGCCAGCAGGGAACACCTGGGAGGTGTGGGGGTGGTGGAGGAAGGAGGCACAGGCAGAGAGCAGGAGCTGGATGGAGGAAATTGTGCTCCACCTCCATTGTCCCTGGCTGAGCCTGGAAAGTTGTGCAGTTGCTCCATGAAGCTGCAGTGGGGCAGGGTTGGCTCTGGGCCACACCATCCTGAGGTTGGCTGGGGATTGAGCAGCAGTGTCGGTGGGGGGCAGTACCCCCTCCTTCCTGTACCTGCACCTTGCGTGACTCTTCCATGCCCCCCACTGACCTAGGGACTCCAGACATGCCTTGCTCCCATCCCCCTGTGCTCTGGTACAGGCAGTGTGCTGCACCTCCCTTTACTAAATCCTGGATCTGCCCATAGGCTGAAGCAAAATATTGTCTGCTAAATCCCTCTATTATGCAAACTGTTGTATTTGTATGTAGCCCAGGTACATGCAGGGGGGTGTGCCCTGTCCTCCAGTGACAGTGGGGGTGGGTCAGGCAGGGTGTTGATGGCAGACCGGCTACTAGAGTAGTTCCCTCTCATCTCTACAAAGCCAGGCCAAGACCGAGTGCTTAACTATATATAATTTATTACTATAATAAATACTTAAGATAAAACATGAAATATTTACAATTAAGCTTAACATATCACACTACATATAATATCGCACAATTCATATAAACTGTGACCGCCGGGTTTCGAATAGCTGCTCTTGGGCAGCTTTCGCTCTGGTGGTAGACGTCAAGCACCTTACAGACTCGAGTTGTTGCCCGAGTTGATGTCTTCCCCCGAGTCTCCAACCCCGTACTCGCCTGCCACGACTCCTTGTTCCTCAGTGTGCAGGGTTGTTCGTCGAGTGTGCTCGGTGGCCTGTAGTTTGCACGGCGGTCACTCACAGGGCTCCACCACCCCACACCCTGGCATCATGCCTCCTTTGGTGTTCCTTCATTTGTCGGCCTTTTCTCCCCCTGTGGGACCTTCCCACTTAGTGTTCGGGCGTCCATAGCCTATTGCCATGCTCACCCGTACGGGTCTGCCCCTAGGCCCCCTTTGCCTTCGCCCCTCCTTCAGGGAACATACCAAAAAAAAGAAACAGTAAACCCTCTGAGACTTTCCTACAGCCTCGCTCCTCGGGGAACCCGCACCCTTCCCCTATGTCCCTTCATTCAGGGTAACTAAATACTCTAAATACTAAATACGCAAAGCATGGGAACTTCGCCATGGGCTTCGAGATGGCTTAATGACACCTAGTGCCTGCATCTTCCCCACTTCCTGACGTACCTCTTCTGTTAAATGATGGGGTATCGGCCACCATCGATCATGCACTATTGCGCCTGGAGGTGTATTGATGGAGTGGTACATTTCTCTTACCCATCCAGGATCCTCCAAAAAACCTCCTTAAATTCTTCGAGGAGGTCCCACGTTTCCCTTTTCTGAGGTGTAGTTAATTTGTTATTCACACGGACATCTTTCAAGGATCCTGTGACCTCTGGTCCTGGGCTGAGTTCTCGCGGTCCAAGGCCCTCAACTGTCTCTTCCCTAAATGCCACCCACCCTTCAGGCTGTTGCCATTCTTGTAACAGATTAACATGGTAAATCTGTTTTGCTCGCTGATGACCTGGTCAATAAACCTCACAGTCGACCAGGCCGACTCTTCGTATAATTTCGAATGGCCCTTGTATGAACAAGGCCAGCGGGAGCATCAAGTCCCAGTGTTGTGGGTCACCCTGTATGCACCATCTTAACACCCTTTTAAAGGTTCCATTCAGTTGCTCCACTAACCCATTGGTCTGGGGGTGATAGACCGATGTCCACAGCTGCTTGATCCGCAGGGTCTGACACACCCCTTGTAGAACCCCGGACATAAAATTTTGACCTTGGTTCGTCAGGATCTCATGGAGGCTCCCCATGGGGGCTACCCATTTCACCAATTCTTCCGCAATCCGAGGTGCCATTACGGACCTCAATGGCACCGCATCGGGATATCCTGTTGCATAGTCCACGAACACCAGGATATACTGGTATCTGCTATTGCTGCGAGGTAGCAGCCTGACAATATCCATGGCGATCCTTGAAAAGAGCAGGTCAATAAAGGGCATTGGTCTCATCGGGGCTTGAAGTGGCCGGTCTTTCCTAGCCTTTTGGCACGCAGGGCACCCTGCACATCGGAGGGCTGTGTCTTCCCCCATTTTTGGCTAGAAAAACCATTGGGATATCTTGTCCATGGTTTGATCCCTCCCCATATGGCCCCCAAGTGGACTGGTGTGCACCAGTTGCCATGCCGCCTTCTGGAAACAAGAAGGCACCACTAGTTGTACTCTGTCTTCCTTCTCTGCCCTGTCCAGTTGAACCCGATATAAGAAGTTGTGTCTTACCTCAAAACGGCTCCCAGGATCAGAACCTGTTGGCTGATGAAACTCATCTTTTGCCCGCATCCATAGTTCTTGCAGTTCAGGATCTTCTTCCTGTGCTTGCCGGAACTGTTGGCCACTGGCGACGTCCTGCAGGTCCGCCACGGCCTCCCCATTTCCCTCAGTGGTTCCCTCTCCTTTCACTGGGTCACCGAGCCAGCCCTCTCACACCCTTAAGGCTCTGCGAGCGACCTCGATGTCCCGCACCTGGTCCATGACATTGTACAGTGGTGCCCAGTCTCTACTCAAGAGCATATCTCATGCTAGATGGGGCGCAAAGCCCACCAACAGCTCCCTGCAGTGCTCCATAATTCGGAGACTCGTCCACACCTGCTGTATTTTCTGGGTTTGTCCATGAAGGCAGGACACCCTCACTGGCTCTGCTCAACAACCAGGGACATCTTTTAAGAGGTCAGCCTTAACCAGCAACTGAGCACAACCAGAATCTAACACTGCCCACACCGGGCGGCCTTCGATCCAGGCTCTTACTACAGGGCGTCCCCATACCGGGCTCTCACCCTCTGCCCCATAACTCCAGTCCATGGGTTCCCCCAGACTGGGCTCTTTGGGGGACTCAGCCCCTCCTCGCAGGGAACTCTGTGGCCACCACCTCTCAGAGGCCCACCCCAGACACTCCTGTGCAAAATGTCCCATCTGGTCACAATGGTAGCATACCATGTTCCCTCCCGGGGCCCTATAACTGGGCTTCCGTCGTTCCGTCTCTCTTGCCACTGGCACCGGTAACGGGGACCCACGTTTCTCTTTTGGGTAATACAGTTTCACGGCCGCAAAAGCCTCAGCCAATTTAAGTGCCTCATCGCAGGACCCTGGGGAGTGCTGACGGACCCAGAGCTGGGTCCTCTCGTCCAAGTTGTTTACGAATTGTTCTAGCATGATCTTATCCATGAGGTTCCCCAGCGTGCAAGTTGCCAGATTGATCCATTTTCCGAAGAGATCCTGGAGCCACTGGAGCAACAACTGTGGTCGCCTGTCCTCCACCCCCTTCTTAGCCCGGAAAAGCCACCGGTAGTGTTCTGGGCTGATCTCCAGGCAATAGAGGATAGCAGCTTTGACCACCTCGTAATCTTGGGCTTCCTCTTCGGTCAAGGCCCTATAGGGTTCTTGGGCCTTGCCTACCACCAGGGCCCCCAACTGGTTGGCCCAGTATCCTTTGTCGAGGCCCGTGCTAACAGCATGCTGCTCAAAGGGCTCGATGTATGCCTCCAGGTCATCTTCAGATGTCATCTTGGGCATTTTAAAGGTCGACAGGCCATGCTGCATCCAATCTTGCTGCCACTCCAGTATATGTTTTTGGGACCCCACAATCTGTCACAGCCTGTATGTTCTGTCTCATAGATCCGCTGGAGCCATCTCGGCGGGTTGCATGTCGGCCGGGTGGCCCTCTGAGGTTTTCCCAGCCAATGCACTACTCTGTGACTGCCGGGTTTCGAACAGCCGCTCTCGGGCAGCTTTTGCTCTGGTGGTAGACATTGAGTGCCTTACGGACTCGTGTTGTGACCCGAGTAGATGTCTTCCCGCTGAGTCTCCAACCCCATACTCGCCTGCCACGACTCCTTGTTCCTCAGTGTGCAGGGTTGTTTGTCGAGTGTGCTCGGTGGCCTGTAGTTTGCACGGCGGTCACTCATGGGGCTCCACCACCCCTACACCCTGGCATCATGCCTCCTTTGGTGTTGCGTTCGTTTGTCGGCCTTTTCTCCCCCTATGGGGTAACTCCTTCCAACTTAGTGTTCGGGCGTCTGTAGCCTATTGCCACGTTTACCCGTACGGGCCTGCCCCTAGGCTCCCTTCACCTTTGCCCCTCCTTCAGGGAACATACCAAAAAAAGGAACAGTAAACCCTCCGAGACTTTCCTACAGCCTCCCTTCCCCTATGTCCCTTACCTGCACCCGAACCCTTCCCCTATCTCCCTTCATCCAGAGTAACTAAATACTCAAAAAAAAAAAATACGGGGCAACCCAACACTCCCTGTTCCCTTTCTATCATTCTCTGGGCTCTAACTGTGCGGGTTACTTTCTTCCTGACCCGTCGGCTTTGGTATTCCCTCTCATCAACTCATCAATCCAGTTGGGGTCCATAGGTGATACCCGCCCCAACTGTAAACCCTCTCCAGCGCACCCGGGGTCTTCTTCCCCCTGACGTGGCTTCCTCTGTGCCCCGTCATCCCCGCACTTCCACCTGGGGTCAGCTCTGTCTCCGGGTGCCACTCCAGCGATGCTTCCGGCCGGCATGCCTGTTGCTCCTGTGTTGTCCCGTAAGGGCTCCCGCCGGAGTGCTCCGCCCGGTCCTGTCAGCGTCTGTCCCTGTTTGCCCGGCTCCACAGGTCCCACGGGGAGAGTCCCTTCTGTTGCTGGCGTCAGCTGCAGCTCCTTCCCTATGCCATTCCCCCCCTCCGTGACCTCGGCCACCACTTTAACCCCACTGGCCGGCATCTGATGCTGATGTCACTGGCCGGCCGTAAGTGAATAAAAAGGCGGCTGACAAGCCGTGCGGGCTCTTCCTTCCGCCCCTTGCATATCGTGCCCTGAGCTGCCAGTAAGTATCTCCCATTACTTCGTCTCCTGGGACATAAACCATATAACTTACAACATATATAATAATTAATACCTTGAACAAGATAGTTAAGGTTACAACATGATAAACACATATGGGGACTCAACTTCTATAACCCAAATAAGTTAATAATATTTCCTAGACCTACCAAGTAACAATACAAATATACATATTAACACATTAAGAACATATAAACCATATAAACTTCCTTAAAGAATACCCATAGCTATATAGTCCTTGACACAAGAACAATCACCCAAAATAGGGAGTGCACTCAGTACCTCCCCGAGGGGTTTCCTTGGAGCCCCTCCCCTTTAGGGCCCTGGTATGTGGACATGCCCCTTCCGCAATGAAGGGTGGAGGTGGCAGACCCTCCTGTCCTGTGCCTGCTGCCTCTGTGAGGCCTGTTTCCCCAGCAACTCATGCTTCCTCTCTGAAGCAGCCAAGACTTGTCCCCTGGAGGTCGATCCCACAAGAGCCTCTTTCCAGTGGTGCCTTTGGCTCTCCTCAGTGGCCTGGGGCTCCTCACTGGGCAGCATAGGGCTTTCTTTTTCTCTTGGGGACCGAACCCTTACAGGCTCTGGTTCCCCAGTCTTACAGTGGGGGTCCTCCCTTTCCCAGGTCCTGCTTTGGGCACTGGGGCTCTTTTAGTTAAAGGCAGAGCTGCACTGTGGCACTCCAGTCACTCAGCCTAGGGCCAGGGCTAACTTGAGCAGGTGCGAGCTGCTCCCAGGTGGGTCCTCTGTGCGCTGACTCATGCACTGGGTGAGGCCTGAGCAACCATGAGCTGCTCCCAGGGCCAGCTCTCCATGTGCCGATCTGCACACTGACTGCCCAGCTGCTTGCTGGGTTCTCAGGCTCAAGTCACTTCAAGCGGCTCCTAGAGCCTGATCCCCATGTGTCAATTCACATAATGCTGAAGCTCAAGTGGGGTCCCAAGGATGACTGTCTCTGGAGCTCCTCTTTCCTCGCTGTCCCTCATCATCTCCCCCAGTGTGCTGAGCATGCTCCCCTTTTATACTCTGCAGCAGCTCCACCCTCAAAGTTCTCCAGACCTGGCTGGTGCAGTTCCGATTCAGGTCCAGCTGCTTCTTGCCCCCTCTCTTTGGAAAAAGGTGGGGCATTACTTCCCTTGTACTGCCTCCGGATTGGTGAGTGGGCTCCACCAATCAAACAGCAGACCCTCGATCCTGGGACTCAAGCCAAGCTCTGAAAAGGTAAACCTGCTACATGTAAATAACCCTTTGAATTGCTGTCTGACTATGTACCAGAATACTGGATTCAAATTTCCCCAAGCTCTAGGGCTGTTCAAAATTTGGGCCCAAATTTCAATTTATGGCTTGAGCTGATCTCCATCTGTCAAAAATCAACCTAAGAAAACAGTGCATTTAATCCACAAAACTCAAAATCCCAAACAAGAAATGTGAATTTTTCTGAAGGGAAGTATTTACTAGTTGAATTAATATGTAGAGAAGGCAGTTGAAAGTGTGCTTTCCCCTACAATTTCAAAACTGGGGGCTGGCTCAATGTGAGATGGGTGTGAATCCAAAATGGAACACTCCAGAATCCTGGAAAATCTCAGATTGATTTTTAGATCTGAATTTTGAGAAAAATTTTCAGATGCACCTGATTGACTTTGGAGCTTAAATTCCACTGTTAATTCACAGAGCTGGGCACTGCTCTTCCTGCTAGGAGTGGGAATTGGCTGGGGGTGGGGTGGTAAGCGCTGATGTGAGTGAGGGCAGTGAGCACATGTGTGCATGTGTGGCGCCCTAGGCAAACTTGTAATTTGGCACCCTCTGGTGCCCTCCTGAGCAGCAGCTGGAGGCTGAGGCAGGCTGGGTTGGGCTGGGCACTGCTCCCCCTGACTGGAGTGAGGATTGGTATGGCAGGAGGGGGACGGTGTCCTGGGTTTCCTTAGGCATTAATAGGGTGATCATATTATTTTTATCTCACACCTTTGGAAAAGCTTGTGACTTGAATCAGGTTCTCCCTCTGGATCAGCTTCATTTCTTCATCTTTGTAAAGGAGGGAAGAATTAGAGAAACCTCAAACTTCAGACTGAGTATTTTGAACAATTCCAGCTGGCATTGCTCAAAATTTGAGCAGGCTCTGGAAGCCTATGCGAAAAGGTTGGGATGGGAGGTTCAAACACACAGTTGGATGATATATGCAGAAGTGTTAGGTAGGGGTGACACAGCAGTGAAGGAGTCTTAATGTGGTTCCATATGGAAGCTTGAGCCTTGCTCCAGGTTCTGAAAACTTTCCCTCAGTATCCACTTATAAATGAGTACCTGATCTTACTGACTGGGAGTCAGTAGTGGCTGACTGTGGTAGGGAAGAAGGAAGCATATGATTTTTCATCATGTGTGTACCATCAAAGGGTGGGCCCAGACAGAGCTTGGAAGAAATAAAGGTAGGAATAAGTGCAACTGGAGTCTAGCAGCGCTTGTACACATGGTGGGAGTTTAGTCTCCTAAATTAAAATGGTGGGCTTTTAATAGTGATGATAAAAACACACCATTTCAATTTAGGAACTTCTGTCACTGTGGGGCCTGATCCTTCTTGTCTTTTTCCCACAAAGCCTGCCTGCCTCTCCAGCGTCCGGGAGATGAGTTGCCGGCCAGCTGAGCAGCCCCTGAGCTGCAGGAGGCCTTGGTCCTTCCCTCTGTGGTGACGGCACTCCCCCAGGGCTACCCAGGCAGGCAGTTACAGGGCCAGGGGCTGCCCCAGCTCAGAGGCAGCACCCACCAGATCCAATGCTTCTCTAAGCCTGCCTGGGCTTCCAGTGCACTGTGCACTGTGCACCATCCCCTACACCTTCTCTGACTGCTGGCACACCCAGTTGCCCTCCTGCCACTTCCCCATACTGCCTTAGGTGCAAGCCAGCCCATTCCCGGGTGGTCCCAGGCAGTGGGAAGGCAACGGAGATAATGAATGGGGTGCAATTCCCCGGGTAGGCTTGGGGAAGAGTTGGATCCAGCGAGTGCTGCCTCTGAGCTGGGGCAACATCTGGCTTGCTAGCAGCCTGCCTGGGTGGCCCCAGGGGACACTGCCACCAGAGACGGAAGGACTGCTGGCAGCTTGTGTGTGCAGGCTCTGCTGGAAAAAAAAATTGTGAGGGGTCCAATCTTTTTTTTTTCCCAGAGCCTGCCTGCTGCTGGTGGGCTCTGAGCTGTGGAGGACCCTGTTCCTTCCCTCCTTCTGCAGTGGCGGCACTCCTCAGGGCCACCCAGGTGGGCTGCTCGTGGACTGGCTGCTGTCCTAGCTCAGAGGCAGCACCCACCGGATCCAACTCTTCACTGAGCCCACTCAGGGAGCAGCACCCTATTCACTGTCCCCACTGCCTTCCTGCTGCCTGGGACAACCCGGGAATGGGTTGGCTTGCCCCTGGGGCAGCACAGGCAAGTGGCAGGAGGATGGCTGGGTGTTCTGGCAGTTGGAAAAGGTGTCAGGGATGGTGCACAGCATGCTGGAAGCCCAGGGGGGCTCAGGGAAGAGTTTGATCAGGCACCTCCAAGCTGGGGCAGCACCTGGGGGTGCCACCACCACAGAGGGAAGGACCAG
Organism: Gavialis gangeticus; assembly: GCF_001723915.1. NCBI lineage: Eukaryota > Metazoa > Chordata > Crocodylia > Gavialidae > Gavialis > Gavialis gangeticus. Next base: position 8,877,174 of record NW_017729031.1, on the reverse strand, counting down.
GGCCCCTGCAGCTCAGGGGCTGCTTGGTTCACTGACAGCTCACCTCCCAGCTACAGAAGAGGTGGGCAGGCTCCACAAAAAAAAAAGAATTGGGCCTTTCACTGCTTCTGCCTTTAGCTTGCCTCTCCCATAGCTGCAATGTGACAAGTAGCTGTGTTGCAAACTAAACTACATATAGATGTGGTTTACTTTGCATCCTAAACTCATTTGAATAGCAAAAAACCTCGTACATGTAAAATATGACACAAATAAACTGCAAAAACAGGCAATTTTTGTCACTTGTACAAGCACCCTAGGAGTTTCTGCTTGGGTAAGAACAGCTTTACTGGGGGTCAGGCCTATCCTGATCACCCAAAATGCCCAGCCTACAAACTTGGCAGCAGGGATTTATGTAGGATCAGTGCCTACCTCATCCTAGAACAAATAAGGAGAAAGTAGTAGATTAAGGCCCCTACTCTAGATTCAAGACATATGGGGCAACAGTAATACACAAGGGCACATGAGAACTTCTCACAGGTGCCTGAGAGTGGTACTGGCTTCAGTCTTTTTTTGCGGGGGAGATGATCTACATAGAGGTGTTCCACAGTATTTTATGAACACTGCAGGCTGTCTTGGTTATTGGTATATTTATTGTATAAATATGTTGGCTTAGTTTAGTAGTGGGTTGCAAAGAAACATGTAAGGAGGCTAAAATGGCTCCAGATGGCTGACAGTTAATTGCATAGTAACCATGACACTTCTGTTTGTATGTTGCTCAGATACTATTTAATTAGAGTGAGATAAGAATATTTTGGGGACAATATCTTCTATTGGACCAACTGTATGGTTGGGAGAAATTTTAGACAAACTTTCCAGCAGAAAATACCTTTTCAAGTCTGAGAAAGAAGCAGATGCAATTTGAGCTAAATAACAAATACAGCACCACTCCATCACTACTACTAAAGTTGGCCATGTAAGTACCTCTGGGCATTTATACATGTACTTCCAGAGGCATGGGGGGCGCTTTAATTAGTGCAGCTCCAAGAGCTGTGCTAATTAAAAGCGCCCAGAGTATCACGTGTATCAGCATCCCCATGCTGAAAAATAGTGGCAGAGCCCTTTAAACTAACGTTCATTGAATGAGCTTTAGTTTAAAGTGCCCTGCCATCATTTTTCAGCATGGGGATGCTGATATACATGACTCTGGTAGCTGCTGGAGTGCATTAATTTCCATGCTCCAGCAGACTTGATTAAGTGAGTCTGCTCTGACTTGCTGGAATTACAGTGCGTTGGAGCGGGCTCCCTGAACATGTATAGGAACCTTGCCTCAGTAGGTGATCTGTAGGGAAGATATAGAACAAAACTGAATTCTAGCTGACTCAATGACCTATTTTGACAGAAGAAGATTTGAGACTAGCTGAAGAGAGGCACTCTCTTGTGGGATATATACCTGGCAAGTCCCTGGCAAAACTTCCACTCACTTTAATACTAGCAGGGTTTCAGGTCTTTAGTTGAGAAAATGTAAGTACAGTTGATTAATCAACTTCACAGTATAATTTCTTCAATGTCGTTAATCAGACTGTGTTGGCAATATATGTAGTGACTTGAAGGAAATTTGTTGTATGCGCATTTTTACATTCTGTCATTAATCTTAAAGACAGGTAGCCCTTTTCAGCTTTTCACACTTGCATGAAAAGGTATTTGTGGTGAGTTAGAAAAGGAATTTAGAGCTTTCTTCAAACATACTTCGGGTTGTTCAACCACTCTTATAGTCTTTTCAATTTGATTGTTGTAAAGCCTTAAGAGGGCTAAGAGTACAGTAGTACCTTTAATTCTTTCTTGATGCCTGTGTTATAGGTCTCTGCCTTCACTTACTTTCGTACAAACTGCCACTGGACATTTACCTTCAAGCTGCCTTTATGGTTTACTGACAGAAACCATATGGTAGGCTGACAGTAACACAGCCTATCTTGGAGGTTGTCCAAATATCCATAACTATTGTATACCTTTCTTCCATCCGCTTCAAGCACATTTGTGAGGCCATGTAGCTGTTACAGCTATTTCTAAGGGTAATTTTACCTGTGGTCTCTCACCTGGGCTGAATTTAATTTTCTAAAGAAAAATTCTATAGCCAGATCTAACTTTTTCACAGCTTGGAGTTTCTGTGTTCCCCATGCATGTGGAATTGCTATTAACGTCCTCAAGAAATAATTCACATAAAGAGATTCATGACTCACCAAACTAAGGCTGAAATATTAGAGCCATGACTCACTTTGGACCAGGGAGCAGGTATGATTAGGATGCTTTTATTTGGAACAGGTATGGACAAAATACAGCCTGTGGGCCAGATTTGCCCACCAAGCCATTCTATCCGGCCTGCGGGGCCCCTAAAAAATTTAGAAAATATTTATCTGCTCCTGGCTGCCTGTCAAAGATGACAGGAACTGGGGGCAGCCTCAACAGGAACGCAGCAGCCCAACCCCGCCCCACCCCCAGCCATTTCCCAGCCTGCCTGCCCACACTGCTCCAGCACCACGTAGCGCTGGGCTGCATCGCTGGACTGGGGAGCATGGAGCCCACGCCGGTACCCCGAGGCAGGGGGAAGTTGTGTGTGTGTGTGTGTGTGTGTGGGGAGGAACTG